>NW_010972664.1:10570818-10680350 GCF_000737465.1 Haliaeetus leucocephalus
AAGCTTCTAGCAGCTTCTCACAGAAGTCACCCCTGTAGTCCCCCAGCTACCAAAACCTTGCCACACAAATGCAATGCAATACTATGCCCAAGTAGCTGAATGCCCAATGAATGACCACAAAGTCTCTCATATCTCTTTTTGCTATAAATGTGATGGGATTTATGTTGTTGTTTTAAATATACTTTTCCGGTAATGAAGATTTCTTTACAAAAGATGCATGGTTCTAGTTATCAACCTTAAGTGAAAAAAAGTGCTTTACCACATCCATCACACATGATCAATCCAGATGGTTAGAGCATATGGCAACAGTGAAGTTGTCACTGCAGCACCTTTGAGTACCCAAGTCACATGCCCAAACGAAGATGTTGCTGTCTTTACTGAACTGACCTCTGAGGAAACAAGCAGAATTTCCCTGTGGGTGTCATCTGCTAATTTGGCTCACTGTATGCCACCAACAAACTTGCTTCAAAGCCAAACATACACCAAGACAGGGCTTCCCCAAGGGGATTTATTAGATACATTATTAAATGCTTCTGGCTGGGAGAGGTCTGATGAAGACAGATGGCAAAATGGAGGAGGAAAGTAATTTTTTTCTAGCTTTGCTGGAACGCCACTCCCTTTCTGGGGAAGATTTAAGGACTGTGTCTGCACAGAAAAAAAGGTTCATAAATGTTGGTAAACTATCCCAAATCTTTATAACAGCACAGTGTTTTTTCATAAGTATTATCTTTTTAAGAATGCTTTTATTGGGGTGTGTTTCTAGCAGGCGATATTAACCATACGGGGCTGCATTAATGTTGGAGTTGAGAATATTGCCTCCCTGTTATGTGTTAGAAGGAAAGCAGAGATAAAGCTCCTTGTATAACATGGTGCTTCAGCATGTGAGTCTCTTTAAATGGGTGAGATGCCAGAAGGAAAACTAATGAACACCAAATAATTTAATGTTACTGAAAATGGGTAGTCAAAAGGAGCACAAAAGGTAAGGCAAATTGTAAAGCCTCTCTGTAAAGCCACTTCAGTGGCAGAACCGCTACTGATTTAGCCACGTGCCTGAGGAGCACTGTGCAGGCTAATCGCAGTTGCTAAGCGTATTTGTGTTACTGTGGCTACACCACTCCAGTGTGATATTCCTCTCTCTAAGATGTTTGCATTATCAACGGTAAAATATAGAGTGTCTCTGTAGGGTGGCTGACTCTTTCTCCAGCGTCTGAGGCTGATGTGGTGTGTCACCCATAAATGAGGCGATGATGAGCAGTAGCTGAACAGTCCAAAGATCTGCCTAAGGAAGGTGCCGACAAACAAGAGGTGACTTGTTACGTGGCTTTAAGTTTCCATCGGGACTCGCACTACTGAAAGAAAAGACGAGGGAGCTACCAGTCATAGCGCTTTTTCAGCTCTCAGTATGTTTCTGAGAGCATGAGAGTCTTCACACTGGATATCGCAGAACACAGTTGTTCAGAAAACAGAAAAAAGGGTTTAAGCTTTGGTTGTTTCTTGAAAAGGGAGGGCAGAGCAAGGCTAACTTCATGGTTTGGCATGCATTTCTGGTACCAGCTCACGTTCTTCCCTTGGGCCTGCAGGGGAAAACTTTAAGTCTGGACTCATTCCAGAAAATTTGTGTTCCATAAATACGTTTTCTTAGAATAAAATATTTTTTGGCATTAAAACAAATTCTTCTGCACACTGTGTCTTATTTGGAGGACACTCTATTGCTGGCTGCTGATCAGATCCTTTCTGTCTTTACAATTTCTGTAGTGGGTTCACAGTTAAGAACTACTCCAAACCATAATGACTGCTACAAATTATTCTGGGTATTTTGAACCTCATTATCTCATGCTATATCTATTTTTTTTTTTTAATATTGAAATAGTATCATAAAGAACATTGCATAGAAAAGTTTCCTTGGAAAATACATTCAAAGTCTATCACAGGAATCATACTGAGATTTCATAAATCTTTTTGTTACTATCACCCCTTTATTTATACTATATTTTTTTCTAGTTGGTAATAATTAATGTAGTTAGCAGTACTGGAGTATGGCAATCTGTAATTTAGAAATCAAAATTTATTTAGTTCTGTTTGTAAAAACTATTTATTTGTGAAAGATTTTTAGCTGAAATTGAAATCATTACTAAAGTTTGGGGTTTTTTTCTGTTTTTCAATTGAAACAGCATTTTAGAGCTGTGCGCCTCAGGATTGTTTCTTGTAAGCTTTGGGACACAAGAAGGAATCATATCTGCACTCTTTTTTGCTGGAAACACATAATTTCCCTGTCCTGATTTTTGTAGTCTCTTCTAATTGCATGAAAATTATTAGGCTTCCTTTTTTATTTGTCGCCTGGGTATTGCAAAGTAATAATACCAGTTTGCCTGGTTGTGCTGTAACAAGGAGAATTTTGTAGCTGTGTGAGGCAAATCCAAATTAAAATAAAAAGTTGTCAGCTACATAATTATGCGTTAATATTTTCTGTGATTTCTTAAGCGTCATGCACGCCAAGGAACCTGTTTCTCAGGCAATAGTATTAGGCCTGCATTTACATTTACAGTATTTCAAATCAGTCTGCTTAAGCACGGGGACCTCAATAGAGCATGCGGATTTTCCTGAAGCCCCTTTTTTATGGGGTGCCAGGCTTGTGACGGCACTGTAAAATGGTATTGGCCTTAGAGCGGACCGTGCTGGGCAGTCTGCGTGTGCCAGATGCACCCTGGCCCCCGCGCAGTGACTCTGAGCCCTGAAGGGGCCATCAGCCTGTGCTTTGTACGTGCCTAGAAGCACTGCTCTGAATCAGGGCCACAAAACTTAAACATTAAAAGAGACATTTCCCTCTGTGGCCACAGAGTTTTCTGTCAAATCAGGCTGTCAGCCTGTGCTGAAGTATCTTTACTGTCACCGGGTAGAAATTGACTTCCTAATGTTAGTGTCAAAACAGCTGAAATAGGGACACAGTATTTCATTATTTGCTTTGTTTTGGGTTCTTTTATTCCATAACTCAAAAGCTTGGAAAGTAACTGCTGTTTAATACCAAACTCAATAGCTCAGACACCTGTATTTTTCCACCTTGGCTTTATGAACACAATTATTAGTCAACAATTATGGTTGCTACTATTAGTGCATTGGATTGAAAAAAGGAGCTATTCATAAACAACTCAAAATATTATTTCTAATAAAAAGTAGACAATTGTCATGTTTTAAGCTTGTTGAATTCTGGTGAAAATCAGGCTAACAGAAATTTGTTAACCAGCAGGATTTAAACCCCTTATTTATATATGTGGTAATGCCAGGCTGTATAAATGCCAGGCACCATGTCTCTGCCTCTAGTCAAACTCCCTGCAACTAACTGCAGCTACTTTAACTTTTCACCCAAGTTACTGTTCTTGGTCTTATATAAAAGTAGTTTTGATCATTTAACTTACTACCTAATGCTTGTTCCAAACTACAGTTTTAGTTGCTTTTAGTTTTCCCACGTCTTTTATATATATATATTACAAGGGCAAAAATATCCTCTAAATAAGATCTACTGTATGTACATTAGCAACTTTTAAAATTATAACAGCAAACAAACAAACAAAGAAACCTCTAATTTGTTGAAGAGATCTGGTGCTTTAGTTTTTATTGAGAGCCCTTCTTTCACTGGGAGGCCACCTATTGCCTTGCCATGCAAATTTGACTGTGATGAATGTCCCTGAGAAGCACACTCAGCAGGGATTTGCAGGTTTGGAACCTGAATTACCTGGAGTTTTGGCTTTATTTAGCATGTTTCATCCTGATTTGTGTGCTTCTGGGCTCTACCCAGGCGCCACCACCTCAGCAGGGCTAAATGTCCAGCTGTCCGTCGTGAAAATATCTATAGGGGAAGAATACTACATCATTCAGTATTTGCGCCATAATGTGAACAGTCAGGGACTCATAGGCAAACTTAACTCTGACACACCCTGATTTCCAAACCCTTGTATTTTTAACAATGATTTTCAGCTTTTTTATAACACAATGTTCATTTTGGCTATGTTACTTGGGGCTTGAACCTGGAAAGATAGCAGCCCCAAAATTTAACTGCAGTCAGTAGGATTTGAGACTATTTCAGCAGTTCTACCAAGGTTTTTACTAGACATGGCATGGCTCATGTTGCAGGTTTTGTAATTCAAAGGTTAGCAGAAAAGGTCTGCTGCATCCGTGATATCTGATAAAACTAGTAACAACAAATGATTTACCTTCCTGGATAAAGAGACTAGACAAATTACTCTAATGCATTTATTGCTTTAGCCTTCAGGTACTTAGCAGCTGCTAAGCAGCAAAAATGATAAGCAGCCCAGTTTCCTTCTCACCTGGGAATTTTTTTTCCGAACTAAGAAAGTAAATTTAAAAAATATTAATTTTATTATTTTTAATTGAGTAAATGAGATATGGATACGAGTCATATCTCAGAGGCATGTATAAACATTTCTTCCTGTTTTGACCAGCTGATAATAAAGTATAAGAAAAAGAAGTTCATCCTGCAGATGAAAAGCTCAGCTATGTTGTCAATGAAAAACTAGGAAGCTTAATTCTGTGCTGGTTAGAGCATTGCTACTGTTTACACTGCAATAGCTCCAAAGAGCACCTGTCTTGCATAGAGACTTTGTTATACTAGATACTGTACCAAGGCCTTCTCCCACAGCACTGGCAACCTGTATAGCAAAGACTAACAAAATGGTCAAACTAGTAGCTGTATTCCTACTTTCAGAAAAGCAAATAAACCACAGGAATCTGGATTTCTCAGGAAGCCTTCAGGGACTGAATGAATTCTATATTGAGCTTGGCAGATGCGGCAGAAACAAGGATGTGCTTATTTTATCAGTGAGTGCTTTGGTTGAGGAGATTCAGTTACAAAATACAACATTTATCAGCTATGTAATGTTTTTCTCGGTGGAGCCTTCACCTACAAAAAGAGGTCTACACAAATGTTGAAGCATGCTTAGTCTGGGCCTGAATGATCTGCAAAAGGAAATCCTGCAAAATGCAAAGCTGGATCTGGTCCAAAATTTAGGACATAATGAATGTTCTCCACATTCCCCACACTACTTCCCAGTTTCCTTTTTCTTTTAATGTTTTGTTTGCAAAGAAAGTGAGAGTCCCTGTATTCTCTATTATCTCTAAATGATGAGCATCAATTAGGAACCATTTCAAGGTAGATAAATTCATGGTTCATGCTGTGCTATCATTGCCTCTCCACCAGCTTCACCAGTCTTGATTTTCTAGGGGAATGTCTTAAAATGTTAATGTCACAATATACCCCAGTGTACAGACAACCAGCTTGTACTGTGGTATTAGGTGTCAGTACTGAACTGCTTAACAGTGCCTGCTTCAATGCTTCGTGCCTCCAGCTATGTCTAACATATGAAAGTGTACAATCAGATCTATCTATTTCAGTAAAGAGCCATTAGGAAACACTGGGTAAATGCCTATTAGAAGCATTATGTATGCAGATGTGTCTAACAGTCTTTCTAGTAATGAACCATGGATAAATGCCTACTGATGAACAGACTGCAGAATCGTAATGGTTTGAGATAGACTGAACGCTTCGACTTCTGCTTCCAATATTGGTGTAAGTTAGAGTAAAAATCTGATTTTGCAAAGAAAGTTGGCAGTACCCAAGTAATAAAGACCCTGCCAGCTGGGACTGGTTTTCAGCATATTCTACCTGCCTCAAAACTTTGATATGAAAATAGGGAAACAGAAGGATTAGGATTAAGCTGTGTTGTCCAGATAGGGAACTGAGGAGCCAAAAAAGACTAAGTGCTCTTGGTCAAGGTCACCCTGGAAACCAGTAGCAGAGCTGAAAATTGAACTGAGATGCCCAGTGTTTGACACAGATGCCTCAGCTCCGTCCCCCCTCCAGAAGAGACCAGTCCCTCTGTGCAAAAGGAGATCTCCCCAGAGGTGCTCCCTGGTGCTCTCATATGATCACCAGAAGAAAAGGCAGGTGCTGAGAGGGGTTTTGATACAGCCAGGGGTATATTGCAAATGATTCTAAATATGGAGAGGAAAATGAGCTAAAGCAAGGGCAAGACAATGAAGTTGTCTTTGTAGAGTGGAAGTAATTCAGCTGATGTGCAGCAGCTTTCAGGATCTCAAGTTTCATAACTGAAACCTTGTGTTGCTAAAAATGTGAGGCAGTGTGGGATTGTAATGCTATTTAAGGGACCTAGGGTAAACTTCGGTCTAATTTTATGTGTGCCCCACAGGATGAGAAGTGCTTTGGAGACATATTTGAGTCTTTCATGTCTGCAGCAAGCAATGTCACCTGATGTTAATTCAAATGGACAGTTGCACCTTATGAAAAAATCATCCCCAGCAATCTACTCCAAATTAAAAATCCAGTACTTTGCATCACAGAAGACACCACTCCCACTAAATATTTCATAGGATGGAAGGAGCTGCCACAGAGGAAATATTTTTTACAATGGTAATTTCCATGCCAAGGTGAATATTCTGAGGGTGGGGAGAAGTAAAACAAAACAAAATGACAGAAAGGCAAAAATGGCAAGTTTCAGCAGTCAGCTAAGTGTGTTTCTTTAAAGAGAAAAGAGATTTCTTATGACACCATTCCCAAGAGCACCACCATGGCTTAAAAGCATTCTCCTGTTCGGTGGAAGTTTGCGTGCCTGTTTGATTGAGTGGAAGGAGTGCAGGGGAAAAATGAGAACACAAATATATGTTTTGGCTGCCATACAGTCAATACAGTAATAGGTCGGCAGAAACATCAAAACACAATCAAGAGCTGTCTTCAGGGCTGTGAGTGAGCAAAATTTGTTGGGCAATCAGCCAAGGGAAAGGAGAAGAGGTCTTCTGTTGTTCTTATAGCTCATCAAGAGGTGCTAAAGAAGCAAATTGAAATCTCTTTATATTGAAACTGGAATCTCTGTTGTAATCTGCATATGCAGTTTCATTATGTGTAGCATAACACAGCTGCCGTGTCCTTTCCCCTGAGGTGACTAAACTTTGGGGATGAGAAAGTTAATAGTGTGTATGTAAGTAGTGCACATACAGTTTGTAGCATGGTGCAAAAATTTTCATATAGTGAGTTTGGGGTGGATACAATACTCAGCAGCATTAAAGTCAAGAGTCATTGCAAGTAAGGGGCTATAACTGGTTATGTATCTGCAACATTATAACTTTTGCAAATGCTGCTTTGCTCTAAAGACATAACGAAACAAAACAAACCAACCAGGAGCACCTGAGACTTTCAAGCCATTTTTTAGAACTTTCCTTTTGGAAAGACAAGGAAATAGTCACCAGTGTTCAGCTCTCAGAGGAACTGTAAAAGCTTGTATAAGCAGCTTGAAACATTATATCCACATGTGAAAGAGACACACCTACGAAGTTCCATAGGTGTGCACCTTCCAAGACTGGAAACGGCAACCAATTTTGCAAAAGGAGTCTGTGGTAGCCCTTTAGTGTTGGATTCAAGATCATATTTCTCATTCCAATACCTGGCTTTACACTCATTATCAGTACTGAGAAAACTTTAAATTGACAACATTCTGATAAAATTTAACAGAAAAAAGCAAATAACTTTCTCAAGCAACAGAAGTTTTAAGGCACAGGTAATTTCTTGCTCTTCCTATCACACTTCTGACTGGCCTTGTGGCATGAATGTGTTGGACAAAGAGGTAAAAAACATACAAATTTAAAGAAAAGTGCTGCCATTTCTGTGGCAGATCAATTTACATGAAAATGATAGATTGCTTGAAGCTTCATGAAGATTTGATCTCATACAGAAGGCAAACCATTAAAAAGACATTATCAAATCATCATGTGGCTCTGCAACTTTGTGGTGTATTCCTTTATATGTTTGCATGTGTAACAGAAACAGAGGGCTCAAAAGCATCTCTTGGGCTTGTGAAACCTGGCCCTTTGGTATGGAACCAAATGATTTTTCTGATTCCCTTCATTAGCTCAGTGGGCACCATTTCCAAGATGGTTAGGGAGTTTTGCTGCACTTAACCAGCTGGCAAAGTGAATATCCCTCCTTGCGTGATAATGATCACCTTCAAGTTTCCAAAATAACTTTATTCACAGGCAGTTCATACACAAGTATATTTACGACAACAAGTGATTTTTAGCTTTACTGAATCTCCTGGCCTCTTAACGTGCAGCCAGATTTGGCATGGGAGCTCCTCTGCTGGTCTGAAGAGCTTTCCTCTTGCTCTTTTGCTGCATGCATGACTTGCATTCATATAGCAGGAAAAAAGGATGATGATCTGGAAAGCATTTAAAGACTCTTTGTGGATGCTTGAGGAAAAAAAATTGATCTAAAATAAGACTTGCAGAGACATGCAGTATTACAGAATCACAGAATGGTTGAGGTTGGAAGGGACTTCTGCAGGTCACCTTGTCTAACTCCCCTGCTCAAGCAGCGGTTCCTGCAGGTTGCCCAGGACCAAGGGTGGGCACTCCACAACCTCTCTGGGAAACCTGTGCCAGTGTTTGACTATCCTCCCAGTAATAAATAGTTTTGTCTTGTGTTTAAATGTAACTTTCTGTATTTCGGTTTGTGCCCGTTGCCTCTTGTCTGTTCCCTGGGCACCACTGAGGAGAGCCTGGCTCTCTCTTCTTCCCCTCAGGTGTTTATGCACATTGATAAGATCCCCCTGAGCCTTCTCGTCTCCAGGTAGGACAGTCCCAACTCTCTCGGCCTCTACTCATACAACAGATGCTCCAAACCCTTTATCATCTTAGTGGGCCTGGACTCACTGCAGTGTGCTCATGTCTCACCTGTACTGGGTAGTCCAGTGCTGGACCAGCACGCAGGGATGAGCGGAGGGGCAGGATCACCTTCTCAGACCTGCTGGCAATCCTCTCCCTAGTGCAGCCCAGGAGGCTGGTGTCCTTCTTTGCTGCGAGGGTATGTTGCTGGCTCATGGTCACCTTGGTGTGCACCAGGACGCCGAGTCCTCTTCTGCAGAGCTGCTTTCCAGCCTCTACTTGTGCCGGGGGTTATTCCTCCCGAGACACAGGATGTATGGGGTGTAGGTAGCAAGGTGTTGGTGCGGACCTCTCCCTGTGGGTGGTGCTGGGGATGGTGCTCCATGCCCCACAGTGGCAGAGCACCTCTGTGAGCTGAGAAGTGTCATCCCCCATGCCTTCTGCCTCGATTATCGGTACAGGAAGTATCATTGACAAATGAAACAATACCCATCTTCTGTAAAAGCTCTCCATGAATGATTTTCTCTATATCCACCTATTAGTCTTGTTTTCATTCAAGCCATGGTTCTGCTAATCCCTGAGGGAAGAGCATTTAATTAGTTTTAGTGCAGCAATATTAATTTTGGTGCACCAATAACATAGGTAGGAAGTTATAGCCCAACACAACAGGGGTATTTGTGCACATGTGAAAAGACATGGTATTCAAAGCCATAAGTAGGATTCCAGCTGCAAAACACCTGCCCAAAACCCATGGATGAAAGACATTAAAAAATGCTTTGAAAATATGTCCCCGTCATATACAAAGTGCCTTCACAGTGAAATATACCATGAGTGAAATGGTATTGTAAATTAATTACTAAGGAGTCCAAATGTTTGTAGACTTCACAGTAATGACCCTTTGGTATGTTTTTACCTCAGCAACAGACATAATCTAGCTACAAGTACTTGTCAGGCGTGATGGGGCAGGATAAACCTGCCTGCAAAGCTCATAAGGTGCTGTAATGAAAAGGCTTTCACCTTCATGTCTGATAAGTTTGAAACGTTGAGTACATGTCAGAAAAACTGATGCTGAGGCAATACAGCCTTTTCAGCCAAGCACTGGGGGTATTCTTTTTCATTCTTATCACAGTCTTCTCACTGGGGGGCAGTGAGGAAGAATGCAAAATTCTTGGCTTGTAGTACAGCCAACAAAAGGTTTTCGTTTCCTCTGTTTCTGCATATGCAATGTAAGCTGTACTGAAAACAGTAACACAATAACTTCTGCTTTTATTCCTTTCACATGAATAAAGGCAGATGATAACAGTTAATACCATCATTATCTGCGACCCTCCCATGTGCATACACTGTAACGGACAGGGCCAGATCTCTTCATATGCAGCCCTTGCTATGAAAATTGCTGGGTGCAGAGGCTGCATGGACTGGAATCTGTAACTTAACTTGCATATCAAAGTTAAGTAATTTCATCTTCCTGAGCAAATGAGTCTATTCTGCAGATCAAACTACCCACAAAAGGCTATAAAGTACGTGATCATGGAGTGTATTAATCAGCACAACTGATCCATACCAGGTGATTTCTTCAAGGCAGTTCTGACAACCTGCATTCAAAAAAGGGCTATTTTCTGCAGCATAAATGAGTCAAAAGCCTTCAGGGCGTTAGGATTCATCCTCCAGGTTTGCCACAAACCTGGGGTTTTTTTTGACCAAAATAGGAATATGGTATCTGAGGGGGTCTAATATAGTACCACAATGAAAAGTGACCAGCAGTCTCACTATCCTAGCAGGATGACCCACCTAGATTCCTCAACTCTTGCATGAAGCAGTGTATAACAGCCTGAGAAGACCCATAGTAGCCCCAGTTTCCTTCTAATATGTCCCATATCAATTTGCAGAGTACAGGTCACCAGGAATAACTGTGGAACACTCAGGACAGACCTGTTTTGATATTCATCTCCTAATGTGCTGCTGCAAATTCAACAAAAAGTTTGAAAATACATCATTTCTCCAATATTTCCATATAAGCATCTTCTGTAGTTGCCATATTTAAAGTGTACTCTGAAAATATTTTCTGATACATGATTTTTTTACTGTTCATTTGGTTTACCATTTTTTTTAACTTTCTAAGTAATGGTCTTTAATGAATTGTGACATGTACTTTACTTTTACTCATTATTAGCCTGACATGTGGCCTTTGTTTTCTTTAGCAACCTGTGGGTGGTCGTGCACTCACCTGTGAGCTTTGTGTGAGCTAAGCTACCAGACATGCAAGATTGATTTTATTGAAAACCAAATGACTATCCCAGAATTGCTTTATATAACTGGAAAAACCTCTGTTTCTCTAAAGGCAGCCATGCAGTGCACTGAAGCCATGAAAACATCACTCATCGACATCCCTGGGCTTTGGCTTGGGCCCCTTGCCAATGTTTTATTTAAATGGGCTTTTAACAGTTTCATATATTCAACTCCTACCAATTCTCAAGTCAAAAAGAGTAAACGTTCTAGAGTTGAATTGTAATGTATCCTCTTCAAATCTGTGTTGCTAGTAAAAATATTCATTTGATTACAGTGGCCGGCTGCCACCGTAGTTTATTTTGAAAGTACAAGCTGGTGCTGTGCTCTTCTGAAATCCAGAACTGGAAATTAGACGCAAGCATCATATGTACAAAAGAAAAACTATCACAGATCTGAGACCTCTGAAGTGATGGGGAGGGAGAAAAGGAAAAGAAAGAAGAAACATCTGCAGCAAGTCCTGGAAAAGGGAGAAACAAGCAGGTGCAGCGCCCCACATGTGGGGGAGAAGGAAAAGGGGAGAAAACTTTGAGAGACGATTCTGCCAGGCTCAGGCTCTGCAGATTTCCCCCTCGCCCACTTCAAAGATTTTCGTGCCATCTCAGGGCTGCCACCAAGGGCTCCCCTCGATACCTCTCTGTATCTCATGGGGACCAGGGGGGCTGGGGCTGCGCCCAGGACCATGCAGGGGCTGCTGAGTTTTGGCAGGAGAGCACAGCCTCCAGGGCACTGGGGACCCCAAGGCAATGTGGGGGATGCCGAAAGGAGTTGCTTTTCCCTGGCAATTGCGTTGCCTCACCCTCTAATTTTGCCCAGCACAACAGCTCTGTAGTAAGGCACAGTTTGTTTTCTAGCATGGTATACTTAAAGCAAAGGTAAATCTGATTATCTCAGTTCAGTCAAGAGTTTCAAGGTCCAGAAAACAAAGCAGGTTTTATTACTATTATGTGTGTATTGCCCTTGGTGTTGACAAATTGTCTCTTTCTTTTCTGAAAATGGTATTTTATTATAAAGTCTGGTAAAAATGAAGTGGAGAATTGCATTACATATAAAGAAATTCGGAAAGGTTTAAATTCATAATATATTTATTAAAAAAACACAATTTGAGGATGTTGAGATATTTAGGTCATTTTGTATTCATTATTATTTTATGTGTAGCTTGCTGTTACATAAAATACTGAAGTAGTCTGTGGGGAAGGAATTTAGGGCTTAAAGGTGCTAGAGGAAGACACACGCTTAGCACATGAGCTAGGATGCTTTGCTTGCTATTTGGAGATACCGTTATACTGGGGAGGCAAGCTCACAGCCATGCATACTGCACAGCTGCCACAGGACAGCACTGGCCCTGCTGTTCCTAGGCATGGCAGGAGTTAACACTGAGTTTTCCTCTCCAAAGCTGGCCAATGTAGGTCAACACTCTTCTTCCACCTTTCTGCGTTACGACAAAGCCGGGTTATTTGCCTTGAAAATACAGTTTTTAACATTAGTCAGTGTTATGCACTGTGTCTAGTTTGCAGCTAAAAAAAACCCTAAAGACTTTCTTCACCTCTAGCTTAACCCATTTTGAAGTAAAACTGCAAGAGTGAATCGAGTCTCGCTGGCTTCCAAATGAAGTGCCGTAACCCCAGCAGCGTGGTGGCACCTACGTGGAGTTCACAAGCTGGACAGAAATTGAGCTACATGGCTCAATCCTGCCAGGAGGTTTGAAAGCTTAGAGGTAAAATGGGAAGGAGGGTTGCTGGAGAAAAAAATAATTATCTAGCAATAACCGCTTGAGATGATGGTCATTTTCATCAACTATAATAATTTTCATTAACATTATTGAACAAGAATTATAGACCTTATTTTCAAACTTCTATTTCCTTATAGGCAATTAATTTTACTTCTTATTTCCAATACATTACTAATTCTACCTTGCATCGTAGCTCGTTCTGTTTTATCTCTTTTGGATGCCCAGTTACTTTTGATTAAATATTAATAACCATTTTTTAATTTATCCTGTAGTTTGGAAACATAAGAGCACTGGAGTGGTTCTTGACTTTCCAAGGGACAATATTTCTGTGCAGTGATGGAGGAATCCAAATGGCAATGCATCTATCTCAATGAATATCTGGCCCGGGCTGACAGCACACCGATTGTCCTGCTACTCTTATCCTGTGGAGGTAGAAGATAATTTGTGGAGCTGTGTGGAAATGTCAAAACAGATGAAAGGCTACCTTCCGCGTTTCGTACATCCAGGAGGGGTGTTCTTGTGGAAACCAGCATCTGTGAGATGAAAGGTCAGCTTCTTAAATACAACAAATGTGTTTGGGCTTTGGAGAGGGGTCTCCCTTTCCAGGACTTTTCCGAGACCTCTGTGCCAGGGTGTGAGCATCAGGCGTTCAGGTCACAGGCAATCTCTGTTTAGCATTGTCTGAAAATCAGGAATCTCTGCAGCATGTTGAGCTGAGCATTCAAAATCCCTTTTATCGTAGGATTTTGGTGCTCTGGCAGCGTTACTAGAAGCCCTAACTGCAGATGAGCCACTGTTTACTGAGAATACCCTGGTGACTCAAACAGCGGGCAGGTGACTGCTATGTCTCAAAATTTTTGGGGTGGGGTTTGGGGAGTTGCCTGGCCTCCGATCATTGATTTGCTTATTAGGCAAGAGGAGAGTAGATATCCTCCCCAGCTCAATGATAAAAGAAACGTTTCATACTGGCTTTCCCTCTTGGTACTGTTTTTGAGTTTAGACCATGGCTACTCAGAGTACCCTCAAGCAGTGATGTATGTGTGCAGTCAAGGATATTGTCACCTTATCAATAGAATGAGGAGGGACATTAAACACGATAACATGTCACTCTGAAACAACCTTAAAATCTCTTGTTTCAGGACAAGTTGTAAAGTGATTATTCATTTCAGATAGAAGTTGGTGTAGATTTATTCTTGTCTTCTTTTACCTAAAAATGATCAATAATAAGATTTTTTTAAGCTGCCTGAGAGATTGAGATTCTTTATCCTTTGTGTGAGGTTGACACCTCTGACCAAGTCTGTGAAGTTTGTTAATGTGTGCAGTGTACTAAATCAGGTTTGCCTTAGGCCTCACTCTGCTTTGCAAATTAAAAACAAATAAACAACCCCCTCCATGTTCTCGGACTAATACATTTCAGTATTTTTCCCTGTAATTAAAAAATGCTTGATTTGAATGGAAGCTTTGTACTCATAACTTGAGAATGTGATGTTGTATGATGACTATGCAGGGAAAATGCTTTTTGTTCAAAAATAAACATGATTCTGCCATCTGCCACTCAGAGTTGTCTTTAAAAAAAAGGGCAGGCAACACTCAGAAGGTAAAGATTTTTTCTTATTACATACATACCCAGACAGACATGCCTTTTAGTTCTGGACATAGGTTCCCAGTGCTGTGCCTTAATAAATTAACCACCTGTTTCAGAAAGATTTAAAAGACTCCACTGACTTTTATTTAAATGAATCCTGCCTATGTAGAATTTATCTATTTTTATTTTATCTATAACAGTTCTGAAGGTGCTAAAGGACAAGAAGAGGTCAGAATTTATAAGAATTCAAGGAGGAAATTTGGTGAAATAAAATATTGTAATTACTGATGGAATAGAGGATTCATCATTTGCTTTCAGGGTAATTGATTCAAATCCAACCTAAGATGCTCAATAGCAGATACATACGTGTGTGTGTGTGTATTTATATATATTTATGTGTACTAGTTTTTATTCAGCTGAGTAACCCTGGTGTCTGTAACTATTCATGTGCAGAGAACTACTCAAGTAAGTGTATGTTGGGAAATTAAGGGCCCGAGTCTCTATTTTGTGGAAATTTTTACTATTTGATTTATAATGCAGCATACTGGTATACAGGTACTTACCGAAAATGGCAGAGCTAAAATATTGGTGCCAGTAGGGCAGCTGTTAACACAGCTGGAATTAAACAAGGATTTCCCCCGTTTTTCCCAAACAAACACGGAAAGCAATGTCTGATCAGTTTGTGTTCATCGGAAAGCTGGCAGGCTATTGACTACTGTCCCTTCTGCTGCCGCATCCTGCCTTGTTACCTTTTCTTCTCTCGTCTGTAGCTACCTCTTGTCCCTCTACCTTTCTGTACACTGTAATTTCTTTACGGCAGACATCATCTTTCTCTTATACACTTGTGCATAATCCCAGCCCATTAACAGTCCTGAAACACACATTAAGTACATTCAATATCAGGAGAGATCTAGGATCTAGGACCACAAGCTAATACTATCTATGCTATTGATAATCCTATAATTGAGTCACAGATTTAATGTGGTTTGCTTTATTTTTATATTTATTACAATTTTACTAATATTATTGCTAATAAAATTATGGATATAAGGAATTTTCATTCAAGTGTAGCCATCAAAACTGTTTACAGTTCAATCTCTGTTGAAGTGGCTGATTTCTTTCCTCTTTTTATTTTAGTTCAAAGTGTTTTAGGTGCTGTCTGAGATAGATTAAAGAGAAAGAATTTTTAAAAAGAAAAAAGGAAAAGCAGAAACTCTTTAAAGAAAGAGGTTTTTCAGAAAAATAACTCTGGTTTCTGGGGTAAACATTTAAACCTTTGGGTGATTGTTTTACCTGAATCTCTGAACTACCCGCTAATGAGAAAGTGGGGGTCAGCCATTTTCTACCCTCAACCAGAACAAGCGAACCTGAGATTTCTACTTAAAGTAGGTAATCTCTGATTTATTAAGGAGCATGGACTGATGATATATTTTGGGAGAGCATTTCAAACATTACTTGTTCAGTAGTTCTGGCTGATTTATAAAGCCACTGTATTTTGCTAGTTTAGAAAACTAGTATTTCAATTATGGATTATTTTTTCCTTTCTTGGTTGCTATGGATACACTGAAACAAAAATGTATCCACAACTAAAATAGATGTATGTACAGACAATATTTTGCTTTTTAGTAGCAAGGGGGTGGCCTGATGGTTTCTTCATTGCAGAGACATGATTTTTAAAAGATTGGAATTTTGAGACACTCTTTTCATCTCAAGCTTCAAGAGATCTTTAACACCACAAATTGGTAATAAAAAGTTATCTGAACAGGAATCGATTGTCAACATTTCATCAATGCAAATATTTTCTGTTCGGAAAGTGACACCCAGCATTGCCATAATATTTATGGGGTGTGGAAAATGGGGCACATATTGGGTTGGCAACATTTGAAAATCACAAAAAAGAGAAGACTGAGTAGGATTTCAAAAAACTCCCAGAAAAACAGTTGATTGGATAATATAATATCCAATATATGAGATATCTATATACATCTGTATCATATTTTAATGGTACTGTAGATCTTGTGATACAGAGTGCAGTTCTAGTCATGTACCTTTAGAATGGATATGGGAGGTTTAGATTACAGGAACAATTAGACTTCTATATAAAATGTTGATATTTATTTTCCATTAAAAAACAATGAAAAGACATATAATCAAGCCACCAATCAGAACGGAAAAAAAAAAACCCCAAAGGAATTACTGACAGTAAATGCCATTTTACTTCTGTTTTATAATAATACTAGATAAGCACATATAATTAAATTGAAAGAAATTAATTTAAAGTTAGCAAAAGAAATTATTCTTTTACATAACAAACAATTAGCTTGTAAAACCCTTTGTCAGAAGCTATGATTGAAGTTAGAGCATAAACCAGCCTCTGTGGATTAAGCTTTTTAACACTTCACAACTGAATTAGGTGGGCATTTTTGCACTATGGGAATGAGGACAGCATAATTTCCCAAGATGAAAAAAATGCTTGAAATATAGTGTTTCTTATATCTTCCCTTGAAGACATTTTCCATGTCATATTTTAGATGCTGTTTCATCCATTCGAGTATCCACCTGAATTCTGAGAAAATTTTGACCCAATTGGTAAACCAGTTTTGGGGGAGGGCTATTTTTAAGAAGCTTTGGGAGGCCTAATTTTGGGAGGCCTTTAAACAGACAAATATCATGCCAGGCCTTTGCTCTAAACCAATTTTCTCAAGCTAAAAAGCTAATTAGGACTAGTTTGCCTATCCCAGTAGTGCTTGGGAGTATCATCAAAGTAATGCTCAAACAACTCTGAAGAAACATGCTGCTTTCCACAGCTATGGAGGATGAAAACCTAAAATGGCTGAAAGATTACTACAGATAAGGAAACAAATTCAGCTGCTGAGAAAACCAGAGAAATAAAAATATTTGCAAATTCTTCCTTATAATATATACTTGTTGTGACACTGAATTAGATGTTGACTCATCTGTGCAAAGCCTACTTTTACTGCGGGTGCCGTCCATTCCACGAGTCTGCTTGCCTTCAGAGGGCAGTGGGGGTAGCTCTGTTGCGACAGGAATGCCTTGGTCAGATACCGTGGGTAGCAGAGCAGAGTCCCTCTCACACAAACAGCAACTTGCTGCAGCTCTTCTTGCTTCAAAGCAGTATTTCATCTCTTTCGAAATCGTATTCCATCGGGTATAGGAAATATCACGCTGAGATTGTCAGCAACATTCCTCACTGCTCAAGTAGCTACCTTTGAACAGCTGTTAAGATACCATTTTAGCTTTGCAGTTGCTCTGAAGGGACAGCAAATAATGAGTGTAAGCTGGAAAAAAAACATTTGAATTCCTAGGCAGACACCTTCTTTGTATTGCACTTATGGTCGGCCAGCAGCAGTGTCCATTTATTCTTAACTGACACTTGGATCCCGTGTCCTACTGTGTGAGATGAAACACAGCGAGGGAGTAATCGCTCGTCTCTCTTACCTCAGGGCAAAATGGCTGGTGTTGCTGCAGACTGAGTCTCGGGGGGAACCAAACCGATCAGCACATTTTGCTGTGCATGTGTGGCTAAAATACAATGGTACAATCGAAAGCTCCTGTGAGTATTCCTGGGAAAGTCTTATATCTTATATCAGGGCAGGGAAGTGCTAATGGTGGGCCGACTGCAGTAGCGCTCCTTCCGTTGTCTCATCCTAAAACAGAGAGCAGAAAGTCTTCAAGGGATGGATGCAGGGAACGGCTTCAGCTTTTCAGCTCTGCGGGGAGGTGGGAGAAAACCAGTGCAAAGGCTCATCACGCTCGTGTGCCGGCTTTGGCTACAGCCGGTGACATAGCAGAAACCCTCCCCACCTCCCTAAAACCAGCAACGGGACGTAGTGCAGACAGAAAAGGCACACTGAACACTGCTATTACAGCAACGAGTGCAAAGGGAGAAAAGTGGTTTATGAATTATTTGATGCGTGTGAGGTCTTGAAGCACAGTAAAAGTTTAAGATGTTACATAGCAGTAAGCTCAACAATTTTGTTGCCAATAACTCTATGACAATTTACATTGTTTATTGTTACCACTTTTTCTGGAGTTGAACAAAACGCAACAGCCACTTCCCTTTATGTATCCTAAGGGCATAATATGGCAGTGCTTGTTGTTTGTAGAATAATGGTAGAACAGCTTTGCATAACCAGTTACAGTTAAAAATCATTTGCAATATTTGTATCAGCTACTTCCGTGGAACATTTTTGGCTTCTACATGCTTGCAGGAGTTTTGGCTGAGTTTCAAGACAACTTTTAAAGCTGATGATTTGAACCAACATTACATCAACTGAAGCTAAAGAAGAGCTTTGCATGAACAAAAAATGAAAGAGGTACTTTGGATTCTTATATGGCCCATAGAGCTGTTTTGCTTTTTCCTTAAAGATGTGTGTAAAAAGATAATTCAAAAAATTTCAATCATCACATATATCATTTGCCTTGAATCACAGAATTTCTCACAATTTCAGTGCTGTATGGAATATGATAACAGAAAAGCAACCAAGCCCATATTGTTGTTCAGTGTTAAGGTTTGCAATAGATTTAATTCTCTCATTTAAATTTACAAAAGTTACACTCTATTATTTTTTGCAGGATAGTACTTTTTTCCTAGTTCCTGTATCATACTGGAATTGAGATTCTTTCATGCTTATTTTGAATAATAACTCATTCAACAATTAAATGAGTCACTGTGGGGTAATCTACATAGGCAATACTGATACCATGCTCCAAGCTGAATCCAGCCCCGATCCTGCCATTATCATCTAAATGGAACTGTATGAAATAAAGTGGGATTATCCGTATGCTAATCCGGTAAAATCAAGATGGAAAAATGTGTGTCTTTGACATCAGTGTAGATGTATAGGTCATAAAAGATAAGCAATGTCTAGAGTTTGGCAGGTTACTTCCACAGTTGTATAGATTATGATTTGAAGGAGAGCTGTAGCAGTGTACTCTTTGCTGACACTTGAAAAATACAGTAAATATTTTGCAGAATGTGTCAACTGCTCTCAGCTTTGTGTGTAACACTGAACTTTTATGAAGTGTGTTATTATTAAGGATTAACTACAACATTACCTTTTAATAGGATCATAAATCTTTAATTACAGTTCAGTATGGTACCAACTAAAATTGCTTTTGGAATGAAACATTTTTATTAAATGATATGAATAGGAAATTTCTTTCAGCGGTAAAGAAATCATAACTTCTCAGGGAGAAGTTAAGGCATGCAAAAGTCCCACTGACTTCAAAGGATACCAGTATCTGCCCACTGATTAACATGGAATTTACCCAGTCTGCCACTACTATTTTTACTACTTTTAATGTCCATGAAAAATTCAGGTCCCTCTGTGATTGTTATATTTATATTTGTTCTTTACATTCACAATGGTGTCAGCTCTAACTATGTAAGAGATCTCATCCCAGGGAAGTGGCTCAGCAAGACATCTTTTTCCGCTGTCAAAGATGAAGGCAGTGGAGAAACAGGAGGTCAATGGAGAGACGGTTTTCTTCAAGAAGAAAGTGTTCATTGAAACTTTATTAAAAGTACAACTGGAATTTCTTGCCAGTTGAAACATGCATATCCATTACTGTCATTGCAGCTGCAGTTTCAGCTCCAGCTTAGCTTCCCTGCAACGACTTTTCCAAACACTTTTCTCCTCCGGCTCTGAGGCTGCCTGTGGTAGCAGGGCTGTGACTTTGTGCCTCAGTGATGGGGCTTAAAAGCTGTAGCGATGGGACAGTTTTTAAAATGTGCAAAACTTGCTTGGAGGGATTTTTCAGGCGCCTCCCAAAGGGATAATTCTTAGGGCCAAAGCTTTAATTCCCATTGTGTTCAGTTCAGAGGGCAGCCAGGAGGAGTCCCACAGAGCAGGAGACATGGGGCAGATAGGATATCTGCTCCTGAGAGTAGAATGCAGTTAAACAATTTGCTGTTAGTTCAGTCTTCAACATTTTATTTTGCTTTGTTTTTCAGACAGCAGCTGACTTCTATATGGGAATGTTTTTTGGACCGTACCCTTGGATTACACCCATGAGTGGAAAGGCAATATATCCTACCCACTCCTAAATTTTCATTCAAGGCAAAGAGGAAATCTGTGCCAAAGAGAGCAAGCTGCACTAGGAAAATGTTCTTTGCAGCTGTGTCCTGAATGGATGTGTAAAGAGGTAACGCTTCAATTGGAAGGCAAGGGGAAAAGGGGAGACTGTTTTCACAGCAAATATTTTCCAGCCCACTGATGTAAAACCCAATGTTTCCTTATTAGAGTACCTGATGCAGGGAGTTCTTTTGCATTTGCAGATACACCGGGCAAAGCAAATGTTCATGTGCATTTGGTGAAGCTGCATCACAACAGCTGCTGGTTTAAGCAGTCCGTTCCGCTCTTTGTAAGTATAAAAGATCATTGGCAAGCAAGGTTAGTATTGGTCCCAAGGCTGTTCCACAGGCTGTCAATTAAAAAATAAAATTAAGGTGATTTTGCAAGTGAAACTAAATTTGCATTCTTTGTATGCAAATTCGCCTAACTGGCATGTGCTTATTACAAAGATTAAAACACCGAGAAAGCTACCTCTGTATCATTCCCCTTATCCTTCTCTTGACTGACATTACTGTCCTAGTGCCTTTTTTTTTTTTTTTTTTTTTAAACTGTCTCTCCTTTCCTCTCAGATCTGGGCATACCAGCATACTGTTTCAGAGGTAAGAGTGCAATGTGTTAGCTTTTACTAACTAACTTGAAAAACCATAGAACGCGAAGCGGCAGTAGCATAGGTATCAGTCTGGCTAGACCGTGTACCCAAGAGCTCTGGCAGGTGGAAACAGTTTGCGTCAGAATTCACGACGGCACATCCGTGCTGGCACGGCCATTGGAATTAGCTGGTTTAAAGGTAACGCTGCTACTGACTCCCTACTCTGTGTGAAGGACTAAAAGAGTTAATGTCTCAAACATCGTGGTGGGGCAAGTTCTGCGTAAGGGCGAGCTCTGCCTAGCAAGGAACCCTGCAGAGCCAGGAACCCCGGGTGGAAAGCAGCCCATCAGCACGGAGCAGCGGCAGCAGGAGGGGGACCCCAGGACGGAGGGTGCCCAGTTCCCAGTTCCAATCGTGCTGGTCCCATGTGCCCAGTTCCCAGTTCCAATCGTGCTGGTCCCATGTGCCCAGCTCCTGGTTCTGGTTCTGGTGTGCTGAGCGGGGCCGCTCACCCTGCCCAGTCTGCAGGGAAGGGGAGGTTACACCCCAGACAACCCCCAAGCGCACGGACCTATTTCCCAAAGGCTACCTAATTAGCCTAATGACTTTGAGTACCTGCCCGAAGGAGGGGCGAGGATGATAAAAGGACACAAACAAACCCCAGGTGTGCAAGCCCGCTGGAACTGGACCCCTCAGCTGACTGAACCAGCACTGGACCCACACACTACACATTAATTAAAGCATTATGGTTTATTGCAGATAAAAGGAAGGGAGTTGGATGACTGAATGGTGCATTCCCAAGAGTAGCAAATTCAGATTTTTTTTTTAATCAGATTTTAAAAAAATTTCAGTTTTACCCTGGGTTTTCATTGCTTAGCTCTGCTTAACTGCAGAATTGTCTTCAGTTACCAGTACACTCTAATTTTTAATACCAGCATATGTTGGGCATATATGCAAAAAGTTATAACCTACCCAAGTTTTTGCAATCTATTTTCACAGCCTGTTGCCTTAGGCAATCCAACTTGCGATTTTGCTTTTTTAATATACTTTATGGAAAAGTACAGGTAGCTTAAAGTGACAAAAACCCCCAACATTCAGGAATGTTTACATTTTTCTCTTCCTAATATGTTGCTAGCTTATTAGACTATTGTCGTGGTTTAACCCCAGCCAGCAACTAAGCACCACGCAGCCGTTCACTCACCACCCCCCCCCATCCAGTGGGATGGGGGAGAAAATCGGGAAAAGAAGTAAAGCTCCTGGGTTGAGATAAGAACAGTTTAACAGAACAGAAAAGAAGACACTAATAATGATAATGATAACACTAATAAAATGACAACTGTAGTAATAAAAGGACTGAAATGTACAAATGATGCGCAGGGCAATTGCTCACCACCCGCCGACCGACACCCAGCCAGTCCCCGAGCGGCGATTCCCCGCCCCCACTTCCCAGTTCCTAAACTAGATGGGACGTCCCATGGTATGGAATACACTGTTGGCCAGTTTGGGTCAGGTGCCCTGGCTGGGCATGAGAAGCTGAAAAATCCTTTACTATAGTCTAAACACTACTGAGAACAACTGAAAACATCAGTGTTATCAACATTCTTCACATAGTGAACTCAAAACATAGCACTGCACCAGCTACTAGGAAGGCAGTTAACTACATCCCAGCTGAAACCAGGACAACTATGTTCACAAAAGAATGCCACAAATAATTTGCCTAAATTTGTGAAATGCTCATATAATAAATTTCAGATTAGCATTTTTTTTTGTATACGAAGCCTTCATACCAGAATAAGCAATTAATTAAATATTTCCTTAGCTTACACTGCCTGCTGACAGATTTTTTTTCCTAACAAGCAATTATTTTTGAAACAAATGATGTGGGTGGTTTTGGTTGGGTTTGGGGTTTTTTTTGTGTGTGTGTGTGTGTAGGGGTTTTTTTGGTGTGCTAGACTCCCTTCTGAATGTACTTTATAACGTGAAAGAGACTGAGAGGGCATTTCTCACTCCATTTCCTCTGGCTATAATTTACCACAGGATTGGAGATGTATGTGAACTATAACACAGGGAGAAAAAAAAAAATAGTATTTCTCATGATATTGATGTTACTGGGTATATTGAATAAAGGACTACTAACTTAAACTCCAAGCCTGCTGGAACACATGACATTTATGTTTTAATTAAAGAATTTGAAAGGGCTATACTTCAGAGTTTATTTCTTTGTTAATTTTTTTTATTCACAAGGATTAACTGCATAGGGTAAATAAGATAAATGTCTTGTACAGAAGTGAAAAAAGTCGTCTGTGTGCAAAATATATTTGCAAAGTCAGCAGCCCAGTTACGGTGATAATTTTATGCTGGCACTAGCATCTGGCATGCTGACCTCATGGACTGACGGAAAATCTGCACGTAAAACATACATTCAACTGATTCTGGGGAAAAAGTTGGAAAAGTTTGTGCTTACCACACAAAACTGTCCTGTGTGCATGTGTCAGAGGGATGACATTTCCCTGGCAACACCCGGGAGAGCAGGTCTCGTTGGGAAGGCAGGTTGTCTTCGGAGACTGAGGGTTCCCCTGGCCTCCCTGCTTCCCGCGGGCGGCCCCGAAGCTGCTGCCCCTCACTGATGGATGGGAGGGGTGAGCTCTTGCCCCGTCAGGGTGGGAGATATTCAGCTCCATGGTTACGAAGGCTTTTTTATTCCATTTTTTTAATTCCACTTTTCAGCCCACACGGCTGCCTCCCTCTGCTTTGGTATGTTTATCTGCAAACGTCTGAGCCAGAGAGCTGATGTCCTGTGTTTTCCCAGGGAGGACCACCTGTACTTTCTCTGAGATGACATTCAGGCAGATAAAATTTAAGCTCTAGGCAATGGCTTCTACTGAAAGGTGCTTGTGGCTATGATATTACTGTATTTTCTGCAGGATGGGTACTACTTTAAAGCAAACACTATAGCCTGGGACCCCATAGCTTCCCCTTCATTCTGCTGGATCCCTTGTCTTTCATCCTGCCCTAGCCCTCCTTACCAGAGCCTCAGTTTATCCCCATTTTTTAGCAATTTGCTGTCATGGTATCACTAGGAGCGTTCCCATGACCTTCACAGAAAATGAACTGAAGTTTGGTATGAGTGTTTGTGGCTTTATGGCTTTTTTTTAGGCAGTCTTGCTGTACAATATTGTGCTACTGTACCAGGAGGATATAGTACTACTATTGCAGGTCCAGCCATAGGGAAATTCCTTTTTCTTTCAAAGCAGCCCCTTTTGGAGATCCTCAGCTGTAGGAACTGTAGCAACTATTACCTGGCCCCGGTCCTGGTGTGAGTGCTCTCTATTTCCCTAAAGAGAAAGCAGGCGTTATCCCTGCTCTTCCTGCAAGTGGGTACTCGGAAGCTTGGAAGGGAGTAGTACAGCATCTCAGCAGAGCCATCCTAATCAGAAAGAGCCAACAGGTTTCCACTTCATTTGAACTGCCATTTTTCACCTGCTTATTTGGAGGGGACAAATCCAGCTGTTCCCCTCCCTTCAAAACTGAGAAAAACACTGCATGGTGTTACTACTAGGGTAGGAAGTAGGTTTCTACTCTCTCAGCAGAGAGTAGAAAAGGGGAGGGGGGGGAGAACGCTTACCAGTTTCATTAGGGAAAGTTGTGTTTTGGGGAATTATTTCAACATTGTCTGTTCAAGGTGTAGTTTAATGATTTCTTATGTTTCTAATTAAGAAGCAACAAATATCCAAAGCTCAGGAGCTGACACAACAGTAAAATGAAAATATGACCAACCTTATAAAAAGATACTATTTCATCCTTTCAGCAATGAATGTAGTTGTCTTGGCAAGGATGGGCACAGACTGAATAAGGAGCCAAAACCATATGAAAATAATATAAAATGATACCTGCTGTCACATCTCCTTGAGTTGTGAGCTCATCATAATTTCTAATCTAAGTCAGCCTTTACCTTGTTAGTAGCTTGATAGGAGAGCTGATAAGGGAAACCCATCACATTTGTAGGAAGTGGTATTTGTGGATAAGTAATCGGTGTTGTCGTTCTCTCCCTCTCCACAGCCCAAATCAGTGCTGCACTTTACCCCCGCTATTTGGTTTGAGTGTTTCAGGCTGCCAGAGGGTGACACAGCAACCAGATCCTGGCCCCTAATGCTGATGAACTTTCCCACAGCAGGTTTCACCAAAGAAGCCTATTAATCAGAGGTGCCCTGCTCAGGTTCTAAACTGGGTAACTAAATTTTCCCTGCCTACATTACCTTGGTAGTTTTAATTACTTTACAGCTTTTTTCCCTTCTTTGTCTGTTATTACACATGATTTCCTGAAATGGTGTGCAGTATTTCTTTGCTTTCATACATGCATCCACTCCAGATACATCCGTATTTGAACCATGGTAATTCTGCCCCACACGACATATTTGTATAGCCCTTGCAGACCCTGTAGGAACCGATGAATATGTCTGTATCCTTGGTGATATAATAGCGATTCATGATACATCATCCTTCACCGTACTTTAAAATAAATATGCCTGCATTTTTTATGCACTTGGAAATGCATAAGAGCTACATCATTTATGGGGGCATTGCCCTCATCATAGAAGACCCAGAGACCTGGAGAACATCCTTCAGTTCAGAGCTTTTCCATGTCACCACCTAAGTCAGTATGTGGAGGACAGGAAACTGCCTCTGTTAAGAAAGGGTGCAGGCCCTGAATATTTTGTTCATTCTGGGATACAGCACATCTTTTAGCTGCCACAGTTCTTAGCTTGTTCTTTGCTATTACTCCAGAAATAAGGTGAACCTGTAGCTTAGGTCACCAGAGCTATCCAGAAACATGGACATAAATTCCAAACAGTCAAATAAAACTTCGCACATCAAATGAGAATACAGAGCAGAAAGATTTGATTCAAGGCATACTGATGCAGGTTGTTGCACTGATGTAATTTCCATCCCTCAGAAAGGTTAAAAGGAAGAAATAATAAAAAAATATTGTAAATAAGACTATCGCTGAGACCTGTGCCTGGGGAATATTGATTCAGCGCTACTAACCCAGAGGAAAGGCAGGGGTTCTTGCATTTACTGTAGCAATAATAAGGTGAAGTAGTACTTCTCAATGATCTTCCACTCCTGACACAAACACTGAATCAATATTCAAGGCTGACGTTTCCTACTGGAAAAGCCCACAGCAGGAGAAGCTGAGGAATGAATTGCTCTGCCCACGAAGCTTTTAACACATACACCATGGGAATATGTTAGTTCTGTGCTTTTTACCCAGACACTGTGAGAGGGCTCTTGGACTTCATTGTTCAGGTTTTGCTTGTAAGGCTAGTTCAGATGCTGCTGTGAGATTACCACTGCTGGGAATCTAAAGGTAATCTGGTGTTGTGGTTTAACCCCAGCCAGCAACTAAGCACCACGCAGCTGCTCACTCACTCCCCCCCACCCAGTGGGATGGGGGAGAAAACTGGGGGGAAAAAAAGTCAAACTCGTGGGTTGAGACAAGAACAGTTTAATAGGACAGAAAGGAAGAAAATAATAATGATAGTAATAACAATAATAAAATGACAATAATAATAATAATAAAAGAATGGGAATATACAGAACAAGTGATGCACAATGCACTTGCTCACCACTCGCTGACCAATGCCCACTTAGTTCCTGAGCAGCCATCTCCCCCCGAGGCCAACTCCCTCCAGTTCATATACTGGGCATGACATCACAGGGTATGGAATACCCCTTTGGCCAGTTTGGGTCAGCTGCCCTGGCTGTGTCCCCTCCCAGCTTCTTGTGCCCCTCCAGCTTTCTCACTGGCTGGGCATGAGAAGCTGGAAAAATCCTTTACTTGAGACTAAACACTACTTAGCAACAACTGAAAACATCAGTGTGTTATCAACATTCTTCTCATACTGAACTCAAAACATAGCACTGTACCAGCTACTAGAAGGAAAATTAACTCTATCACAGCCAGACCAGAACATCTGGATACTGAATTTTAACGTAGCAGTAGAGTGAGACCTTTTTAGAGCAACACCTCCCCTCACAAAGCATCAGATCTGCCAGCACAGGAGGGCAGCTGGGGCAGGTCTGCAGCAGCCTGACAATGGTAAGGGGGGCTGGACACCTTCTCTTATCTCTTTAACTTCCATCACTTGGTCATAAGGAGGAGAGGGGCCAGAGAAAGGCAAAGGGAGAGATGACATATGGAAGGGAAGGGAAAGAGAACAGACATCAGAATAGGAGCAAATACTGTGTTTGCCTTGGGACCTGAAACAGCTGTACTGCCTTGTAAAGCAATATATAAAATTAACTATTTTCATAATTAAAATAAGAAGATATTAGAGCTTGTCCAATAAAATGCATTTTCATATCTGGAACAGCACTGAAATCCAAACTTGTTCTCAACAGAGATGCAACACAAAATTTGGGTGCAATGTGAGTCTTCGTGTATCTCTGTATTTAGGTCAGGTGAAGTGATTCAAGTGTAATGTTGTGTTTGGTGTATGTAATGCTCACTTCTTTCTTTGCCCCATCCTTCTGTCTCCTGGCAGGCTTAAGTAGGAAAAGCCTTTGTCTGAATAGGAGTATCAATATCCTCTTAACATCACCGTTTATCTAGTGCTGCTCATGACAATACCTGGCTGTTGGCATAATGTTTATAGAGACCATGACATGGGCTAGAAAGCAGGACAATACCAATGGCCTTGCTGCTGTTCAGAGACAAGTAAAGCTCTATCCCTGAGTGGAGGAACTATTCAGAAATAGAAGTCTGATTTTCCTGCTGCCTTGCACCATTAGTGGTCACTTACTCTTGGGGATGTTATATGTAAAGAATTAATTTTCTTAATGCGCTTTATATCCATGGTGGTGCTGTTAATGAGTGCTGTCAGTGACTGCAGTCATACTCTCTCTCTTGCCACCTCTCACATTTGTCAGTGTCATTTCTTCATAGCCAATACCCACGTGTTGAGGACAGCTCTTCCAGGCACTCTGAAGGCTGGGCAGTGCAAATGTCAGTACACGGCAATCTAAGAATATGTGGTTTAGGGAATAAATGCATAGCTTACAAGCTGTTCCGTGATCCTCATTTGTGCAGATGCTAATCATGAAGTGTGGACACAGAAATGCTGAATGGTTTTGTACACAGGCTTTTGCTCCACTCTGAAAGAGCATGCGGCAGACATCACCGCAGCCATGAGTGCAAAATGGCTGGTCACTACAAGTGCTCCCAAAGCCACTTTTCATACTTGCTTTTCCCACTATACAAAATCTAATTTTCCTTAATATCACTCTGCTAGTACATTATCATCCATTTTTATGCCCTTTTGTGCTGCAGAAATGGTGAGAAAAATGTACAGGAGCGGGGAATTGAGTGTCTCAGAGTGTTACATGAGTTGAGGGCTAGTGTCTTAATCATTACGATAGTCTACTTCTCTGCTTTCCAGCAAAAATTAAGTTCAAGTAGATAGAAAGGGACGTTGTTGTTTTTTCCTTGATTCTGGAACATTTTCTATTTTTTTTAATGCTGTAGGGTTTATTCTAGACATTTATTAATGTCACTGCTACAGAGAGGCTCCACTGAACCCTGGTTCCTCTTTCTTTTTATTGCAGATTAAACATCATAGAAAGCTACAGGAGCTGTACCCAGGACTTTTAAAAAAAAAGTGGTGTGGCCACCATTGTGAGGCTGGCAATGCTTCACCTGCTGAAATATTTGTTTGGCTCAGCAGCCCCAGGCACCTCATAGTTTAGCTGCATTTCTCACACTCAGTAAGATCTCACCTGCGTGGGTCAGCAGAGCACCTGGGGAGCCGTCTCCTTGGGGTAGCACAAATCTTGTCATCCCTTTACCAATGAACACAGCATCCGCTGTACTTTCATGACTCAGTGCTCTGGTACTGCTACAATAACTGCACTTTAATGTTTGGATGGCTGTAGCAGCTTACAAGTTTTTAAAAACATTTTAAAAGACTGAACTTGTAAGTAACATCCCTACTACTATATGCACAAGCCTTTAGTCAGACTCTATGAAGGACCTCACAGACCTCAGAACAGGCAAAAGTCTAAACAGAGCAAATGGGGCAGAAGATATTTCCTCTAATTCTTGCTGGAAATGGATATTAGGGGAGGTATGGCATAGGAGAGAAAAAAACATTTGTTGACTTTCTGCTTGTTATGGCTTTTCTTTTCAGCTCACATTACTGTATCGAAATGCAACATATGCTAATTCCTGACTGTGATTTACAGTTATTCTGGATATTTTCATTGGCTGCAGTACAGTTTCTCATGCATGATAGCTGATCCTCCTATGCTATCAGCAATTAAAAAAAAAGGGCTTTGGGTCTTTATGTATTTACTCGCAAATCACAGATTTATAATACAGAAAAAAGCATTAAAGCATTTGTCTTAATCCTCATCTGTCATGAGCTGTAACATTTTTGTCTTCTATAGGGCAAAAATACTTGGTTTGATGAAAACCTCTTTGGTGTCTGGCAAAGGCGTATCTTCTAGATAAGCGTCCAGTCTCGCCATGCCAGACTCCCAGCAGTCTCACCATGTGCGTATAATCGGTCTGTCTTCACTTCAAGCCATTGGTTATTTTTTGACAATTCTCAGTTACAGACCTCTTAATAACCGGTATTTTCTTTCATACATACATCAGTGAAATTTCAACAGCTCGTACCTGCCTCCCCCCCACCAAAAAAAAAAAAAAAAGCCCCCCACATTTCTGGTAGGCTAAATAGGCCAATCTCGCAGTTCTTGTTCAGTCTGGGATTTTCCCAAACTTCAAACCACACCCACCACAAAGCTCCTCATTCGGCCTTGCCTGCTGCTCCCCTCACACACGCCGTCTCAAACACCACCAGCAGAGCTGCTGCTGCGCTCCCGCTTTGTTTTGTCGAAGGCATTGTACAGAGCTGACATGGCTTTCAAAAAAGTCATTTGCACCCATTTAAAATACGGGCAGAAACTCATCTTGATTTTGTGGTGGGTTGCGAAAGTCATGTACTGTTTTTACTGGATACAGAGCACTGGGAAACCTGACTTTTAAAAATGCAGGAGGTTCCTGCAACTCCGGTAGGGAGAAGGGTAAGATGCGTATGTGTGTCGGCCTGCCATAGATTTGAGGAAAACACTTCAGTGCCCGTTAAAGTCAGTTCTCAAACAGTTCACAGCAAAGGTAGTCTTAAGCTACAAAAATTCAAATCAAGTTCTGTAAAACCCTAAGGAGAGTTTAGGATGGTTTATGTAGGAATTTTTAGCTATTCTTAAAAGCTCTGGAATTTAAAGAGATCCTAAAATTCAGATCTAGGCTTTTGGCTTAGGTTTAACTCTAATTTGCACAGAGCTGTGAATATAATATCTTGTCCCAGCATCCTCCCAACCTTCTCCACATTTTCCTTTCCTTAGACCAGCCATATGAAATCACTTCCATGACAATAAACACTTGACTTAAAAATACCAGCTGTGGAAATGGAGCACGCCTTTATTGCTCTAATATGACATTCCAGTATACATAGGAAATTAATTTTGTTACTTTTATTAAAGCACAAAACAAGAAAAAAATGGGCTTTGATTTTGGGTCTTGCTCATACTACACCCAAACACTAGTTAGTTTCACGTGAAGAGCAGGCTGTTTAGCTGACCAAGCCTATAAAGGCAAAAATCAGTACCAAAAAAATCTCAGGTAGACCTGTTTATACCATATGTTGTTTACCTTACCTTATGTATTTTCAGTTTCCAGGCACTTCCTAAATAATTTTGGTTTTATTCCTCACTGTGCATTGCACTCTCTTAATTTTGTACATTAACCTTGTTTAATTCTGTATCAGTTTGAATTTCAGAGGACATCCTCCTAATACTACTGAGGTTGCATAGTTTATTACAACTAACTTTGCATCAAGTCCCAGAAAATTATAGCAAACTACTGAGACAATTCTTGGAAAACAGTCTAACATACTTGTTTTTTTGAAGTTACCTGAAGATCCAAATACTGGAATAGATGTAACATGGGGATGATCCAATGTGGCAACTGCCCTGTTCCTTTGGAAATAATGCTCAGTAAATCCCTCTCTGGTTGGGGGATATTTAAGGTGGAAATCACTGTAAATATAAAACAAACCTTATAACTCTGTAAATGTAGTTGTCTCCAGAACAGTTTATAATATACTATAACAAAATCTGGTCAAATGTTTACCTGTCAGCAAAATAAGTACTCTTTGAAATAGCATAGGTAAATGATAAGAAAATTATGAAAATCTTAAGAGAAAATTGATCCTGTGGAAAATATAGGGTCAAACCCTAGAAAGTGCTGACCACCTGAAAAAAACCCACTGCAGAGAAATGCTGATTCTGATGTTGGGAAGCCCTGCCTGTGTCTCTGACATGCAGCCTACCAGCTCTCTGCCGCTCACCTCCCCAGGCTGTTGGCATGGTGGTAGCAGCCAGCAGAAGGGAAGGTTTGATATTTGGATAAAGGAGCCTCTGCCAACCATAATGGTTGGCTTGTAGTGACATGCTGGGCAGTAACATGCTGGGGTAGGTGGTTTGTGGGAACACATCTTTGCTGTCTGACTGCTACCTCTAGCAGGGAGCTAGGCTTGGCTGAGGGGGATGCTTTTTGCTCCGTAAAACTCTGCTAGTTAGTCTGACAGTAAATTGACCACAAATATTTTTAAATGTCAAAATGAAATGTAGAAATTTATGTTGATTTGGGGGGTATTTTTCGTTAGGACTACTTTGGCATGGACTTTGCTAAAAAGAAAATTCCACATATTCTTTCCTTAATAATTCTCCTTCTAACTTCTAATTAATTTTGCCCATTCTCGATGTACTTTCACCTTCCAGAAAAGCCATTTCCTCTGATTTGTATCAATTGTTCATTTGCTGCTCCTTCTTGAAATTTCTCACTCCTGATTCATGAATCCATTAAAAGCCTTTCCTTTGAAAAGTTGCCCCCACCACTGTGTCAATTAGTTTCTAGGGTTGGTGCTGGCAAGTAGAACTTGTGACTCTGCTGAGCAATTAACCTGGCAGTTATCAATAGCAAACACCGTGCACTGTAACAAAACGCCACCGCGTTGGGTGCCATAAGGCGATGGATTGTACAATACAGCTAATGGAAAATGTAATTGTAAAATGGTTAGCCCATCTGACTTCTTTGAACCCTTGGCAGATGACACGCTTAAGTAATGGGTTTAGAAAGCTCAATCTTCCACCTTCCTGTGTTCTCGGTGCTGTGGAAAAAGCAGTAATGCCTATGTATATGTAGGCATACGTGTATACTTAAACAGGGAATGGTAAGCAGTCTGTAACACCATTCTCTATGACTGGGTTTCTTTAAACTGTGTGGATCAATGGATGCAAATAGGGGTATTTTAAATCAAAATCGGACAAGAAATTACAGTTATTTTACAGAAATCCTTATGCGGTTAGAGTGACGTTTGTGCTCAAACCCGCCCTCCTTGGAGCCCAGTGCTCCATTTCACGTAAGCGGGCTCACTGCTTTTATCGAGTCCTCACTGCTGTGCCCGGCCCACACTTTTCCTTGTGAGCTTTCCTGGAATATGATGTGCCTGAGCTGCTCCAGACACAAGGCAGGTAAGGCTGACACGCAGCTTTACGGACTCACCAGGCAGGAGCTGGTCCTACGAGGCCAGCAATGCAACGTCTGCCTGCATTGCACTGCTGTGCATGTATAGCCATCTCTCACTGCATTTATTTGAAATAATTGTCTTTTGCTTCCCCCTTCCTCCCACCCCAGTGTGACTTCTCTGAAATCAGCTAGTTTACTGTGGCTCTGTGCCTGGCCTTGGCAGGGTATGTGCTGCACTGAAGAAGAGAACCAGACCCTAAAGCAGTGAACTCGGTAGTAAAGCATACCAAGACTTTACATCTGAACTGCTGTTTTTGTGTGTGCCACATCGCTCTCTACAGTAAATCACATTGTTTCACATCTTTTAATTGATAGGAAACTCTGTCTTTATAGATGTGTAATAAAAAGTTACTTTGTAATCAAATGCAAATACTCGGTCCCCTTGGCAATTCTTTTCTACTATCTATCCCATTGAAGATTGGTTAATTATCTGATTTAACACCAATTCCTCATGATGGCAGTTGACAGGGACATGTACTGGGTACCTGAGACTGGTCCAGGATTCTGAAATTGTCCATCATCTCAAAACGTGATCTGACTTGGTTGGTGCTAAAGAACATCTGAAGGTTATTATAACTTCTATAAGGTACAGACAAGCCTGCATTTAGTACTGTACTATATGCTTTGTGAAGTGTAACAGCACTAAAGTTATACATTAACTCTATGAAATTGAAGTGTTCTTGCATATTACATTAATACCAGTTAATAGGGAATTAGTGCCACCTAATGTAAAAATGTAACCCAAGTGTTTCTGATAGTATAAGGGAGGGCTTTCTCATTCTCTCTCTTCCATTTACCATAAACATTAGTGAAATAAAAATAACCGTGGATTACGGAGCTGTTAAATGTTATATATTCCTATGCTATTAAATATCATCTATGCCTATTACACAAACTTTACCTCTGATTAGCAACAAATACTCTGTTTTATTCTGAGAAATTGGCCATTTTGTAATGCTCTAAAGGATTAATTGCATTAATGAAATACTTCCCTGTCACAGTCTTGTATAAACTATAATTATTTTGGCCCCAGTTCTGCAAATGCGTATGCAAGTTCTTAATTACACTCAGGTAAGGAGAATTAAGTGCATGTATAAATGTTAATGTGAGCAGAAGCAAGGTCCTATGTGTAGCCTTTTTTCCTTTTACTAAAGGTACAAGTCTGAATTCCAAAGATGACTGAGTCTCTCTGGCTATTCTATAGGAGAAAAATAATCCTTTAATAAAGATTAGTGAGAGCAAAGATAAATATAGTGAAGGAGTGCTCTGGTTCCCCAATTGCCTAAAAGGTATCTTCTATCTGAATTGAATTTGCCAAAAGAGCGAGCAAAGATAAAGAAATCGCTAATTTAAAAAAAAACCCAAAATGTTATAGTTTCACCCAGAACCCTTTTCCCTTTCTCACACACCAGCTTTCTTGCACATTGGCCACAAGCATCCTCCACCTTTCAGTCACTCGCAGTGACTAAGGTGTATGGCAGTGCCTGAATGTTGAACACGTAACTCAACCTGTGGGTTTGCTCCTGCCAGTATCACTCAGGACAGTGCTCCCAGTGACCGCAGAGAAGGCAAATCTCTGTCCAGCACCTAGATTAAAATGTCTATACTAGAAAGATATAATAAATAGAGCTCTATATCTTCTGCGTATAACAAAAATATAATTGACACAAGGATGGCTTGCTGAGATGCAGTCACATGAGTCACCCCTGCCCAAAGATGATTCCATGCTAACACAGCGACTTCTATAAAGATACAGATACATATTGCAGTATCTAGAGTGATCTAAGTAAGAAAGAGCAGTGAGAAGTCTAGGGCCTGCATCATGAAGCTCCTGTTGCAGACCTAGTTAAAGGTTTCACTGAGAAAGCTTTGTTTTATTTTTTCAACTAATTTTAATGCCAACATATGCTGAAGCACTATTATTACATTTGATATTTTAGAAAAGATGCACTTGCACAAAGTTTGCTTTAGACATTGCCACTGTTAATCACAATAGGCCTTCAAATGTTTGAACTGGGATGCATCTGGGTATTGATGAAGGAGAGGTAGCTACTGGCAAATATTTTATTTTGTTGCTTTTAATAAAAAAAAGTGTATCCATGCACGACACCTTGAAAAGAGTCAGAATGAAGTATTGGTAAATGATATTACTGGAGCTTTTGAAACTATTTAGGTCATAACGATATAACCACTTCCACGTGGGCAGAAAAGCAACTACATTGGTTTTGTTGCATGATTGATAGTGTGTCATAAATGAGGTGAGGAAAAGTGCCCAATCTCTGCTTTTCTGCTTTATTTAGTAGCTATGGTGAATGTCTGATTGAAACTGACCGTGCAACTTTAAGAGAATTAGGGCCAAAACCCCCAGCATCTCTATTTCTAATATGAATTTGGTGAGAGTCACTATTTGGCTACGCTGACATTTAAAGTACAATACTTCATTTTTCTTAAAATGAAACCTGAAATTTATAAAAATGATAAAATCAACTAAATCTTAAAAAAACAACCTACAACTTGGCTCAATGATCTTGACTTTGTGAACCGTTAGAAAGACAACTGTTATTCTGAGACATAAACAATGAATATTGTGAGAGTTTTTACAATAAATTTCAGCACAGTCCAAATGTTTTAACCAAAATACAATACATAGGTAGAAATGCAGCTAGATGAGATGTTTTGACTCTGACAATAGGGAATGACTAGTGTTAAAAAACTTTTCATAAATAAACTGCATACATTTCCTTCCCCACCAAAGTAATTTAAAAAATACACTATCTTTAAATGATAGTGCATAATAGAAAATTCAAAATCTAATTGTAAAAGTAATAATTTGTGTCATGCACTCATTTATTTTTATTACAGCTCCAATTTAGCTCATATTTTTGTTACCACAATGTAAATGATAAACATGTTTGTAGCTGCCTTTATATCAGGTTATATATTTAAAGCAGAAATTGTCACTATGAGGATTACTACTCATTCTGATGCACAGAAAACGCATTCTGGAACAAATTACACAAAGTTGCACGCTCTGGCTTTTGAGATAGTTGCATGAGCCTAATTGTAAAAGGGTTGCCTGTTTCAGAGAGCATTTGATAGACACAAATGGAAAGCTGTGGTGCTTCTGCTGAGCTAAGCTAGACTGTGATGTTGAAACTATCTTCCAGGTGCTAAATGGTGACATGCTTCTCCCTAAAATTCGTCATCTCCTCTTTCTGAAAGACACAATCTCATGTGGGGTGCGGGGAGAGCTGCAGTGCCCACCCTGCATGGGAGGTCCTTGGGTCCAGCGTGGCCTCCCCAGGCAGTCCAGTTCCCTGCTTTTATTTCCCTAGCTCATCTAGCTTTAATTAGAGATGATGCTGTTTCTCTCCCCAGCATGCAAAGATGAAGTTGTCCTGCTGGGCTGAGGAACGGAGAGGGCAATTCTCATTAGGCTTCATTCAAAGCTTTGACGTGGTGCCTCCCCATGAGAGGCCTTGATGTGCAACCCCCTGCAATGGGCTCTGTGCAAACCATTTGCAGATACAGGCACCCCGTTCTTAAAAACAGCTGAGCCCCACGGGCATTACAAGAGCAGCCTGACGTCAGACACTGCACCAAGTGAATGAATGCTATGGATCTTACCTTCGTATGTGCAGAGGGCTGAATATTCTGTATATGAGTTAAACCAATATCGAACTCTTTTTAAAAAGTCCACCTTGCTGTCACCGTAGCCTCCCCCTTTCCTAACCCCATACACAAACTACCCTCCTCACAATGTTCTCTTCAACTTTATCAAAGTTTCATGGGCATTTGAAAGCGTTTCATGTGAAAGCAGTTGGCTTTCCAAAAATGTAACCTGTTTCAAGGCAAAACCCCATCCTATCATCGTTTATCGTATCAAACCATTTATATAGGGGTGCCCACATGGTCCCTCCTCTTGGTCAGATGTCCCAGATATAGCAGCAGCTGATAGGATGAGAGTACAGAGAGTTCTCGAGGACAGAGGTCTAAGGGGTGAATGTCACGGACCTGCACTACCCCTCCTTTCGCTTGGATGGCCTGGATAACAACAGCTGCAAAGCTAGAAAAGTGAGTATAAACCCGCTCACTTAACACCCAGAAGCTGCCTGAGAGGGTGTTTGCTCAAAACTGGTGGGGTAACTGAAGAAGACGACCACCAGCTGGATTAAACAGTAACCTGGGAATTATAAAGAGACTTTGGAAAAAAAGGAGGCGCCAGCTTGAAAAGGAGTGATAAAGCAGGATGAAGCGTGTTTGGGGCCAGGTGCCCAGGGAGGGCAGGGGGCTGCCCACAGCCCTCGCGGCTGGGGCACAGGGGCTTGTGCACCCATGGGTGCCATGTCCTGGAGGTGGCATGGGAAGGTGTGAGGCATCTCAACATTTTGCAAGTGTCGCAATGAATCTCCTCTATTGCTGGTATTGATCCTGAACATATAGGTCACAGATTGCCAGTTATTTATGTGCTGTTAATAAATCAATAAGCCATTTGATCTTGATTTGATTTAAACCACCTAAACTGAGGTGATTTTCCCTGTAACAATCTTATATTTCACTGGGATGTTCTGGGCTTTGGTGTTCTGCTCCCATGTACAAGAGATTTCTTTTTCTTTCCCATAGCTTTCCCCCCTTCACTTGCCCCAAATTTCTGTATTTGCTAAAGATGTCAGAAAATTAGCTTCTAGACTGTAGTGGAAGGGTCTTTTTTCCACTTACCCGATACTATCATTTTGTGAGTGAATTAAATAGAGAGAGAAGGAATGGCCAAATAGCCTTCTTGCTAAGATCATTTATATGTTTATATCTATAACTTATATTCACCAGATCCTATGAAAAGGGAGGAGGACTTGACAACATGCTGAGTACTGGAATGTGGAAAACAAACAAACAAACAAATCCACTGATGAAGGCTGAGGAGTGAAGATTTCTACATGATCCTGTACCCTTCTCTGACGACATTTAAATTCAATTAGCACACTGAGGCATAGTCCAGAGCCTTTAGTTCAGTTGTGACTTCTAAGGTGAAAAAAACAGAGCAAACCCCCTTTCTAGAGGAATTTATTTTTAAGTCTCAGGGTCTCTACTGCATTTTAGAGATCAGTGAGAGGGTGCAGAAAGTCACTGCAGTTTTGCTTGCCTGTGATCTCTCGCTGCAGCAAGGACAATGAATGCCTTTTCCCAAGCAGGCTGGTTTGTCTCTTTTCTAAGCCATTTCTTTGAACTGCCTTCCATTAAAAAGAAAAGAGCATCTTGCTGTATCAGATTTACTGGAAGATTCATATTAAGCTGCAAAATAGTTCTTCTCCACGCTCCCGTGATCAAACTGTGTACAATGAGTGAAATTGGTCCCTCCATACAGTAGCAGTGCAAGGCTTATTGCATCTCTCAAGTCCCAATTATGCTTTCAGAAGAGTGCATTGGCATTATGAAGGCCAATTTGCCCACAGATGCAATGCGCTCAGTATGATTCACTTGTCCTACATGGTGAGCTTTATCTAAGGTTGCTAAGCTTGCCTTTTCCTGCCAGCCAAAATCTTCACAAATTTCTTTTTGAGATTTTTCTGGGATTTTCTGTTTCTGAAGAAACACTTGCATAATGTGCTACAGGATGCCGAATAATCCACATTATTCCTGTTTTGTAGTCAAATTTCTGCATTTCTGGCGCTTTCATAATCCATATTTCTGGACAACCACAAGTGTCATATGTTCAAGGGAGGGAGTATTTTCACGCACTTTATGCATACTCTGATATTAAGGGGTGTTGCCTTTGCAGGAAAAAAAAGCCCTCTTGCTCTATACTGAGCAGTGATAAAAATAACTGGTGTCTGTAGAGGCGACAGATGCCAATACTTCGAAGCTCAAGAAAAAGAACAATTTTGAATTGTGTACCATGTTTATAGCATTGTGGAAGTCATCCCACTTTGCAGCACTGTGACTGAGAGATGCTGATCCATCCTGTCCGCTCCCAGATGACGGGTACTGGTGAAAATTGACCAACTGAGCAGTCTTCAAGAGCTATAGCGGGAAATGTATTTGCTCTTTTCAATTGCTAAAGACATGGTTGTAGTGATAAAGGGAAAATAATGAAAGCAAGCTAAAAGGTAAGAAGAGCTGATCCTACTCCTTTTTTTCTGACCTTTCTGCACAGCTAGGTGCTGTGAGATAAATCAGTTGCAGTGAACGAGTGCAACCTCCTGCGGCTGCCGCCTCAGGGTATAGAGCGCTGGGTGGCAGAGAAGTCTGGGGCACTCCTGCCCAAACCAACCTGCTGGTGGTCTACAAACACAGCATGTGATGCCCACAGCTGGGCCAGGACAGTACTTCTGGGGACCACGTTGTGAACCCCAGTCAGAGGGCTTATCTTAAGAAAAATGGGTGTTTGTGAATTTGGGTCTTTATCTGCACACATCTAGTCAAGGTGTGCCATATAACTGAAAGGATCCCACTTATTTTGGAATTGTTATAATGATATATATACTCCTCAACTGTCCTCTTGTATTAATCCTGAAGCGGCATCCTGTACCTCCAATCCTGAACAACATTTTTATATGTATTTCATTGTTGGATTTATATAGTTGCATAACACAGCAACAGCTCATCGGGTCTGCATTTTCAATTAATTTTCTTAATGTAAAAATCATGTTTGTCTATTCTTAAATGCATACACCAAACTAATGGAAAGAAACACAAAATTGTGTCTCAGTCAGAATTCTCATTGGTTGGGAATTCCTCTCCAATAAAACAGGGCCCCAGCTTTTGCATGTACCTTTCTGGTCATATATGATTTAGCAAAAAGCAGGCATATACAGCATGAGCTACCAGTACAAGCAATATTGCTCACACGTTTACATCCCATGTTTCCCATGAAGAAACACATGCCTTTTTTCTTTTAATTGCAAAATATGGTAAGCTTTCTTTTCTTCTACTGTTGATTTTTATTTCAGAAGAGTCTGCGGGAAGGTGTATTATATGTTTTCTGATGGCATTAAAATTGAGTCAAATACTTGATTCCAATATGGATTTCCTACTGTATATTAAGAATTAAGTAGACAGCTGATTGTAGCAGATTTATTTGTCAGAGAGAGATCTTTAAAGACATACCTCACAGTGTGATTCATTTCTATTAAATTAGTTATTTGTCCTCCATGGTGTAATCTTTCCAGGGAGATATCTAACATAGTTTGAATGCAAATTCAACCCTAGGGAAATAAAAGACATAGGAGACCCAATGTAGTCATATTCCATTTCCATCTGTTAACCTCAAATTTGTTTCAGTCCATATCAGATACAAATGCTGTCATTCTTACACTTTATTGTATCATTTAGTATGTTTCTTTCCTGGAATTGAATTTCGTTTGTTGCTGAAAAACAGCATAAATTCAGAGAGAGCTTGGAAAAAATCTTTTGTAGTCGCTACCTGTATTTATATTTTGTGACCATGTCACACCAGAGCCAGCTTATGTTCGTGTGTTCTTGAGAAAAAAAGCAGATATTGAGAACATCATCACTGATTTATAGGTTAAGCCTAAATGGTTTCCAGGCAGTGTCCTAAAGTTATGAGAGCTGATGTTCATACTACATGACAAAGCAAAGGGGATTTAAGGAAGGAGCCTGAAGAAAGATACTGCTGCTCTAGGCATTATTGTAGTTGCTTGTTTAAGTCCCAAATCAGGAAAACACCGAAGACTATGCTTTTTATCAATCCTGCCATGTAAGTACAAAGCAAAGAGCTTGGGCAAATCCAAGCCTCAAAGCATCCTTCCTGGAGCTGATCCACTACTCTCATGGACACGGTAGCTCTTAGGAATAAAAAAAGTGACTAGAGAAATCACACTGCATTTGTAGGAAGCACACCTGATTTAGCCATCCTGATGCAAAGCAACACTGCCCCAAGCAGACAGATTTGGTCCATGCACATTAGATGCTCCTTCCTTACTGATTTCAGCCATGCTTGACTGGAAAGCTGTATCTTTCTAAAAAGCCATTCTTACACAAATACGTACATATGTATGTATGTATCTTAGAGAAAAGGCACCTGGGGGGGTGGGGGTGGTGGTAAATTAAAATTTGTGATCTTAGGACCATATAGCACAGGAAGAGGCTTACCAGAGGAGTTTGTTCTTTTATTGCTGTAGGCATTGCAGACTAAACTATCTGCATTGAACAATAGCAAGAGTGCTGAAAAATTGCTAGATATAAAAGAGAATATTATGTTGTCATTTTGTGGAAAATCTGGCTTTTAACCTGCAGAATGCAATGAGGATCTAGGAGTGCACAATGCTGCAAAAGTGAGTTAAAATCTAATCCTGCTCCTATTACAAGCAAAGGGTTTCTACTGCGTGTCTTAGTAGTGATTTGGAGAAGACATGATTAAAACTTGGAGCCCTCCAGTTCAAATTGATCTTGGCATCTTGATAACTGCAAATCAGATATTCTTTGACCGGCCCCTTCTTTTTTTTTTTCATTTTCTAAAAGAGCTGTAGCTTAAGCAACCACAAAAATACGTGTATCATTTTCAGAGCAGTGTTGGCCTTTGCAAAACTTGCATCCATATTCCTCAAGAAAAGGGGGAAAATGTGAATAAAATGCGGTCTGCCTGTTGGAGCCCCACTTAAGAGACCCTCCAGTACCACCTGAAAAATATGTTCTATGTAACAGAGAAATGAACAAATGAAAAACTGAAATGTCAAAAACCTTTAAGAGATAGATAGCAATTGCATCCTCTTTGCCATCTTCAAAGCACTTGTAGACACCATATTACAGAAGCAGGCAAGAGGAATCAAAGAAGAGAAGCTGGTGTAAAAGACACTCTTTGTGCAAATTTTGTTCTGCAAAGCTCTGAACAACCAGATGCTGTTGTTGGACAATGCTGTCCTGTGAACGAGCCGTAGCTGAGTACCCACACCACCATGACCTACAGCCATTAACACAAGATATAGCTGGAAGAATTATTCTCATGTTACTAGTAAATTGTGCTCAGATTACTCTACTAGATGCCCAGCTGTGATTTTATAATGTGCAATTATAGTGTGTTAAGTGAGGTTATTTTTTCCAGGAAATACTAGCATCGATGGAGTGTCTATAATCTGGGAGCATAAACTTCACTGTGGCTATAAACATGGCAACCCTGGAATCAGACTTCTGACAATGAAAATTGTTGGGTGGACAAGGGAGTCAAATGTGAAAAAGTAATGCATTGCAGGTATGATAAGTGATAGTGTCAGGATGCAAAGGCCCTGCTTATTGCCAGGATGGAGGTATCTATCTCCCTCAGCCCGAGCAAGAGATATATCTCTGCACTCAGACTCTCACTCACCCTGGACTTCCAGGAAATGCAATGGCTCCTTCCAAAAAGACATTGCCAGAGACAGCCCTGGCTCTTGATCCTTTCTGCCTTCCTGCTTAAACACATGCAATAAAATGAGCTCTGCTGTGGTCCTCGCTCCTCAAATGCAGTCATACAAAGTTTGACCCATCCATTGAATAATGGTAGTATCATCTATTTTATCTTGAATCCAACCAACTGTCATGGCATGCAGCTGAGGAGCTCCACTGTCATTCTTCCAGGGTCCTTACATGCATTACAGACTTACTTACACTTGCACAGTTTGGCCGCATCAGCAGAAGAGTTTGCAGTAAGCATGTTCCCAGGAACAAGAATTTTTTTTTATCAGGTCAGAACTGAGGGCTGGACCAGCTCTTTGGCAGATTTGCCAGTTTTTTGGTGATGATCAGAGCTTCCATGCAACTTCTGTCTTTCCTGCTATGAACTCATCCTGAGTCTGTTGGAGTAGCCTCCTTGCAGTCTTGGTCTGGGAAATGTGGTGTGATCAATAGTCTTTCATCCCTGTGTGCAAACTTGCAGCCCACAAATTAGGAGTTAATTCAGTATTTCTCTGTATCTTCTTTAAAAACATTAATCTACTTTCTGAGGAGAACAAAAACAACCATCAGTTCAGCATGACAAACCATTAGAAGCACTAAGCAGAAGATGTATTATTTGACTTAGTCTGCTATTAATTTCAATTTCAATTTTTTTTGGTACTTATGCACCTGCTGACAAATAATAACCAATTCAGTTATATTTCATCATATCATCCTATTTTGTATAGTGAACAGGCAGCTGAATGAAACCCTGTCAGTGAAGGTCTGTATTATGCGGACTATTTCCATGTCAAAAGCTTCTTTTCCTTGACCACTGTTTAATGTTGCACTGTAGTAGCAGTAATAACTACTTGCTGCAGCAGTTTTCCATGAATTCATATGAAGTCACTGACGTGAAAATTGAGCAGTATTAATCCACATGTAATTGTTGCAAGCAGGCATCCTTCCCTTCTTTGCCTAAATTTTAATATGTGTTATACCATGTGCAATTAAATACATGCAAACGGCAACTCTGACAGTTTTGAGCCTTGTTTACTTAATTTTAAAATGTTTTATGGTGGAATAAAAATTTACAATGCTCCAACCTACAAAAATGTAATCTGTTGTAAAATATCTCTCTAATTGAATTTGCAGCTCCCAATGACTTTCAAGGTATTACATGGCACTGTCAGAATGGTACTGGTGATAATACGCATCCAGGGTGAATGTGACAGAGATATCAACCTTTATGCCATTTCTTGTAGTGGCCACTCATCTAATGTTTATTTGTGATGTGTTTTACTACTGGAATATCCCACTCAACAATGTTTGTCCTGGATATTGCCAGTAAAATACCGTAGATGTTTTGTTTTCTTCCTTTAACTTCTCCTGAGATATGCCTGGGAGTATGAATTTGCATTCAGGCCTGACATGATGCAAAAGTAAGATAAAAATAAGACCGCTCACCTACTCATTGTGTTAGTCACCTTGGATTTAAAGAGAGCTCAAAGCAGGTAGGAGCTTACTTGATGCTTGGCAAATGCCGGAGCACTCGGAGCATAGAAAAGGGAGCCCCTGCTTAACTAAAATAATCATTTGCCTCAGAGTGTTGGGACAAACACACCCATGAGGAATTGTGTCCATATTGAAAGAGAAAAGGCTATGGGGCAGCGGTAACTGTGAGAGTGTTTAACGCTTGCTGATTGTTTTTCCATTGACCTGAAGTGGACTGATTCCTTTCCTGGCCTTTGCTGTTCAGTGTTGAGTAAAGGAGAGTAAGAAAATAAGGGGGGTTTTGCATTTGAAACCTCAAAAATTCATCACGGGACTGACTTGTGCTACTTCAACATTGTCCTGCTTTCAGTAGTGTATACAACTGCACCATCCCAGAGGCGCCACTGGGAAGAAGTGCCTCTGTAATGGGGAACACCTGGCTTTATGGGGAAACCCCACAATGTGCTTCAATAGTGCAGCAGCAAACTAACCCTTGCTCAGCCAGCAAGCCCTGTAGGGGCCTGCACCACATCTCTTTAAAATCAGGTGGAGTCTTCCAATTAGTTTAGCAGCTTAGGTCGTGATCTTCGCCCTCCCATCAGAGGCACAGCAGAGCTGGGTCTCTGCCTCATCTCAGTCCCTATTCTACTACTCATCTCTGTTCCCTGTTCTTGAGGACCTGGGTGCAGGCTGAGGATTTGAGTAAGGACCTGGGGAGTCACAAAGGGCTGCAATACTTACTTACTCTCCTAATTCCAGCCAGCAGGTGATGGTAGGTCTTTAGTTTCTCTTCCAATCTTCAAAGAATTTGGTACTAAAAGGATCCACCTTGTCCGGCCTGATTCAGCAAGGCAAACTGTGACCCTTGTTACTGCTATTCCTCCCCAGAAGAAAATCCTATAGTATGTGCTCAATGCTATACTGAAGTCCAGTGACATAAATCACAAATCATGCATCCTCAGGTAATTCTCCAGCAAGAGACCAAGTTCAATACATTCTTTTAATAATTTTATTCTTTATTTTATCTCTGTTATGATTTGTTTGGCTTTAGACACATAACGACTCATCTACATCTCCACTCTACCCATTAAATATCTCTTCATCCCGTGGGTGAACTCGAGTATGTGCAGCCACCACTGCAAACTGGTGCAGGCTGGGAGAGTGCGCAATCGAGGGAGGTACCACTGCACGGCTGCACAGCCCTAAACAGATTTGCTGCCCTGGCTGCTGGGCACTGTCACAACCAAGATGCTAGTTTAGATGGACCCTTGGGCAGACCTGTAGTATGGCCATTCTCAGGTTTTTATACTACTAGCAAAGATTTCGTGAAGGCTTTGGCACCTTTCCATTTCCTTAGTTTGCTTTTTTAGGGGATGAGAGGTCTGTGGGGATTTTTAAAAGTATTTCTGTAGGCTTTCTAGGCTAATGTGTTTCAGGATGCTTTTAGGGACATGGCTTGGAAAGGATATCTGTTGGTGAGTGAGGCGGGTGTTAAGAAATACTTTGAAACATTCAGGAGTTTGTTAGCACATTTATACAACTAAAGAAGAGGGGTTTAGATGAACTTTTTTAATGTTAATGTCCAAAACTAGAGTTCTAATTAGACCATCCAAAAAAGTGGCTTGAACTAAACAGCAAAAGCACCTTCAGGTGCCCGTGACTCCAATGAGAAGCATGGATGTTTGGGACTTCTTGCACATCTGCAAAACTGGACCATTCATTTTGGTTTTCTATTGGTAAAAGGTGGTATTAAAAAGGAGGTGAAAAAGTGTTCTCTATAATCATAGGAGGCTGAACAAAAGTAAATGGTGGCAAGGGAGATTCAGGCATTCAGAAGAGGGAAAAAAATGCTTTCCAATGGTAAGATAGGGAAAAAACAGAGTAGGTTGCCTAGGGACATTGTGGAGTCTCCATCCTCACAGACATTTAAGAACAAACCAGCATCAGGTCACTCAAGGATGACCTAAATTTTGCTGATCTTGCCATGCAGAAGGGAAGGGTTGGGGACATGTCCACAATCCCTTGGAACATTATGCATTTGATTTAGGTGCTAAACATAGATCTGTGCTTATGTATACTAAAACAAAATATAAGCTAAAAACCTTTACACAAATTACTAAGTTTTGTACAATTATCCCAGTGTTGGTCTGACCAACTTAGACTATGGAGTTTGCAATACTGGTAAGATGGTGGTTTTCTTCATAAACTATTCTATGGGGTTTTTTGTTTGTTTGGGGGTTTGTTTGGTTTTTTAATTTATTTTTTGTTGTTCTTGTTTTTTTTTAAGGGGAACAGGGAAAAAAGCTTCTTTAAACCTGCTCCAAAGTAGATCACTGGAATGCTATTTCTATATGTATATAATGCACCTTCAAGTACGAGTCCTGCAATGAAAAAGTTTCAGATATAATGAGTACAATAAAGCTCTCAATTTAAAAATTATAACTTTTTGCATCATTTGATTGTTTGGGATAGATGCAAAAAAATTATAAAATCCTGTAATTAAGGGATTTTTTTCACATGCTAAATGGCAAATTCTTGGGTCAAACGACTGCCAATTTAATGGGAGAATTAAACCAGTGGCCTGATAGCTCTGTACATCATTTGCAATTCAGGGAAGCATGAAATTCAGTCATGCACTGTGCTTGATCACCAACATATTGCTGTGCTGACATTTGAACATGACTGCATTTCTTTCCTCTCTCCACTGCATATCAGAAGTTTGGAAATAAAAATATAGAATTACTCTGAGGCAGGTCTGGCAGTAGTGCAGTTTCACCGTTCTTCCTGACGCTGCCTGTGTCTGCAGTAGCCTGCTGCAGTGCTGCCTGTCAGTGCCCCGGGACCAAAACCCCATTCTTCTGAATCATCCAGCCTTTGGAAAACCTTTGGACTGCTCAAAAGATGCCCCAGTTCTTATGGTAGGATTGAGACTTTGGGAGCACCCTGTCTTCAGGGTGTTCTTTAGACTGTCTCCAGAAGACATGTGGAAGATCCACGTTACCTGGTGGTCCCAGAGATGACCAACTCGCATCACTTTACATAGCCTATAAGCTTGTTAGGGCAGATGGTCCCATTCCATAGGTCTGCCTCATGGAAATTTAACATGGCCCAGGCGAATGCTAATAGGGCTCTGCCAGGAGGCTTTGCCAAACCTCGTGAGGTAAGGCACGCCACCTTACGTGCAGAGTGGATGCAATCTGGCATTTTTGACATCCCAGCGTGCAACATGGATGCAGCCAAGGATGTCCTTACTGGGATGGCCTTCAGATGCAACCGAACAAAGCAGCAGTACAATCCCTGTAAGAACTTAAAAGTTTTCCTCCTTGCTTAAATTTTTTGGTAGCAGCAGCAGGGGGTGAGACACGCTGTAGCACACAAATACAGCAGGGGTCATCTTAGAAGGGGTAAACCTGGTACCTGGGAAATGAATGCAGAGCCAAAATTGCTATTTTATATGCACATTTAGGTGCTTAATTCACATGGCTTGATTTTCCTTTTAGAAAGCAGTCTTACGTGAGGGCAAGGATAGATGGTGATGGCAATGGCAGCCACGTCTTTCAGGGAAGTACCTCCAAAGAACTCCTTGAGCAGGGGGCAGGACAATTACTTAGAATGTTTCTTAAACATGACATACCCAGTGTTAGTGGTCCTGGCCCATTAACTTTGCTTTTTCCTTGCCTACTCTTTCTTGCCTTTAGCGGATGAGGTCATTATGCAATAGGCACTCATGAAGTCCTTTTCCCATTAAACTGCCCGCCCCCTCCCCCAGCTACCGTGAAAGCTTAGATGTTTTAACTGAATGCATAGAATGTGGTCATCTAAAAAAACCCCAAACCCATGGAATATTTCTGGCATGTGGTAATAATTATCATAGCAGATTACCAAGAGGATGTAAAATGTATACAAAAGGAATAACTTCTTATGAATATATATTTAAAATGCATTTAAAATGTAAACTAATTTAAATTGCAGAAGGGCTATTAAAATCGTTTATTTTACATGGAAATACATGGTGAATGACTTCTCTTGCTACTGGTGCTGCGCAATTTTGCCATTACTATAAACTTTATTAATCTACAGCATGCAGCAAAAGCTTTGTCAAGATAAAAATTAGACTTTTTTTTTTCTGGCTCCTTGCTTAATGTAAGGAAAATTTTAGATTAAAATGAAATGGCAGTATTGAAAGTTAAAGTTTCTACTTATAGAGCCGTCTCTTCTTTCTGTGAGCACGTTTTCGTCTTTGATATACTGGGAAATAAGTGGACCTCTTTATTAAAAAATCCCAAACCAATATAAAAAAATAAAATGCCTTCTCCTATTTCTCTTTCTTCCCATATCAACTTTTCATGGCTCATAGGATACAATGATCTGGTTGGAGATGGATTTTGGAGAACTTAGATTTAGAGCTATTATTGGCAATACAAAAAAGCTGAATTATTTGCTAGAGTGGGTGGCAATCATCAGTTTTAAAAACTGATCATAGAATTACACGTCCTTGGGGAACATCCTGAAGTATCACATTTTGAATTTTAGAAATAAGATTTTAAAACATCAAGTTCCTAATGCATGACCAAGTTTTCTCTTACTAGGACTTGTTGAAGTATCTTCATGTGTCTTCCTAAGCCTTCACTACTTACTTTCTCTTGAATCACATTTTTATTGTTGATTTTTTTTTAAAGATTTATTTGGATTTCATGCTAAATGGAATGCTTTTAGAGATAAGTAGTCTAATGTATTCTGTAAAGTGTCAGAAGAGTTTCTTTCAAGAGACTTTCTGTTACAAATAAAATATTCTCCAGCATGATTTGAAGGGTGACTTAAAAACAGAGATGGCATTAGAAGCTGCAGTCAATTCAAAGCTTCATCACAGGCTTCAGTGATGAGCAGGTGAGTGTATATGGGAGTAGTGTAACAGAAAACTTACGTTACTTGCCGTTCAAGCATTGCTTCATTTGTAGAATCTGTTACAATCAATGTGTCTTATGTGCTACAAAAGATCGTGAGCAGGACTGGAAGTGATATTTCATATGTTTTATGTTGGCCCTTCCCCTGGGTGCAGGTGTCACCCTGAAAGAACAGAAATTCAAATCACAGCTCGAGTGTTTAAAACTTGTCACCGCTTGCCCACAATTATGCAGTGCAAAGCTTGCTAATACTAGGAATGCACATATTTAAGGTGGGCTTTCAGTTTCTGAGTGAGATATTACTGATATGGGCACTGGATAAGAGTGGAAAAGTCCCATATATCATTGTCAAGGTTCTAATAGGAAAATTACAGTTGTTCAAACTTTGAAGACACTAAGTAGCTAGAGGTCTATGACAATTGCAGCAAAAATACTAGGAGAAAAAAAATCTTCCAAAGAATACCGTCAGTCGTAACTAACATAGCTACAATAACTTCAGCAACCTGGTTTGACAAATAACTGTGAAGATCTGTGTGAGCTTGTACTTGTCAGCTACTTGGATATTCTGCATTTTGTCTTGTTTGCTAATGATGTAGTGCAGAGTCTAGGAGACTGCATTTGAAAGACATTTCAGAAATGACTAAGGTGGATGTCTTATGACAGTTTCCACCAAAGCTTGAATAATTTAACTTTTATACATACGCCAAGCCAGTGTTGTTACTTTTTGTTCTTAATGTGGAAATGAGTCACTTCATATTGCTTAGGCAATGTAGAAAGGATATCTTGAAAATGAGAGAGCAGAGACAGCAGCCTCAAACTCTGAAGTATCAAAATAGTATGAAAAAGAGTTAAATAAAATTACCTAAATGAAATTATTGTTTGCCATTCTGAGTACTTACAATTAACTCTCAAAATTTTCTAAGTGGCTCAATAGCAGCCACAAAGAGCAAGCTTCAAAAATATAAGGGACCTCAAAGTCCTTTTCCAACTATGCCAATAATTGGATTTTAAAAAAAAAAAGAAAAAATTCCTCTTTCTACTAGCACTGTTTCTCTTGCATCTACCCAGCCATCATGGCCCTGAAAATTTGGAATTGTTTTTAAGAGTTTTGCTCCCATAAGGGGTTTTTTTGGCATAAAATTGTTGGAACAAAAATTTATGGAAGAAATAAAATTTGGCCAAGTTAAATCAGCCTTCTGTAGTTGAGGAACGTACAGGTCATACATATTTTAATAATTGAAGACTATCTGAACAGTAATATCACTATTTTTTTAAATATAAATTATGAAAAATCATGTGTATTTACATGTGATTCATATATGAATGGTGTTTGTATGTATTTGCATGTATTTACATGTATGCACATACATAATATTTCCATACAGCTTGCATATGCTTTCAGTGATAATCCCGCAAATATTTTATGCACATACTTAAATATGCATCTAAGCAAATGCTGGGCTCATGTATGCATCATTAAGCACATCTAAGGGCCTAACCTTATCAAACAACCTTTTGGGGTTAAAATATTTACCATGAGGCAATGTGAACATGAAATGATGACAATGACATTGGAAGTTATTTGTGTTTACATAAGTATTAATGGAATGGCTCAAGGACACTGTAAAGGGAACTCCATAAATTGGATGCTGCCCACATCATCCCTGCAACCTTGCCCATAATTTGCTACTAGTGAGAAAAACATGAGAGTCCAAATCGCATTCATTACCAAAGTGGGGGGAAAGTGTCAAAATGGCTTTACTACAAATGAGAACTAGATCTTTGAAGGATCACTTATTACACTTTCTGAAAGGGGGAAAAAGTAATTGGTGGGAGGGCACCATAATAAAATCCCAAGTATAAGAGAAAAAAGAAGAACTTCAGTCCAGAGGCAGCATGTAGCCTTGGGTTATACAAATTACTCTTTTTGGGGGGGTTCCCAGCAAAATACGATCATTATGGGAAAATAGTAATGCTCAGTCAACCTAGCAGTGCAAGATAGAATTCCCTATTCATTTCCCCTAATAAAAAGAAAAAATCCCAAAGAGTTAAAAATAACTCTTTGCCACTTTATTTTCAGTGCTTCAGCTGTTGATTCCTACATCCTCCAATATCTCCATTTTGCCCTTGCGGATCCTATACTTATTATATGTGAATCTACTAAAAATCAGTGAGGCAGAGAAGTTATTCTTATTCCTCTGCCATAAGAGGCCCTCCCACGCTATCCCATGAGTCAGTATACCTTTTGTGTCGTCCCTTACATACGGCCCACACGGTAAACTAGAGCCCATTCTGCGGTTTCATTTTGAATAAGTGATACGACTTAAAGAGGAATAGAAGAACAGCTGACTGTGCTCTGAGCTGGCGAGAAACCTATGTTCACAGCGTTCCAAATTGTCAGCTGTCTGAAATATTTCAGTATCAATCTCTTTGTAGGAAAGCTTTAAAAAGAAAGTGAAAGATTCCAAGAGGCAGTAGAAGGAAGGCAGGAAAAATGCCTGTGCAACAAGTCGCAAAACAAAAATTGGCACATTCACTGTGTGCGGTGCAATGGAAAATAAGACTCAGTAGCATCTACAGCCCTGCTTTTATATTATATGGGAGAGAAGAGTTATGAAGCATTTTTTACCTAGGTTTATAGAGACAAAAGGCTTTGCAAACTTGAAACCCAAGGGAGTTTACCAATTAAGAATGAAAAACATGTCCAGTGAAATGCGCAGCAGCCTGTGCTGGCAGCAGTACTGCACAGCGGTGCCGCAGGCCAGAATTTTTTAAAGCGTTCCTAGCGAGCTGCAGGAGCAGTGACATTTCCACACACATCTTGAAAACAACGCAGATCTTGCTCTAGCAGTGTCACAGCTTTGCTGGGTCTCAAAAACACCATGCAGGTCTGTAGCCCACATCCCCACCTGGCATATCTCCATCCAGCTACGTCCAAGCCATAATTTTACCCTGTTGTCCTTTCACCCAGTGTTTGGGTTGCTGTTTCTTAATTTATGACTGTCTGTTTTTATTTGTCTGGTTTTCCCCCAGTGTGGACTCTCTGCTGACTATATGAGCTGGCCGCTACAAACCTGGAGTGCAGCTGGGACGAGGACTGGGCATGTAATTCCCTGGGTTTTTTTATTATTTCCTATAGCAAAACATCTCAGATGAAACAGGAGAGAAACTGGAAAACTCAAATGCTACGGTGTGGTTCAGATTATGTTATTTATTCAGTGTGAAAATCCTGCTTCTGCATGGGTCATAATCAGAAAGAAGCTAATGTTCATACATGTATTATTAATACGACCATGGCTTTAAGTACTACTGTTAGTGTGCGAGGCCATAGTAATAGGGGTGACTTTCATGTTAACAGTGCAAAAAGCACAGCTTCTTAGACAGAGAAACAAGTTAGAAAATACTACTGCACATCTTTCATAATTACAAACATTAATATTAGTCTCTGTCATTATGCAACAGACTTTTAGTAGTAGACTCAATAGCATAAATAAGGTGGAACTAAAGCCTATTGTACACAAACTGCAGCTGCGAGTGCAGCTAGCCCAGGCTAGACTCCTACTTACATTGCTTTGAAAGTAACAATCTGGAATGAAAGCTCTTGAAAAAAGCCCTGAAATCAATGCTTTTCAACTCACTGGGAGATGCTTAAAATGCACATTTTAGTTCTGGTCTAAAAGATTTAGGGAGTTGTTTCTGATGGGGAAAAATAGCCTACAGAGAAAACGAAATGCTTTAATTCTTCAATTTAGACAATTGCCAAGGTTCAGGCATGAGAGTAAGTTTTATTATTTTGATCTTCACTTCAATTAGGACAGAAATGCCATTCAGCTTGCATCTGAATTGCTAAATTTTCGTTTGACTTCTGAGTCATCCCTAAATCCAGTCCAAATTACCCTCTGGATTTTATAACTCTCACTGGACAAATAATTTAGAAGACTACTATTGATGGGCTTCTAACACTCTCATATTCCAGGCATCTGACTTGAACATGTCCCAGGACAGGAATGGCATAGGACCTGACCTTGAGAGTTTCAAAGGTATGAATTTCTTTTTTGTGAAGGAGAGATTATTGCAGCCAGCATTTCTGAGGTTGCAGTCAGAGCCAATCTATGTTTATAGTCCAGATAAAAACCAAAAATATGCAGTTCCACTGTTTTCAAAGCAGTCACTGTTGCATTATAAACTCACTAGCTGTATTACATATTTCATATGTAACAGGTAGTACATATTTTTTGTCACCAGCTTCTCCCTTCTGTAAGGAAAAAGCTTTCATGCATTCAAAGATTCTGGTTTTAAAAGGGTCAGTGGCCTTTCTGATGTTTTAAACTTTCAGTAAATGACACATTTGATAAAATAAGATTTTTATGCTTTGTTTCTGCACTTGTTGGGAGACTTATATCACAAGCTTTGTAAGAGATCTGCCCCCACCATCAGATAATAAACTGATTTTGCAAGGATTTAGTATTTCACGAAGGAATGTTTGGAACTGGCCTTCTCTTCCTTTTAGTGTTTTTATCACATGAGCTTTTCTTGTTCTGTGTTTGGTTTATCATTTCTGACTGCTTTCATACATATCAACATAGTAGGAAATGATTTTTAGCCAACAAATTGTCTTCAATTTTCTGATTCCAGTTGTATAAAGCATGTGATTTCATGTGCAGAATGATATCTTTCTTTGATGATGTTTGAGAACTTCCTAATTGTAGGTGAAATTGTAGTCAAAAATACTTCTGAAGACCATAGCAGTTCTGTATTTTTTTGCTATAGCATATTCAAGAGTGAGGGTGAACAATTCTTTGACTACCTGAGGAAAAAAAAAAACACATTCCCACAAGACTGACAAGAGCTGAAACGAAGAGGGATGTATTAAAAAACCATTGTACGAAACTATTTGTATGTGTGGGATTGTATATGCCTGCGTGTGTGTGTCTCTATAAATTCCTACATTATTACTCATACTATTCCTTGTCCTAGTGATAATTTTAATTCTGAAATATTACTGCAGTAGTATCTCAGCTTTAATGAATGCAGTCAAATGTCCCCTTCTAGGTGCTATCCTGATCCAATGTCGGGAAGGTTTTGATATGATCCCAAGAGTGAGATTAAGACACAAACGAGGTCAAATGCCGTATACCCAAAAGAGCTTTTTATTATCAAAAGTAGAAAATAGTAGCCATAGGATAGAATGGGAGAAAAGGCAGAAAATCAAGCAAGCAGTCGGGATAGAGTTGCAAGGATAGTCACCACCATGGATCCAGTGGCGTCCCGTCGGTCCTCAGTCTTCAATTCTTCGGTGGTGGGTGCACACCACGGCTTGTCTCCACGGGTTTTTATAGGGCATATGTCGATGATGCATGCACATACCTATTGTTCATGCGCTGCTCACGTGCTGCAGGTTTCGTCTATCACACAATCTTCATGTGATCAACACTAGAAACCAGTATCTTCTCTCAAAGACTACAGTTTCCATGAGAATGGTAGTCTCCACATTCCTGCATGCTTCGTCGGCTCCAGCCCATCTCCTCCCCTGGATGCCTCAGTGGCCTGGTAATCGTCCTTGTGGACAGAGGAGTGTCCTGCTTAAACAGGCCATCCCAGAGACAAAGGGCTCGAGATAAGCAGTTCACAATTCAGTCTCTCATGTCAAACAATCCTTGAGATGAATGGCTTGAGATGACAGTCCAGTCTCACACCTCACAATCTTTGAGACAAACAGCTCGAGAGAACAATTCAGTCTCTCACAGGTGCAAGAAAAGAATTCACTCTTTTAGTCCCTTATACCATCCATTAGTAGCATGTCTGCAGTAACATCTTACTAGGTGACAATATTTCCTACTGTCGGCAATACTAAGAACTCTGCATCATTTATTCCACCTTAACTGCTAATTGCATTCTGCTTGCCGACCAAGTTAACATAGTTTTCTCATTCCTATTATTTTTCTTTTTACCTGCTGTTCAGTCCTTTGCTGTTTTGAAAACTGTTGTCTTCCTCCTTTCTCAAATGATGGCTGCATCGGTGATTCATGAAGCGCTGTGCACGTGCTTTGCTGATTCGACTGCAGGGTTTGGTTAGCTTGAATACTATGTACGTATAAGCTAGTCACCCCTAGGACTGAGTATATTTGAAGGACAGATTTTGTAATACCTTCCTTTCCTTCCCTGCCATCGGCTTGTCACTTTATCTGGTTTTTGAAGAATGTAACAATTTTTAGAAAGAATTTAATGATAGTACGAACTATGTCAGACAGATGGCTTCAAATTACAGTTATTAGAAATCCAGCCTAACAATCTGCACTTTAATAATTAATCACTGAAGAGCCCTTATTTTAAGATTCTCTTAGAAATACCATTCTCTGATGTGCATGTAACTTGGGAGAGGACAGACAAATTCAGTGATTTTTAGCCAATGTTTTCCCCTCTTATTGAGGCATAGGGTTATCTGTCTATCCAACCTCTTGCAGCTGCAGAAATCTTTGTGCAGCACTATCAAGATGCTTGAAATAGCTGAATTAGACTAATCCAAACAGTTCCCTAAGAACTGCAGATATTGCCCACAATATGCACATGCGTGCAAACACACAAATCTTTTCTACAAGGCATTTCGTAAAACTACTTCATTTGTATGGCAGAAAAGCAGAAGATTTTTGGCTTCAATCTGTGTAAAATTCACTGAGAACAGTGTAAAGTCAATAGATATAATTTACACCTGCCAAGAATCTGACTTCATCTCGGGTATCTTCTTGGCAGAGTTTGAAAACTGCGTGTTTTCTAGAAAGACTAGGGCCAACAGAAAGGCTTCAGCAGTGGAAAGCTACCGAAGACCGCAGGCAGCCAGCATGGCTCTCTGCTTCTCCACAGCTGTGCCACAGGGGTGGTAGAGCCCAGCCTGTGGTTGTGAATGCTGCGGTGGCATTGCTGCGATTGCAGTTGCTGCTCTCCCACAGCTTCAGTGTCACATGTTTGTTCCACTGTCTGCTGATGGTCCTCCAGTTGTTTATAAGTATGTGGATATATACACACATCAATATATAATAAGCATATACATGCTTATATACACATACCAGTAGTTCAGACATAACTGTAGGGTCTCAAATTTTTTTAGATGTTCAGATTTCATGGTAAAGAGGCATTTATTTGAATTCTGATCATGTTTTAAATCATTCTGCATCCACTCTGACTTTGAAATGTGACCTGAAAAAAAACACATGGATTCAGCATCTATTAGAACGTTTTTGTGTGTAAACTGTACACTTTTCTTCTCCTTTGGCCCCCCACCTCCACCACCTTGGATGTGTACTTTCCATGGGCATTCTCCTGTAGGAACATTTAGAGACTTGTCTTCCAGCTTGGCCTCAGTGGGCAGAAGCAGTGGGAGTGAATGGAGTTCAGGTTAATTAACACTAAGTGACTAGTAATCACACGGACTAGAGTGCTTGAAGAGGAACTCCTGATTCATGAGTACCACTTATTGATTTCTTTTTAGCTATTTGTCTTGCTCCTTCTTACTAAATCTGTGCTGTTCCTCTGTTGTTTTTTTCCCCCAAAACATTCTCACAAAGTACTTCTGTTTTTAAAAAGAACAGATGCAATCCATCTCAGGGAAATGATCAAGATACCAAGAAAGCTGAAAATTACTGGGGATGCCTGGGAGCGTGTGCTTGGCTGTGGCTCCTCCGCAGTTCTCAATACCCAGACAGTGAAGCACAGGAACTCTCCTCCGACTACAGTCAATTGAAAGGAGGAGTCTCGTCCTGCGCTTTCAAGGTCAGGAACCCCAAAGAGGGGCCTGCAACCCAGAATCTAATGCAGGGGAAGGCGGAAATGCAAAATGGTTTGGTCAGCCTTTATTTTTCATAGCTTTTAGAAATCTGCAAAACAAACATTAGTCGTCTTACGTATGCACTTTCCATGGAGACCTCTTTGCTCTTTTATGCATGTTTACTTTTAAGATGCGTTTTCCTAGTTTTCCAAAATGCATAAATAGTTTCTAAAAAAGGAAACAGAACCCCATTTGTTTATCGAAGGGGCTAGAACAAGCTTCCAAAGTCATTCTTGAATAAATAAATACAGAAGATAAGTGCAGTTAGGAAAGAAAAATAACTGAATATTTATCTTCTTACCTGAGAGATAGATCATTGTCAAACCTTTCACACTTTTTTGCGCAGCTCTGCAGGCATGTGTTTGTACAGAAGAACAATAGTATAGCTCATTTACAGCTGCTTTATTCAATAATACCAATAATATATGTCATGTTGTTTCCATGCTTTGGAAAGCCTGCAAGCAGGGTAAATTTAACTTAAGACTCCACTATTTTTATTTTCTTGAATTAGCAAAATGTGTTCACATTACATGAATGAGGTTAATGACACAGAAAGTGAAAGTGAGTTGGAGATCTCAAGGAGTCAGTGAGACACGTGTTCCCAGCATCCCCAGTGTTTACATGCTGGAGTCCTCTAGAGTAACCTGTGGTGTCTCCCCTTTCTCCTTAGGACACTATGTACTAGGCAAATATTTGCTTATACATTCAATGCTGGTTTTTATTGGGATTCACCTGATGAAGTGTGTCAGGATACCTGTCCATAGAGCAGTCCACTTGTGAACTCTTTATGCTAGTCTCCATTTGCAAAGAAATAGTCAGTGGTAGGGAAGTGATAGTCAACTGATCCGTCTTAGTCATCTACCTCAAAATGAGATGACTCATACTCCACAAATAACCATTTCTTTCCACTGACTTAAAATCGAGAAAACTAGCTCCTGTTAAGATATTTAAACTGCAGGCATTTTTACATGTCTAGAGCTACACCTGAGAGTCATCAAAGTAAATTTAACATGCTTGCATCTGTTCAGATGAATTTGACCCTTCCAGCCTACTGGTGTCCTGTGGAATGAGAATGCAGAAACAACGAATAGCAGGTGGTGGCAGGCAGAGGATCTCATGTCTGTCAGACCTTGTTTGTCTGCACCTTACCTCTTCATCAGTTTAATGACAACCTGAATAAGAAAAAGACACATACCACCATGGGTTAAGATCTAATGTGCTTTGCACTGAACCAGAGGACAGAAAGTTTAGGCTAATCCAATCCATATTGTGTTCACATGATGGAGTGCCCAAGAAATTCCCAGATGGGTTCCGATCACATCATGCGAGAAACCTATTGCCATAGGTTTTACCATATGGCAAAAATACTTCTGGCCACGTGGTTAGGGAATGTCTACACCAGTGTGTGAAAGAACAAATAATCCAGGACAGTCTGTTTCTTGCTGATCACTAAGGGCCTTACCGGCCACGTAACAAGAGGCAGGCCAGATTTATTTTGTGGGTTTAACTTAGTCTGTGGGCCATGGGTTCTTCATCCCTTTGACAGCAATCACCTTCAGGGAACAAATCAGAAAAAAAAAGTTCAAACCTAGAATGAAGCTTTTTCTCTTACTTCCAATTTACAAAAAAAAAAAGCAATTGCTAATTGTTATGCTTCAGTTTAAAAAACAATCCTGTAATTAGAAAAAAGTCCTCCTTGCAGGTCTGCCTAAAACTAAACCATATGACTGACAGTGTTGTCCAGACGCTCCTTGAACACTGACAGGCTTGGTGCTATGACCACTTCCCTGGGGAGCCTGCTCCGGTGACCAACCACCCTCTCTGTGAAGAACCTTTTCCTAATGTCCAACCTGAACTTCCCCTGATGCAGCTTCATTCCATCTCCTCATGTCCTGTCGCTGGTCACCAGAGAGAGGAGATCAGCACGTCCCCCTCCGCTGCCCCCCTCGAGGAATTTGTAGACTGCGAGGAGGTCACCCCTCAGCCTTCTCTTTTCCAAGCTGAACAAGCCAAGTGGCCTCAGCTGCTCCTTGCAAGTTTTGCCCTTGAGATCTTTCACCATCTTGGTCACCCTCCTCTGGCCATACCCTAATAGCTTGATGTCCTTCTTATATTGAGGCACCCAAAACTGCATATAGTACTGAAGGTGGGGCCACACCAGTGCAGTGCAGAGTGGGACAATCACCTCCCTCAACCAGCTGGGTATGCTGTGCTTGATGCACCCCATGACACGGTTGGCCTTTTTGGGGGTCAACCTTTTCAAACTTCCTTTTTCTTGCTCTTATATCTTGTCCTTGTTGATGGTAAAAGGTAGGCAGAAAAGGGGAGACAAAAATCAGATCTTTTGAGCTATCCTTGAAGAGATTACCTGCCACTATTCTTCTTTAAGGCTTCTAAATTACCAGTTACTTCTTTTTGCAATTTATTTCACAGTATCACAGAATCACAGAAGAGCTGAGGTAGGAAGGCACCTCTGAAGATCATCTAGTCCAACCACCCTGCTCAAGCAGGGTCACCTAGAGTAGGTTGCCCAGGACCATATCTAGCCAGATTTTGATATACAAGAATGGAAACACTGCAAACTCTTTGGACAACCTGTTCTGCTGCTTGATCATCCTTGCTATAATTTTTTTTTTCTTACGTTTAAATGAAATTTCTTGTATTTTAATTTGTACCCATTGCCCATTGTCTGTTCACAGCATACTGTGGAGAAGACCCCGGCCCCATCTTCTTTACCGGCCCCATCAGGCACAGGTAAGATCCTCCTGAGCCTTCTCTTCTCCAGGCTGGACAGTCCCAGCTCTCTCAGCCTCTCCTTATATGATGGACGCTCCAGTCCCTTGATTGTGGCCCACCTTTTGGTGGGAGATAAAGGACCAGCTTTGGCCATAAGCGGCTCTCCCCACACACCTGAAATATAAACTCTTGTCAGTGTTGGATATGTGGTGCCAGACAGCTTTGTACATGTCAGCACCCCTTCACAGTCATCTAGGGAACAGCCAAAGCCATACTGGCTGATTTTAGTGTTGTTCAAGTACTAGCTGATTTCAGAAAGGTTACTTGCATAATAACATCTTTAAATAAAGTGGCATGCTTTAATGCTGCCACTTTAGTGACTTTTCTTTGTCTCAGAAGCTGCTGTGAAGCTGAAAGGAGGGCAAATACCCCTCCATTATATGCTACTTTTCCTCCTTGATTGGAAGCTCTAAGGCACCATGATAAAAAATAACCTTTTTTCCTCACAAACTAGAGCTAGTCTCTGTACTGGTTCGCAGTAGTCTATCTCAGAGCAGGAGATAAAAGAAGCTGAGCAAGAGTTCAGCACTGTGGTTCCTTTCTTTAATGCAATCCCAAGCTTCCCTATAAATGAGTGTCATAACATGACTAAGCTTCTGTCCCACACCAGGATCTCTCCATAGAGTTGATGTCAGAGCTGAGTCCGTGGTTCAGGTTAGCACAGTGAACAAAGAAAGCATGATCAAATCAGTGCATTGGTGGACCCTAGCTGAAGAGCTGGGGCCACAATCTCACTAGCCCACAAAGCTGATGCTGTGTCTGGGCTGGCAGGATTTTGGGGTGAGCTCTTGCGATCTTGTTGCACACACAGTGCTATTAAGACTGCAGCGGAACTCGGTTCTCTGTCAGTTTAGGAAAGATTTCCTATTTTCAGCTGCATAGATTACAGTTAATGAGGTACTGTAGTGAAAATATAGTGACTGACAATAATATTAATTATTGCAGATCAAGTGCTTTTTCCTAAAGCAGTTGTGTTGAAGTCAAGAGGTAGCAAGTGGTTGCAATATCAAGCATGTAATTTGCTGACAAAGAGGAATGCATTTGCTCTTTCTAGTGCAGTGGTTTCGAGTGGCTTTCCTTTCCTCTAAATTCCAGTCCATAGTCCCCAAAAAGCTTAACTTTAAATACTTTCTCACCCTGCATTGATTTATTCAAGGAATTGACTGTGTGGTCAATCAAGTAACCCTGAAGTGATTAATTAGAATGTGTTTAGTTCATTGATTTGTTATTATATGATATGCCAGCTTCTGAATCTAATGAAGGAAACTGGCCCAGTAACACTTTTTGTCAGGAAAAAAATGTGGAAAGGAGACTTTGGCTTCAAAGGGGTTTCTTTCTATTCAAGTTGTGCAGAAAAAGTCTACATTTTTTGCAGTACTGCCAAACCTAAGCATTTACCCATCAAGTTCCTAATCTTAAAACTTCTTGATGTTTTAAAATAGTAATTACATTGGGTTATTTTTTAATATCTAAGCCTTTAAGGTACCCATGGGTGTAAATTTGAATTTTGACAATGAAGATTAAAAGAAAAGTCAATTTTCAAATAAAAGCTGAAATTGTCATATTAGCACATCATTCCAGGTATTAGGTAGATTCCTATATCATTGAGGAAGATGTCTTCCCTTGGGAAGAGGTCTATGGTTTCTGAGGAGCCTATGCCTGTTTGATATTATGGTTTGACAAGAAGGCTCAAACATGTAATTCAGCTAGCATGAAATGACACCGAGACAAAAGTAACTGAACACTGGACAAGGTCAGCTAGTGAGAAAAGTCAGGTCTCTGCCCAGACAGAAAAGAGAAGCCAGAGATGTAACACAAAGCTGTAGAACTGCGAGGAAAGGAAAGATGCTGTAACAAAGCCTAGTGAATCCTGAAGAGGCAGTAACGGCTGTATCCTGTGTCACACTTGACTTGCCGTTGGCATAGGATTCTGCCTGAGAGAAAAAAACCACTTTGCTTCTGGTCTTCAGACTCTAAGTTCAATAAAAGTACTTTCAGCATAGAACACATATTATTCCACAGCAACATAATCAGACAAATAGCCATCTGACACTGCTGCTGAACCGCTTTCCTGAGCTATACTAGAATATAAACAGGCAAAAAGATTCATGGTTGATGGTACACACAGATCTGAAGAGAAGAACCCACCTAGATGGAAGCGCAGCTCCCACGGTGGAGGCTGGCATCCTGTCAATCTACTCCAGGTATGCTTGCTCAGTCAAAATATAAGTGCCCCCCCAGTTTAGTCAGCAGTATCAGACGTGCCAGAGGAAGCCACAAAAATTTTGGCTACAGGCAATTTAAGGAATAGCATCAACAAGAAGTCTAAACTTAATAGGGGTAGGAATGAGTTTACACGCTAACCATTTTCCTTGCCATATTCTTTTCTTTTCACCATGCCAATGTAAACATGGGTGCCTTTTAGCTTTATAAACACCTGTTTAATTTGTAATTTCAGTTGTCTGCAGTGTTGATGGTAAACTAAAACTGGGAAAAGCATTGCGGTGTTAACTTTTAAAATCTTTCTGTCAGTTGTAATTATACTTTTAAAATAAGGCTGGTTGTTTTTCAGTCTTGTGGAATGCACCTGTGCTCTCCTACTCTGAAAATGATTTACAACAAAATAAGGGAAGTTGCCTAAAATGTACTCACTAACTCTTATATTCTGATATTTAAGTGTAAACTCCAAAGGAAAAAATCTTTGTACAACCGCCTAAGTCCTAGTCCTATAACTTTTTTTACCCTGCCACTGCAGGAGACTTGTGTGCCCACAAATTTGTTCTCTGTCCTAATTCTATTGGTGGATTTAAGTGGAGGTATTACTACTCGCCAAACCCACAAATTTTAGATGCAAACTTATAGGTAAAGGCAGGCCACATCCTGAAGAATGTGACATCTCTCCAACAAAAAAATCCTCAATGTGATGGCTGTGTGTTGACACAGAGAATTAAAGACATTTTTGACAATACATCACTGAAGTGATTAGTGATCCTTGAATATTTTCAGCAATCTTTTCTGGCCTTACTGAGACTAATATTTTTCTTGCTTTTCTCATTCACTGTGCATGTCAACAGATATTTTCATCGTGCTGTCCACAGTGACCCAGAGGTCTTTTTCCAGAGTGGCAGCAGCTAGAATACTGAAGCACAGGGTAGAAGACAGTATAAACTGCTATTGTAAGCTGATAACATCAACAGGAAGGAAGGAGTAGCTTGAGCTTTATTCAACACAGAATCAGTTTCCTTGCAAAGAACACAATAAATTTATACAACATCTCGAACTGTGCAATATAGCGTGGGTAGTTTTAATTTGTAGAAACTGTTAATTATTACTAACAATGGGAACTTTTTTGTAGGAAATTAGAAATCGATTTGAAAAGTAATTACTTCATTAAATTTAGTAATTGTGTGCTATAGCCACCTCAATCTTCTTTAAAATGAATGACAAGACACTTTTGTCATTCATTGTTCTATGTGAATTGAAGAAGTATGACTCTCCTATTTAATATTAAAGCAAAGAGGAAAAGCTATAGTAGACATTCCTGAGCCAAATGAGTAGAGGATTTTGGAAACTGGAAAGGTATGTCAGTACTGTAGACACAGAAACCAGGACTGAGCTATATAATTGCTAACTTCAATGAAACATGGGCAGGAGGTCCTTTACCTTAAGGATATCCTCCAGGTAAGAAGGCATAGCTCCTTCCTAGGGCTTCCACTTCCCACCTGTACACGTGAGAAAAGAAAAAGGGATAAAGCCTTGCAGATATTCTTCTACTTTGAATTTTGAGGAGGCAAAAGTTTTTTAATTCAGTGTCTGGCTTGTTAACCTGGTTGCAAAGATAGAATTTTTCAGGACAAAAGAAGAGGAAAATGGCAATAAAAGAACCAGTCTGCTGAAAACCATTGCAAAACTTTATGCAACTTCTGTTATGCAAACACAAGTGTGTTTGCAGATAGTTGCACATGCATTTTTTAGTGCAGTTTTTAATAGGATTTAGATGTGCAGTCCCACATGATGTGTCAGACTTTTTAAGTGTCTTGTGTGATCTTTATAACCGTCTCGCAATGATTGTGCGACAGTACATCTGCCATCAGATAACTTAATTGGGAGGCTTCAGCTGAGAAGGCTTGGAGGGACTTGTTTGAGCACACGTGACTTTTCTGTCACGTGTGGTCCCACATGTCAGGCAAGGCCAGCTGATGCACTGTAGGTCAGGCTGACTCCTGTAGCATCAGTAGAATTTTCTGACCTGTTGTTGTCTGGGTCACTGTAGTGATGGGAAGGCATCACAGGTCCAAAGAGGCCATGAGACCAGGAGGGGGTTCTGGGTCCTGTGCAGAAGGAAAAGGGCCAGGGAAGGGTGTAAGAGATTGCATATGATTTTTTTAGGAGTAGAGGTGATAGGGGAAGGCAGTTTCCACATCACTTGGAGTGGTAGAAAACTGCCGGGGTGGGGTCTGAAAGAGTGCCAGTGTTAGGCTCAAGAAGAGATGTTTTAACAGCGCTTTCCTTAGTCTGTACAAAATCCAAACAATTATACACTCAGAACGCTGGACTGAAAATATGCTTTAAAATATAGGCAGGTGTTTTCACAAAATAAAGTTAGCTAGCTAAAGACCTCTCTAAACATCTCCTTTTCACTTAACCAGCCACAGTCCTCCCACGTGTTCTCTCATTCAGTTCAGATTGCTTCTGGCTGTTTTCATTCTGGTTTGCAGGTCAGCAGCAAGGAGTCAAACATGCTTATTTGCATAGTTTTCCTCTTCTTTCATTCTGCATTTCTGTGGGCTCTTAATGTATGCTGACTGACTTTTTTCCCACACTTTCTCTTGCCTGTCCTACACGTTGAGTGATGAAAGGGTGAGAGATAAAGGAAAGTTGTCAGAACATCAGTAAATTGGGATCTGTAATAGCGAGGTGGTTAAATATTCAACATAAGCAGTTGCTGCGGCACCTGAAAAGCCTGAGAAACAGCAGCAAAAGTCAGCTGTTTCCTCGTTCCTTGAGATTGCTATCAGAAGTGTGCAAAATATTAAACCCCTTTGATTTAGTTAGAGTGCAGAGCATTTCTAGTCACCTGTTAACACACGGGGCCATTTGTCCTTCTGCTTCCCTGGCGTGGTATAGCCTTGACTAGGCTCTCAGCAGAATCCCAAGCACATTTTCTGTTTGTGTTTGTGGGCCAAACTTTTGCCTGTTGCTGCAGCAGAAGGGAACAAAGACATAGCTCAACATCATGGAGAGAAGACAGGGTGAGAAATGGGACTCGGAGAGGTAAGAGAACAGGGTGAGGACTGGCATTCTTTCAGCTACTCCCCCTCATCCACCAGCAGATAGTGAACCAAGAAGAGATTTGGCACAGTTGAACTCTCCACCTCCAACAGCAGGGAGGAGCCCTGGGGAAGACTGATCCTCTGGGCTTGCTTCCTCTTGCTGCACTCCCTTGACAAAGCCATGGTCAAGTCTTCATCTTTTTTGCAGCAGGGTACATCCATGTTTCTTGTTCTATCCAGCAGGGACATAAAATACAGTCTCTTTAACAATTTTTCATACACTTGAGGAGTATTAATGTCTATTTTCTCCTATTTCTCTTTCCCTGGCCTTTTCTCCTTTAATCTGTATTTAGCTCTTCTGTGTAGTTCTTGCTTTTCAAGTCTTTAATCTCTCTCACTCATCTATAGACTCTCTCCAACCAGTCCACACCTTTCTTGAAGTGTAACGTCGAAAACCTGGATGCAGTCTTCCAGTTGGTATCTTGCCAGTGAACAGTAGAGAAGTGATTCTGCATGTCTTATTTAAATTCCAACCAAGTATCACTGGCTGAAATAATTTCATCTAACTTTATGCTGTAGCTGTCTACAACTGACCTGAGTGTCCTTAAATTCCTTTAAAGAGAATGTCCTGATTTTAGGGTGTGACTCATTGAGTATTTTACCCATATTCTTTAGGTGAGTTGAACTGCACCTCAGAAGTGCCTGTTTATATTGGTTCATCATAAAAAGATCATAGGCTGATCAGCTAAAATGTAGGCACTCACCTACAGTGTGCATGACCGCTTTTGGCCAGATAAATGCCATCCTTCATCTACCAGCTATTTTGTGCTTCTGGATGCTGGAGAACATAGGATTGGAAACAATTACTTGGATCATTGAGTCCCATCCCTTGCAGTCATGGACAACCAGGTTATATATATCTAATTCAGAAGCAACTTCACACAGTGTGGTATGCTGCAAGTCACAGAACACTTCCAAATACTCATTTGACCTGTAGTAAAAGACCAAAGTCTCAACTGTCCTGTGCCTCAGGAAAAGAGGAAGGATAATGCACCCTGTGTTCCTGGGAGAGCACATTAATAAAACTACTCTGAATGTCCTTAAGAAGCAGACCAGGCCACCCGCTACACAGGAGGGCCAATGTTTGTGACCAAACTGACAAGGAGTTGAAATTCCCTGCCCAACTCAAATCCGGTAGTTGTTTTAAACTTGCATGGGTGAACACAGGACAAATGCGTCAGGGTAAAGTAATCCCTGCAGCCTGAGACTACAAACTGTATGTCAGTGGGTTAAAAAAAATCCTTCCTGGTCTGTTACTACATTTGTCCCCTCTTGAAACCCGGCACCACACACATGCACACTCATAGCAGGTGCAGCCCTACTGTGTGGTTGTACTTCTTGTTACAACAAAGAAGTGAGTGTAAAGCCTGAAAACTGCAGATTATTTGGAGTAGCTCAGTCAATAAGGAGGTTCAGACCTGTATTTATTCAGATATAGACACAGATCTTGATTTTCTGGACATGTTAAAGAGTGCAGTATACTTTTTGAAGTAAAAGAAATAAATACTTTTTTGCCTGCAATGAATTGCAGGTTAATACTAAGTACAAAATGTTAACAAAGAAGTAACGTATTAGCATTTTTGGATAAAAATATGACATTTTATATACCCTTAAGGAAAAACATGTTTTGCTCCCTGGAGCTACCCTGACCAATTTAATTTCCCACATCAGTACACATCATAAAGTCAAACCTTCCCACCCTGTCTTTCAATCTACACATAACACTCAGAGTATCAGATTTGTTTTTCTTCTTGTATGTGTTTTCAGTATATTGCCTGCTTTAGACCTTCTTTTTAATGGATATTCACATAGTTGTGATTACTGGTCTCATTTAATTTGGTTTCTGCATTTCATCAAAACAGAACCATGCACCCATTTCTGCAGCAGTAGGAGAAGGTAAAAGCCAAAATGGTAGAGGCTGCACAAAAGTGGTGACGAGGTGCAACATTTAGGTAAGAGAGCAACTACAGGAAAAGTTGAATGGATTCCCATTCTTTAGGACCCTAGAGTCAACAAAGCCCTATAGCAGGTAAAGTTTCAGTTTGAGTTAACAACTAAAAATTTCAAACCATCCCTAATTTGAGGATATCCAAGCCATGCTGCTTGCAGCAAAAGAGGGAACCAAAATTAGAGGTGTGAAACCCAAATACTGACTGCAGAAACATGGCTTTCCCACCTCTAAGTGAAAATCAGATCACTTAGTTTAGGATGACAGGTCCCAAGGTTTGAAAGTTTGTGCATATCACCTATAGGAATGCTGAAAGGCTCAGCTGAACCTGCAAAGATTTAGCTTTATATATCCATGGAAGTCAGAGTGCCTGGCCTGAGCCCACCTCAACACTGTTTCTAAAACAGTATGGAGTGTGGTTTTCATCCACATTCATGAACTCACAGACAGCATCTCTGCTTCCTCTAACACATCTGTAATTGTGATGGCCAAAAAATATAAATTTACATCAGATTTACCTGATCTTTCTGCTGAGCATAATTATTAGAAAACAGAAATTGTAAACTGGCCAAAAAATTGTCTAAGGCAGGGATACTGAATGGATCATTATCATTATAAAGCATTTCTCAAATTACTGCACAGTTGAACTTACTTTCACATTGTTGCTACAATGAATACCCGAGAAAAGCTGGAAATGATGTGCTCAGAGTCCTTATATCATATGCCAGGCTTTCAACCTAATTTGGCCCAGGCACATTTTTCACTAACACTTACATGTTTGCTCTTTTGAAGAGAAAATCTGGCTTAGCTTTCTATATTAACACATTCTTTTATTCCTAAGCCTTACCTTGCTAAATAATTTCTGTCATTACAAGGCATTAAAATCTCCATTCTAGAAAATATGTAGGAGACATTTAAAACAATGACAAGTTTCCACTTCAAATATAGAAAGAAAAGCAGAAAAAAAATTGGTGTATGGTAGTGGGGGAGAGCATCAGAGCAAAAAAATCTTTGAGAGATGAAGCATATGAAACTGGCTAGCTGCCTAGCTTCCTGATGCTCTTCTTGCTGAGACTTACTTGAATTTCAAATTGTTTTCTAAGCTGGTGAATAGCAGGTGCTTCCTAACCAGCTCATAATGAGTACAGAGGTCCGACTCCATGGAGTCATTTCTCCCTGCTTTTGGCTGTTTTTTTGTACTTGTGGAGACAAAGCAGCGGACCTGGAAATTGGAAATTTTAATTGAAAGCACATATACACAAGGCAATTTTGTAGCCCTCTGAACATAGAGGGCTATAAAAGAAAGCAGCTTGTTATTAATTTTGTATGCTGTGGGACATATTGGGATATATTTTGGGATATGTATATTAGATCTGAAAACAGACTATGTGTAAAAAATGTTAAAAATCAAACCTTCCCCACTATTTTTACTTACCTATACAGGTTCTTGTTACATCCGCTTCATTATCACAGTAAATGGAAAAGCTAAAGGCAAAAAGCTGAGACACAACACTCCAGGCTCTTTCTTCTGTCCAACCTCTTTGTAAGGTTTAATCACAGGACATGAGAAATTAAAGGGACTTCACTAAATGACACTTTTTTTTTCTTGCTCTTCCCAAACCATATCTTAGATTCATGGTTTTGGCATATATTTATGGACTTTGTGAAATTACGTCTTTGCCCATGCTTGCAGCTTTGAAAGCTAAGCAACACAGAAAACGTGCGGTCTACTTCAAAATTGCCACATACTTCCCAAAAGTGAGAATGTTAACAATGCAACAAAGTCAAGTGACCCTGAATACTATAGCTTTATCCATTGCTAGCCAAATATGAGGGAGAAACTAAATAATGTCATCCACTTAAGTAAAACCTTTGTTACTTTATGTTCTGCAAATAGAAAACAGATGTAATAATTTGCCTTTTTAAATATACATATCTTATATAAATAAACTTTCTTTGAGGAAAAAAAATGTTTTAAAGTAAACTTATAATGGATATAACAATAGCAACAAAGCTCATGAAAAGCAACCCTTAGTTACAAAAAGCTGCAGACTGACTCATCTGGTGCAATTCAGTGTCATTCCATTGAGTCAGCGAGGCTGTCTTGATTTACTGCAGTCAAGGATCTCATCCAACATTAACAAATTCCACTTTAAATGAATTGTCATAGAGATTGCATTATCTCAAATTATTTTTGCAGGGGTTGACCTGATTGCATAGCCTATTGAGCAGGGGATTTTATGTATTCTCATTACTGAGGATTATCTGCAATACTTTATTGATGCATTTGTGTTGGATGATCCATAATTATCAGTGGCTAAAAATGATTGAAAAACTACAATAAAAATGTCAATGAAAATTGTTGATGGAAAAGTAGTTCTGTACTTTGCCCGACTCTAAATGTGATATAAAAGCCATTCCCTTCAGACATGTGAGGAGATAACCTACTTTGATACCTCTTACGATGAGTTTAAAGTTATGGAAAAATTTGATATTTTATTGGAGGCACAAAGCAGACAGAGCGAGAAGAGGTTTTTCTTTGTTCTGCCAGGTGCAGAAATGTCATTAGCGCAGGAAGGAATCACTTCTCATTGGTTAAGTGGCAAAATACGTTTTGTCACCTGTGGAGGAGCTTTCATTTGGAAGTTCTGGCACGTTGCATGCTCTTTGTGCTCCCTTCTCAAAAGAGAGCACTGTACTGAAGTGGGATAGATAGGCACCCCCTGCTTGGGGAACAAGGTGGTAAAAACACAAGTGTTTTGATAGTGATTTTCAGTTTTAAGGTCTAGTCTTGTCTTCCATTGTCTTCTTTGGAGTGAAAAGTGAAACAGCTCCCCAAATCTCAAAAAGTTTCTTCACCATCACATAGCAAGATCTATTTACTCGGGCTTTTGAGCAAAGAGACCGTGATAAAACTCACGTATTGGAAAAAAAGTGTGATTTTATTTTGCTTTACTTAGTACTATATCTGGCAGTCCCTCAAAGGATAGATGTATTATGTTGTGAAGACTAGTAGGGATTGAAATACACCCATTTTCCTTGCTACATATGCATCACCTACACAGCCCCCTCAGTCTCCTTGTTGCTTGTTGGCCAGTTATTTGCACGTGCCATAGGAAAACAAGTTTTGAAGGGGGAACTGGATGAACAGGGGAAAAGTGACCTTGTGAATGATTTCTAGAAGATCATTCCCTGCCTACAGGCCATTGGGGGAAAAATATGAAAGGACAGCTGTCTGTCAGCCAGAATGACTGTATCTTTTCTTAAGCTTCTGGATACATCAATTTTGTAAGTACATCAGCTATCTGTAACTATCATCTACCTGTCCATCCCAAGCAGCTGACTTTTCTCCTTCTAGTTTCATTATCCCTTAAACCACTCTTCATCAGTCAACCATTCTTTCATATTAAAACTCAGTAAAGGAAGCATTGCTTACATTCCCCTATCTGTTAAAACATAGTTAATTTAAACTATTTCCTATAGGGGAGATGACTAAGAAGATGTGTTTTGCATCTTGGTGGTGGTTTGGTTTTTTTTTCTCCTTCTGGGCATGAGACAATGGAGATTCAGTAAATAGATCTAACTGTGTGTACTGAGAATGATTCCAGTGCTTTAGGTTCATTAGTCTCACAGTGTGAACTTTAATAAAAATGAATTTGACTAGATTAGATGCAATTACAGCAACTGGAGTAAAAATTGTGTCCACATACATGTTTATAAAAAGGGGGATTATTTTGAAAGTATGTTTGAATAAATGACAGAGAATAACGTCCATGGCTGGAGCACATATCGGTGACTGTAATCCTTAGTTTACAGAAAAGGAACTTTTAATCACTGGGCCCAGTGGTCACTTCACTCTCTAATTAGACCAAATTATTGATAGTCCACCTTTATGAGCCATGATCCAAGCAAGGTTTATACTTTATGTGTAAGCACAAAGGTAGTACAATCATCTCAGAGGTGAGTATTTAACCATTTTCGATGTATGCACATGGTACACAAGTTGCTGAATTGGTGCCAAAAGTGTTATATAATTGAGTAAATCTGTCTTCTTTACACATTGTGGCTAATAGTGACATAATGGTCTCAACGGCACTAGGCACCTTGACTTGGGCTATGCAGCTGTGCCACACTGCATATTTAATTGAAAGGCAAGAAGGATCTACACACCACACCACAGGAAACCAGATTAAATTACCCTGTCAGGTTTGCATGACAGAGATCCCATTTACCCACAGGTCTTTTCAGACACACCTACTCCTTGCCTAAAATATCCCTTTCACCTTTTTTTTCCCCCTTTTTCCCACATTACTTCCTTACTGTACTGGAAGAAATGCATCAGCCTTGAAACACCTTGCAGAGTGTAAGGTCCCGCAGCCAGGCCCAGGGTCCCACATGCTTTGCTAGCTTTTATTTGCACTGAAGTGCAACACTGTGTAGTGCCCTCAAACCTCCACGTGTGACATTGAGGGATCAAATCTGATTATGAATCCTTATTACCAATAAAACATTGCAGATCTGCTGGCTAGTGTTTCTTAGGGAACTTCTCTAAACCACCATGCAGTTTGTTCTCAGCGTCATTGCCATCTAGTTTTCTCCATTCTCCCCTCTCCCACTTAGTTACATTAGTGTGAACGCATGAAAGGCATTTCACTATTAAGCTAAAATTTTTAAAGTCGATTTTGGCTATCTATTTTCTGCATCTCCTTTTAGTCACTAATGTTGCAAGTTCAGCAAAAACGTTTCACAATACTACGCAGCCAAATTTCCCATATACTCTACATGTGAAGGTCATTTTGGATGGCAAGATGGCCTTTTGCTGTTTTGCAGTCCCTCTCTGTCTGTCTCTGTCTCTCTCTGCTGCTTAAAGCCACTATCCTAAAAAGATATTAAACTTCTGCTAGCAACTATCTTCAGCACAGAAAAAATGCCTGATTAGTGCCTTCTGTGAGAACTTGATAGTGCTGTTGATTGAGGCACTGACTGCAAGGAAATGTGGAACAGTTCTCTTCTGGTTGTTTCTAAAAGGTAGGGAAAAGTAAACAACAACTATAAATAGTGAAAAGATAATCAACTCAGAGGACCCAGTCACTTCAAAATGTAAAATATTGGTGAAAGCTTTTGTTTGAAACATTGTAATTTCTTTCACTTCAAAACATCACCAAACACAGTTGATTGAGTAGCCTTCACTGAAACAGAAAGCTATGTAGGGTACCACATCTCTACCAGGCAGAAGACTTGTGCATGTTTGATAGACATATTAGAGAAAAACTGTGTTTGGTTCACATTTAACCTGATGAAAGTCAAGTATTGGAACTTGAAATTTTGAGAATTACAGAGTTTAGACAGTTTAAAAATGTCTAACTGCAAACATATACCATCATGACATTTCAGTTTGAAGACGGTATAAATGTCTAAGCTCTAAAGCCATTTCTTTCACTAGGCAGAACGGACTAGACCAATAAAATTAAAGTACCACATGCTTTAAGGTACACATGTTTGAGACATAAAAGACAAAGCAGTATTAGATTTAGACTTTGTGAATGACCTAGAGTACAAGATAAAAGTAATTTAGATGATAAACAGTGCAGTTACTCAACACTCGATATCACCAGTAATCATTTTAAAAATCACTCCGCTTCTCTGCACAGTATCCCAAGTAGCAGTATTTTCTTCTTCCTGTAATTCAAATTCCTCTGGGAGATGCTGTCTTTACAGAAGGCAGTGATTAGCAATACTGTTAAAGCAGCCCTGAAGTTCTGGAGGAGGAAGTAGCTAAGAAAAATGAGATTGTGTGAAACGGGGATCATGCACACAGCCAACCAGGGGTTAAAACAAGTGTTTGTTAAATGTGGACAAATATACAGTATGTCTTTATTTTGTGTTCTGAGTGACTATGTAAGCTGAAAAAATAGAACATTAACATGTAAACATCCTTCACTCTTTGCAGAAAATATTTAGCATCCTCTGAATTTCAAAAGGTTAGCCTCTTAACTCTGTGGTTATAGATAGAAATGGGTGGAAGTCACCAAAAGATGACTGTTTTAAAGACAATGGAATTTTCCCCAATTTAGTTTACAGACTAAAGGTAAATTGTAATGACTTGCTTCAACTTGCTATTCCAAAGTGGGTCTCTCAGCTGTGGCAGATCATATAGTCTGGTGCCTCCCTGCACATGGTACAGGCTGCCCAGTCCTGCTATACTGCAGACAAATTTGTCCACTGGAAGCTCCCAATCGGCAGGTTTGGAAGCCTTGCTCGTTGGCCTGCCACTCCTCTGTGCTTACAGAAACTCAGTTCAGAGCATTCAGCCAGCAGAGGAGTGGTGCCAGTGCCTTGCGCACAGCATGGGAGAGTGAAGGTGGGAGCAGAATCGACCCCTACCTCAGGACAACCTTCTGGGTTTCTGCTCTTTAGCAAAACTGCTCTCTGTTCTTTTTCCTTCTTCATCCTTTTGCCTAAAGACTCTCTTCTCTCAAAACACTGGTTTCACTAGCTTCCAAAAGCTGCTTGCCTCCTAATTCACTAGTGTGAGCCAACAAGCAGAGAAGACCCAGGCAGAGGTAGACATAACTGGGAGGGAGAAGAACTTGCTTAGTTGTAGGCACAGCAGGCAGCTTGTACAGCCATCCATGCAGGGCATAAAATGGCAAAGCTATATGACATTTGAGTGTTATTGGAGATCATACCCATAAATCATCTAATTCCTTTGGTTGTCTTTTCATAAGGTGAAGGAAAACCACTTTCAGAAGCTTTGTTTGCATTACGTTCATACAAGGCTTTACTATGAGGCTATAATCTGTACTAGTACATAGGTGATAGAGCTCTAAAATGCCAATAGGTGGTTGGATGGGTTTGGCTTGGTACACGAAAGATTGAACATAAATAAGTTGAGCCCGTAGGTGAGCAACACCACATCCACATGACAATCCAGACCCTTTGATTCCTAATACACTATTTGAAACTGTACATGTTATTTCTTCTTTCTAACATACAGGTCACTGTTATCTCAATTAAACTTTGCTTTGTATTTTTTTTTTTTGTTTATTTCTCTCCCACTCTCTTCCTTTCAGCTCCTGGCTGTTTTGCTAGCTCATTGATTTTGCAATTTATTTTCTAGTGAGAAAGCATGGATTCATAAACATGGGCCAGAAATGAATTAGATAGAAATAATATGACAGCTATTGATATGCTTCTCACTGAAAGAAACCTTTAAGAGGAGAGGTACAGACAGAAAGACAATAAGCAGAAGACACCCATGCCTCCCCTGGAAGGCCATACAGGAAAGATGTTTTATAAAATAAGCCTGTGAGACACTCCAGCAAGACTAAAGCTAGAAACAGTCCCAGTCAAACACGAGTGAAGCAATAACTTCACAGTGTCCTCTGGCAACTACAAGCCCATTCAGAGATCACTTTTAAAAGAGTATTACCTGCTCAGTGCACAGAAAATGATGACAGTAATATGCTCTGCTGTGCTTGTTACTGGTTACTGTAATGGTGACTCCACTTCGTGGCAGCTTTTAAAAGTTTACCAAGCTAACCATATCCTTTCTCCTCAGCTTGCTCACCTTCAGGTAATTCCTTTTTGCCGAATCTTCGCTCACCTTATTTCAATCTTTCTCAGTTCAGGCATTTAGCAAGCTGGAGCTCTTCCATACAGGCAACGTGAAGTCACGCAGATCCTCAGATGGATTTGGGTCAGCCTTTGGCACCCTTTCTCTGCCATAGGAGAACAGTTACAAATATGCTTAAATTTTATTTTGGTAAGGCATTATTCAATAGCAGATGCTTTTTACTTAATGACTGATCTGTCAAGGGCTAAAACACGTAGAGATGAGGACTGAGATCTGTTGGATTTGCTGGAGAAGCAAAAGCTATGGAGCATCTCAGCCTTGTGTCTGGTTTGGCTGTGGTATTCATGTACTGTGTAGGGCTAGAAGCAATAAAATGCCTGTGCCTACTATAGTCAGTTTATGATGAACAGAAGATAAACAAAAGTGACTTCATGTTAGCTTTTGGTAAAACCACTCTTGCTGTCAGTCCTCTGGGGCAACAACCGTTCCTTTTCTATTGGGGGATGAAATTTAATCTTTGCAATTTAACATTTACCATCTACTCGTGATTCCTTAGTCGCAGAAACAGTACGGTCTCATTATGGGACCCTTCTACCTTTTTTCAGGAATAGTGAGTCACATTAATTCCAGGTGTGTCTCCATTCATTGGTGTGCTTGCACCAAGGACAAATTTCATCAACAGCATTTCAGGAAAACTGGAAGTGTCTATCTTATTGCATACAGAACGCCCAGCTCTGCACAGAGAGAAGAAAAACAATTGAAAGCTATAGATTTTCCATCCTGTTCAGGCATAAATGGCAGAATAGAGTGCCGTTTCCTACATTTATTTTGTTAGGATGTCTTGTCTGGTTTCTCCTAGGGACTGAATGAAGATTGAATGTAGATCTTTTCTTTTGAATGACTGACAGAATGTGAGGTTAGACAAGTCTATTTAGAGACAGTCATAACCCCATCATAAGGGATCTTGGAAAATATACTGACTTTGTAGTGGTACGTACCTCTCTTTCCCCTGAGTACCGTCCTATTCCAGTCATTGCTGACAGAATAAAGAACTATCAAAATAACAAGGTTCAAAATAAAACTCTGAAAATTCTTTTGAAGCATGAAAGTATTGTGCTTCAGAATTCTGGACTGAAGAGAGTACAATATGTGCACAGTGAAGTGTTTGGAGAAAAAAAAAGACAGCAAACACTAGTATTAAAACGAAGAAAGCTGTAAGAAACACTTACTATGCATCAAGTCAACTGTAATCTAATAACCACAGTGAACTCATTTGCAATGGCATATATAAACGCAAATGTTAATCAAGAAAGATATGGGAGGAGGGAAATGGCAGTGCGTGAGGACAACTACGAATTACATCATCGCTCACAGTGGTGAAGGTGACAGACAGGGAACAGTCAAAACCTCAAAAGAGCAAGGAAAACAGTGAGGCATGCTTAATACTTGCTATGCCAGTATCTCTGCTAGGGCAGGTTTTGGCAGCCTCAGAGACAAGAAAGTGGAAAGAAAAAGTGTGATGGGCAGAAAGATCTTACCCAAATGGATGAATTCATTCCAGGCCAACTTTTGCTTGAAAGCAAAGGGAAGAGGAGAAACACTTTAGATCCAGCTCAGTCAGGGGCATTTAAAATGTAATGATACTTTTCCAGAATGAATATTTAATTAGTTTTAAGGGAATATGAACCTTGTGCTTATAATTTTCACTGACCTATGCACCACTTGCTACAAACGGAAACAAGCATCTCAGTGTGGAAGTTCCTCCTAACTGATTTCACCCTGAGCCAAAACCATTTTGTACCAATGACTCTAAGTTCATCCAGACTGCTGAACCACCACTTCAGATGATTTCTAGTCTGTCAGTTGAACTTAGCTGACACTCAACAGCAGAGCTTTGTTACCCAGATTCCTTGTCAGCCTCTAGAGTATTGTGGATCAATGTACCATATCTTCAGTTTGTATATGTACTAATATATACATTCAGGAACTCCAAATAATTTTTCTTTGGCTACGTCCTTTAGTTTGATACTGTGTTGGTCTACTATGTTTTTTAACTGGAAAATGATAATTCTACTTATACCTTAAAGACTATTCAATTACTGAAGAGATCTGCATAATATATCCTTACATTTCCTATTATATACTAAACCAAATTTATGTTTTGTTAAATATGGAATCTTAAGGGATATCCATGAGAACTTACAGAGGGCTTTTTCTCTTTTTAAGTAACTGATATAGCTGGAGTAGGAAACCAGAATACATATGACAATTTTGAGTATCTAGTAATACCAGATGATGTATTAGTAAATACTTAACAAGAATTCTATGAATTCTCTTATTTATGCCTTGGAAGAAAATGGAGGAAAAACAGTGGAGAAAGGAATCAGTTGTACGCAATGCGCCACTGATACTGAAAATGCATCAAATCTGGAAAATGTCTGCCTTGTACTATATTATAAAGGGAAATTATAAAGCCAAATTTAAGAAAAATAAATTCAAATGAACAACGTCTGTTGCAAGTCTGTGTTCAGCTTCATATCCTACATTTGTCTAGTTCATCAGTACCTGTTCTGCCATCCGGGTTCTTCAGTGTACTCATGACTGTAATGACTGTCTGGTAGCAAACTGTCACAATCTTTGGATGAAATCCATATGGTTTGGTTCAAACAGAAGGGCAAAAATTGTGTTATAAATGGATTAAAAAGCCCAGCTGACAGACATTTGACTCATTAGCTGCAGGGAATTTTTACTGAATACTGAGAATTTTTGTTCTCTAGGCAGGGCTTAAACTGCAATGCAGCAGTCAGTGAATAAATACAACCAAGCCTCCTTCCCCAGCTTGCCTTCCCTCCCCAAAAAGATGGAGGAATATGTTAGAAAAGGATAAGCAAAGCTTCTGAAAATTGTTAGAAAGCATTTGAGTTCCTCAAAAAAACATAGTGTTTAAATACCTGGAGGAATGATAAGGCAGAGAATACTTATTATTTATTGACAACATAATCTCCCCTATTTTATTCTTCATTACTGTAAAAAACAAAGGAGATCCATTTCTATATAAAACCTAATTCATACTACCAGGAATTAGAGAAGAAAACAGGGAAGGGACTGAACATTCTCAAATTCCATTTTTGTATTAGGATTATTAATGAACAAACTTTTTTCCCAGTGTAATGTATCTTTCAAGCAGCTTGAAAGTTTTTATAGTTTTTGACCTGTCAGGTATTCTATCAAATAAAAATAAATAACATTAAGTAATTGGTATAGCACAAAGTGTATATAACCAAGTAGCAGTGTATATAACCAAGCAGCAGTAGGCGATTGTATTTCTGAAGTTCAAACATACCATTGTTAAAGAAAAGACAGGAGCAATGTGTTGCAGTTTTGTACAAAAATGTCTTTAGAAGTCAGCACTGCTTCAGGCAATGCTTATTTTCTAATATAAATCAGATTATTTTGGCAGTCAGCAGATTCAATCACCAAGGAAAATAGAAATGATATTAATTTAAATATATGAATAAGAGCTCTCAGCGTCAAATTCAGCTCTTCTGCTTTATGTGTCCACTATGGAAGTAAATTGATCTGAAATTCGAAATACCCCATTGTCTGGTCTCTTGTGAAGTCATTTATGACTTTTTAAAATGGGAACTAAGATCTTAAGTACTGAGTTCCATTTTTGTAGCATTTCATTTTACACAGGTTCTCAGACTTTCACAATGCAAAGAATACTGAAGGATTTAGTCCATAGGTTCTTGATCTGTGCACTTATTAAATAGAATGCACACAACAGTAAGTAATTAGGTATCGGTTAGCAAACAAATTTGTGTCTCCATTTTCAACTGTGCTATCAAGATATATCCAACTGTATTACTCTTACATGAAAATCTGAACTCAGTAACATCCCTGATCACAGTACAGCTTCAACAGATGCATGTGCACATACACATAGAGGCTGTCCTATATCCTGTCTTAGGATATCATAATCTTGGGCTGTGCAATGAGTCTGTCTGCTGACATAGGTTAGTTTTCTGAAATACTAAGCAGCAAGACTGGTTGTGCTGTAGGGAATCTAGGCATATGTTAGTTTTACAGAATTGTGTTAATAATGGAAATCATTGAGCATACTCTATTTATTCATAGGCTTTTATACAAGCATTATCTTAATCGTATCAAAATAGCATGTAGCTTTTCTATAAACTTGTGACAGGGGAGGAGATCTTATTTAGCAATCAGGACCTGTCACATCAGTCAAGATATCAGAACCCCACATGAGATAATATATTTAAAAACATTCTAATGGATCAATTTTTAAGTTAATTCCACTCAGCCGTTGCCCTTCCTAAACTACTTTCAAATGACTGCATTGTTTAAGTTCAATTTCAATAACTACTGTCTTGCTAAATAGCACTTTTTCAGTGACAGGCATGAACTAAACTCCACATTCCTATCATCATGGAATGTCTTCCCACTCATTACATGGTCTTAAAAGGCTTCCATGAAAAGAGACTGCTTGATTTCTCTATGAAAGTCTGACATCTAGAGTATGAGGCAAATGAGCTTAAAGGGAATGGGCAAAATAATATCAATGCTATCTACATACCCTCCTGTTCATTAGAAGTATGATTATGTAAGCAGTGATGTTAATGCATAATTTCTACTTACCCACTAGTCCATCAACGTGGACATAACTTTGGTTCGGGAGTGGTAGTCTTTAAAGGCTTAGACATATTCAGAGAAGTTGGCCAGTTAGTACATTGCCTGTCACATGATTATTAAAAGCATGAAAACCAATCCCTATCAAGTTCACCTCATCACTGCTGTAAAACAAGGTACATTAGAAGAGTATGCAATGAAAAGACCAGTTTTAGACACCATAACTCTTAAACAGCTTGGTCTTGTCCACACTGTTTATTCTGGTAGGTAACTTGTATCATTTGATTACAATATGGGCTGCTTGACAGGTTATGAATATGCCTGTGTTTATAGAACTCCAATGGGTATCAATCATTATTGACACCATCCGTTTACTTCAGTGCTCACATTTCCAGTCTGTTGTGGTTAAAGGTAAATGTTGAAGAGACATTCAAGCAGCTCTGCTGGATGACAGAAATTTTGCCTGGATACCAAGATTTTTTCTTTTTGCTTCTTTTTTTATACTTTGTGCAAACGCAAGGTTCCCACGCACTTGAAGGTAAAAGAACTTCTCAATGAAATGAAACAGAAGGGTCTATTAATTTTTGGCACAGAGACTGTATGTTTGACTTCCTATAATCAAAGGTGTCATGCTTGCTGGAATAAAAATATATATTGCAATGTCCCACTATATAGACAGTTATATTTTCTTCATGAGAAATAAGAAATGAAATTTCATGGGAAATGAAACTTGAATACAAAATGTGATCCATTTTTCTATAGTGTGTTAATTATTAGCTGATAGAGTTTATAAGGAAGTACACATAAGTAGCTTATTTAAAGGAGGAAAGGGAAGAGTACAAGGGATTAGCCAATTATGATACATGATAATCTCAAACTAATGTGTGTTACTGCCTATTCTATGATACATGAGCAATAGTTACCTGAATTGCTTTGACTAATTTACCAGCTGTCTATAATTTATAGCTCAAGCTCTATGATGTTTCCAAAGTTAGAAAAAAATAGACTGAAACTGTAAGTACAGTAGACTTTTCCAATGGTGCCTTTGTTACACTATGCAATAATGAAAAAATGCATATAAGCATGTAGTAATGTGTTTGACAAGTTGAGATAGAGTTCTTCATTTCTTCTGCATTCCTGAATTTTATTTTGTTTTCCACATAATTCTAAATGGCAGAAATTTCATTTGTAAGTGGATGATTGGTTAATGAGTGTACATACTTTATTTCCTTTTTTCTTCACAGTAGTATCACTGAAATGTCTTGGAAAAAGGACTGGAACTTGCAGAGTTCTGGATGATAAACATATCTTGTTTGAATGAGTCAGGAGGATGATCCATCTTTTAAATTGCAGCGTAGAATAAAGATGTGCAAGATTGGGTAAGCATTGAAAGCATTTTGGACACGGTAGCACACAGCTTTATACACGATAATTTTGTTTGTAACAACGTATGTATGATTTAGGATGCCAGAGTTCAGCTCCCAGCTTCATCAATTGCTTGATCAAACTGCTTTGCACACTAAAATGACTCACTGACGTTCTGACCAGCAGGTTTCAAAGAGTCACTAAGTATTCAGTGCTCAGTAAGCATTCCAAAAAAAACCCCGGTTTTCAGAGGTCATATTTCGCAGAAGTAATATTTTTATTGGTACTTCCAGTATAACTAGTGTAGCATGCTATTTATTTTTTTTAATGTAGCTTTAGATGATAGTTTTAAATTTTACTTTGACACACTTTCACTCTTTTTTTTAACATTATTTGCTATGCTATTCCTATTTTCTGGCTTTGTAGTCCTCTTTCTGCAAACAAATCTCTTACTCCATTTACTCAAAGCTAAAAGGCAGAGCTTCTGTTCTTCAGCACTTTTACTAGCCCAATGTCTAGCAAAATCAACGTCTTAAATTTTTTTCTCATTGTTGAAATTCTTTAGGAGAATTAGATTGAAATGCATTCAATTACACTGTCTAGAATATGCTGAATGCACCAGAACCCAAGTATCTTTGCAAATATAATCTGTGAAGTGTCAAGACAATAGTGTTTGTAAAGGTAATGCCATTATTTTAATTCTCTATTTTTGATAAGTCAGATACTTAATGGCATGCTGTTGCTCAAAAGCATGTTGTGAAAGAAAATGAATTAACTTACTTGGCATGGACCAGAAAAAGACCACAAAAATTTGACAATGAAATTTGGGTCTCACACATGCAGTCCTTTTCATCCTTGTTTCAGTTTACTTGCTCAACAAGTTATGAGGTTAAATAGAAAAGGCACTTTTTTGGAAAATGTTTCCTGTCATCAAAATCAGTGCCCATTATTAAATATTAAATAATACTCACTGAAAGAACAACTGAAATTAAGTATCTATAGTACTTTAAAAATATTTCCTCATACTTTAAAAAATGAAGTAATGTTAAGAAACTAGCAGAGCCCAAAGTTGTAAGGTTAAATCAAAATAAAAACAAATAGGTTTCCAGATTAATATCATAAATTGTACTGGCATTTAGCAATTATGGAAAATAATGGTCAGAAGTATATAAAAGAGAAGGTAATATAAATGGAGCAAAGCTGGAAATATTGCAAGTGGATGTAAGCCAATCGTTTCAGCTACAAGAATAAAGTGAAGTCAGTAGTTCAAAATAATTACTGTTAGTTGTTTCTCAAAAGTGTTCAGGAGAAATCATAATTTACAGGTGTCTAAGGAAATTTGGAGTTGCCAAAAATAATGCTACAAACAAAGAGGTGAAATGCCTATTTTCCTACTACAACTCTGTCCCAGACGCTGGGTATGTTTTTAGTCAAATCATTTACGTTTCCTTGGGCTAGTCACAAGTTTTATTTGATGCAAATGAAAATACATTTGTTTACTCCATAGAAGTTCACTAGTGATGGGATAGGTACTCTCAGGAAAATTGAAAAATGCTGTGACAAAAAATGGTTAAGATAATGAGCTGTGATTCTGGGCATTTGATTTTTGGATCTATCTTTATCTGTATCTCTTAGGCCACTTTGGTTATTTCACCTCTTTTGGCTTTATTTTCTCCTACCATTTGGCTACAAAATTGTTTTTTGCCATCCTCAGAAGCTTTCCAGCCATTACTATAAGAACCAGTACCGTGGGGAAGAGTACAGGAAAACTTTGTGGTGACTGCTGCATGCAGGCACTACTTTAATCTTGTCATGTAGGATACATGAGAATATTGCCATTTACGATGGGGCTCTAGGAGTGTCCCTTGTTGGGGATCAATACAACTTACTGTGGAGGTACAGTTCTGGAAAAAAGGGGGATTGCCTTCCTCCCTTTCTTCCCCTTCCCCTCTAGGGTAATGAATGAAAATTAGCCAATATTGGCAAAACTTTCTCATTCAACCATTCAAACTGATGCAGCTCATACTCATTGAAATGTGCTAGAGAGTGCTCACATAATCTCCTGGGTCTGCTGTGGTGGTAACCACAAGCAAAGAAGCGGGGCTAAGCTCCTCACTGAAAGAGGGCTGACGGCTGCTCTGTCAGCAAACACATCTGTGCCTGGGGGAGGATGCATGTCCATGACCTCAGCTAAATGGAATTGGGCAAAAAGCCTGCACTGAGTCTTAAAACTGTTCAGCAGCTCAATCTAGGGCACCTTCATTTTGTAGGACAGCCTGTTAGAAGCAGATTTAAGAGTCTAAAGCTGTGGTTCATTTTATATTTCTCTACTGTCTCCTATTAAAGCCATCTGGCCTCTGCTTGACATACTGATGAAATTAAATATGTGTTTCCAGAACAGGATATGCTACTTACCTAATTAAGGTTAGGAAACGATTGCCTTAAAAAGAGCATCTTCCAGAGTTGTCAAACACAGCACCTGCAATAAATAGAAAGAGATGTCATTTTTTTTTCTGTAATAGGTCTCAGTTTATCTGTTTCTCTTACTGTTTTATTACTGTACTTTCTTCATGCTAAGGTATTTTATGTCACTGAGACAAAATTTGGCATCTTTCTCCAAACAACTGCTCAAATTGGATGCCATTCTAACCTTCCAAGCATTGTAAAAGATATTAGATGATTTGTAATATCCAAATCTCTTTTGGCACGAAGCCCAAAGATATGCAAGCAGGTCATCTCTTTACATAGTCATCCATCTTGCAAAGTAGTTTAAGTTATTTGTAGAACAGCACATTTTTGCAGAGTACACACCTTATTTAACTGAGCAGAGCTGTAAGTACATTCAGCTGGGCTGGCTTTCCCTGCAGATGCCTGTGCTGTGTACAATATTGTACTCTGTGGACATGCAAATTTTTTTCACAGCTGCTCAAACATTGCCTTGAAGCATCAAAATGATCTGGGCAATTAAGTTATAAGAAAAAATAACTTACATTCATTAAAGATCTGTATCCTTTAATATTTTGAATTCTCATGGCAGGTTAAATGTGATAAGAATGCGAGGCTGAAAATCCAAATTTTTAAATAAAGACTTTTTAAAAATTGAAAGCACATTACAATCATTATCCTGATTTACAAATGGGCAAACGAAATAAATATTTTCTAAGAAAAAGAGCAGTAAAATTGGTAATCTGAGGAAAGCTTACTTTCTTATTTTTCATGTTACTAACTGCATTATTTATCTAAGTCACTTTTTTAAAAACAAGTATCAATAAACAAATTCTAAACACACTAAGAATCTATGACCTGCAATTCAGATGAGCTACACTCAGACAATTCTATTAGGTCTAAATGATGTGACTAAGCCTGATAGCGATCACTATAATACAATACTCTGAAGTTCCTTAATGCAAGCATTCTAGGTGTTCTTCAAGCAATGGGTCCTGGAAACTCACCACCCTGCAACAGCCATTAAACTCACTTTACCAGCAGACCAAGCACAGGCTGACAAAGAGTTCCATAAAAAATGTGCAGCAAACAAGACTAGAAACGAGCTCTCAGCTCAAACTAGAGATACACTCTGATTTCTCTATCTTTTCCTTTCTGTGGAAGTAGCAAAATGCAGCTGTTCTGTCAGTGCTCATAAAGGATAGAACTATTGTATATGCAATGAAATAGGTAGTCTAGAATATTAAAGAAATCTCCAATTATGTAGGAGTAAACCCTCTATTTCTCAAGGAAAATATCAGTATCTTTTCCCAGTAAATAAAGTCTACTCTTATTTGAGAGTAAACCTATAAATATTTACTATCCTATGTTGTTTTAACTTTTTGTTGAAATGACCTATTATCAGTTCGCTAAGGTATTCATAGCATTAACACTGTCCCACCCTCTACTAGTTATCCCAACTGAGAAGCCAGGTACTGAGCAGACATGGAGACTGTTGCCACCAGTTATCTTCTTTCCTGATGCAAATCCCTACTGATTGAGCAGTCTCAGAGTCAAAAAGGCTTGTGTTCCCATTGCTTGAGATTGTTTTGGGTTTTGCACACAATTGAAAAAAAAAAAAAAAGAAAAAAGGGGACAGGAGAAGAAGCTTCTACTAATGCCAGTTTTCCAGTTGTAATTTGAAAGAGACAGCTTATACCCGTCTTCATTGTCCAGGTAGAAAACAGTGCTGTCTTCACTGGCCTGAGCTGAAGCTCGCTAAAGAGGAGAGCTGGAACCAAACAGAAACTGAGGATTTCAGAAAGATTTCATGACATATGATCATTAAGTTCCCCTTAAGTTCTCCACTGAAAATTAAAACAGGGACTGAACAGAGCCATTGCACATTAGATTACTGTACTACAATTGCCATACTAATAAACTTGCTCAACCACTATACGTTAATTTATATATATTAGAAACACTATATAGTAGTTTAGTCTGTATTAAAATCACAGCTGTTTATACGCTTGTGTCATTTCCCTCCCTGGAAACTGGTGGTCAGCAATTGGTGTCCTATTTATGATACTCACTATTGTAACTGTAATTTCTCTCTAAGGAGTGATAACAGAACTTAGTGATACTGGACAGCATAACAGCGAGGTTTTATGTTCTCCAGTATAAACACGCTGTGCAGGACATATTTTGCTACTTTTTAAATTTTAGCAGGTTTCCTTTTTTTTTTTAATGTGACAGTTTTGCATTGCTAGTGAATTCTTCCTCCATCTTATACTGCATGCAGTGTAGCCTACAGTGTGGTACAGACACACGTCTATTGATTTTACTTTGCACAATAAGTACCACATCATAACAGTTCAGCTGAAACTAATGGAACTAATTAAGCAACAGGGACCTCCAAGTCAGAGAATCATGGATTTGCAGTTGTAAAGATCTATCAGTCCATCTGTTTTATCTTCCTGTCAGAGCAAGGCTTTCCCATGCAATATATCTTCTTTTGTTCCCTATGCTTCAAATTGTGCTAAAAGATTGGGGCTTTCACATCTTGCCCCAGGAGACTGCTCCACAGCGTAATAAATCTCATTGTCATGGATCTTTTCCTGCATTCAGCAATATTATAGTTCTTCAAATGCCTGCCATTTTTCTATTTACAACTTCTTGTTCTGCCTGAAGAAAGCCCTCCTCTTCACCACTGAGCTTTAAATATTAGCAGACAGCCTTGTCTTGCCACACATCTCCCACTGAGTCAAGCAGCAGTTTCGTTTTGGTAGGCCCCCACAGAAGGCTTTTTCAAGCTGAAATTAGACAGTTTTGTATGTAAGATGTAATTAGCCTAGCTAGTACAGTCACGTTTTAACAGAAACTGAATGGACCTCCACAGAGCTTCATCAGGAGGTTGCATGGCTGCCTCTTTCCCTCGTACTTCCAATCTCTTAGGAAGCATTGCAACTGATGCTTTTTAGGATGTATCAACCTGTATTTCATTGTTACAAAATCTAAAAATTAAAGAACCGCAACCCTATGCCTTTCCTACCATTTGATCAAAAATTAAGGATGGGAACAGAGATGAGCTTGTGGAAAGCAGAAACATTTGAATAGGAATTACTAGCAACAGAGAAGTCCCTGAAATGAGAAAGGGATAACTTGCTGCTTCTGAGGAGACCTGCAGCAAGGAAGGAGCAGGAGTCTTCAAGCCATAAAATTTCTTTAGAGATGAAAGGAGGTGATGAGTGCTCACCTGCAGCTCTGCTGACTTCTGCCCAGCAGATGGTAAATTTCCTTTAGTTTTGAATTTGTAACAGAAGCTGAACAGAGATAATTGACCCTGATTTCCAACTTAGGCATAAAAGTTATGCGTATTTCTGATTAAACTGCAGAATGAGTGCAGCTATGATGAGTGATATGAAATAAGGCAAGTGACAACACCTAACTAGAAAAGGAGAAGTTACCACATTTTAGGCTTTAGTAATAGCAAAAGAAAGGACATTGCAGCTTTAAGTCAGTCCTTGGCCTGAATTTATTACCTTTATAAACTGCAGTATACTTCTGAGAAGGAAAGACTGATTTTTGAAGAAAAACAGTTTAAGAGACATTTACACGTTTCCTGTTTCTATGGCTTATTTTTGATCTCAGGATTTTTATGATTTGGTTAACATAACTCTGATATTAATTTCTGAGACAGACATCTTGAATGATTGTGTCAGCAAATGTTGACTGCTTCCTTGTGAGATATGTCCAAAATGTTTTATAGAGTTTCCAACATCGGCTTATGAAAACTGAATCGCTCTGGTTATGGGGGTTGAAAGAGGCCATTCTCCAGGTGGGATTTTATTACGCTGTTGGTGCATTCTATTATAATTCATAACTTCAGCACTAATGAAGTTGAAGTATCTGTCCTGATGATTTATAGGAGACTCCAAACCACATTTTTTGATTCTCAACAACATACTACCTTCTTCTATATGTTCTACTAGTTGATTTACTATGCTCTAGCTCTAAGAAACGTGAGTTCTGTCTGAGTATACTGCCCAACCTGCTGTAGTTTGAAAATGAATTGCTCCATTTGGATTGCTTTAAATGAAGATTTGGGTGGTTTTAAAACTCACAGTTTCTTAAAAAAATAAAAAGTGCTCTATTTTTTATATACTTTAAATCAGTAGTAACAAAATATAACAAGTAAAAGCCTAATAAAAATGTATGCAATATTCATTATAAGAGGACTAAAGTTTTTGATAGATAATGAGATTGTTCTTTTTCTTGGTTCATCCTAAATGTTTTTCCTGGTTTGTGGGACTTTTTTGCAAGGGTGTAATTCTCTACCTACTGCCTGTTTGCTACTCGGGCTAGGGAAACCTAACGGATGAGGGAGAAACAGGAATTTGTGCTAAACAACTTTAGTACTGCTACTTAACCTTGTTATAAATACTTTACTAACCACCAGCTCCTCTGTTGTTATCATGCCCTTCTGAGCTTAGCTGGCTAAATCTTCCTCCTGCTTTAAAAATTGTTCGTAAAAGTAGCTTCTTTCTTGCAAAGTCCTTCCTAAGGCTCAACAGCAACTAAACAAGGGACTGTGCCCTGACATCCTGCTATCCCAAGGTGTGGCTGCTTTGATGCCACCTCACAAACACACACATGCACCATAAATGAGAAAAGGCAAACATAATTCAGCGTAAGAATCATTTGACCTGATGTTTATGACTTAAAAGCAAAAATAAAAGCAAGGCAAATCCGTTGGTGTTCCAGGATATTTTGGGGGAAACGTAGAAATCACTCCAGAAATGATGTGGCAAAGTCTCATAGATTATTCTGTGTCTCCTGAAATTTACTGCATCTCACATACTTGTAAGTATCTCTGCTGGTATTACTTAATAAAAAAATGTTTCCAGATCAATGAACTGAGAACATTTTTGGGACCACATTGCTGTGCAAGCAAATACAGGGATCCACACATTTAGCTAGGGGGAAAAAAAAAAAAAAAAATCACTACATTAAAAAACCACAACAATTTGCAGTATGCAGAGAGCATAAGGGGGAGGGAGACAAGTTATGTACTTTGAATATTTAAGGTTGAGGGTATTGAATTATTCCATTTATTTTGAGCTTACTCATGGTCTTGTGTCCTGCAGGTCTCAGGGACGATGGAGGCTAAAATGCCAAAAGGGATGTCACTAGATAAAAGCTGCAGAATTCATGCAAGTGAGTTTTCTTAGCACATCTGTGACCTCTTTTAACTTCACCTTAGTTACAAAAAGACCTGCAACATTAAGCTTGCAGAAGAGCTCAGAAAGGTCCTACACTTTTGTTGCAAACAGCAAAAGTTGTGAGGTCAGTGGTGGCAAAGAAAGTTGGGGGGTTTTTTGTAAACTTTGCTTCTCTGTCATTTTCACTTTAAATATTTTTCTCCTTCAAGGAGGTCCTCCAGGATTTTTTCTTCTTCCCTGTCTCACTGCAGTGACTCAAGCGAGAAAAGAATGTAGCCTGCAGTTTAACTAGTATGTTTTTATCAAGAGGCTTTTCTAGAAAGAAAAGAAGATATAAAATGAAATTGCTTAGTTTAGCATAGATTAGGGCCTCCTGGTACTTCTTATGTATATAGGTGAATTATTAACCTTGGGGGAAAGGTACCAGCGTGTTCATACTAACTACTTTTCAGAGTGTTTGAGTTTTTTCCTAGTGTACATTGCCCATTGGGGAGCCATTACAATGATAATAATGAAGAGCTCACTAATTCCTATGACTTCTTGCTTTATTGTCATAACCTCTCCAGCGTACACACGGTGAACACCATTCTGAGTAACCATAGCAATCACTCACTACAGTGGCTATGATACTGTTGCGCTGCAAAATACTACTTCACTACTTCGCTACACAATGCTAATCCCTTATTATTATTATTATTGCTGTGCTAATGTTCATCTGAATTTAGAATAAAAGCTTCAGCACCTCTCAGATGGTCTTTGTGTACCTTGATCTCCATATAGACTAAATTTAAACAGAGGAGTAGGCTTCTAGTTGCTTGGGTTTTGTTTTTTTTTAAATAAACTAATTTCTTCTCATGGTGAAGATGTTTTTCCAAATTCTTCAAAAGTGGATGCACCTGGGCTGAAAATAATGAAGTTTCTGGGAGACAGAGCACATGTAAATGTACAATATTGATACACAGTTTGCAATGTGGCATCTATTGTTGAAAAAATCTTTGTTAAGGAAACATTTAGTTTTACTATAAAAATATTTATTATTTCAATTGATTTTCATTTAAACAAAGTGTTTTATTTTACTTCAGATAAATGTATCAGCATAATTTAAAAAATAATGAATACTTTGCTACTTTACCTGTTACTTATTATATTTTCTAAAATTTAAGTAAAATAATTTGGATAGTATCTGTTGACCTTTAAAGATTTTTTGAACCAATAAAATACTAGAAACTGGTTTCTAATATGAGTAGGTAGTTTAAACAGTTAGAAGAGTTAAACCAGCTTTTTACTGCCATAGCCTCTGTGCAGACAAACTTGCTTTAAAGGTAGATTATTTTTTTTTTCCATGTAAGTTCATTAAAGTATTCCAGTTCAGAGAGTAATTTAAATTAGAGAATTGTCTGAGGAATTGAAAAATTGAAAAATTGAAAATGTTTTCCTTGTATGGTACAGCTGTAAATGAAGAGTAAGAACTAGTAGTCCCATAATCCAGGATAATTTGGAGCCTGGAAAGATAACTCGCTAATTAAAAATAGCACTTCCTTTTTTAGAATAAGCATTTCTTTTTTGTTTTGTTTTGTTTGTTTTTTTTTCCCCAGCAATATGATGCCTACAAAAAGCTCAGACTCATTAAATTGTAAGCTTGAATTGCAAATTTAAAATTCTATTTTTAGGCTTTCCTGATAAAAATCAAAGTTTCAGATAAAGTTTGATACAAATCACATAGAAAGGAGTAATCTACTAAATAAATATGTATTAGTAAATGCTAATTTACATCTACTCTGAATAAATACATACACACTTTATCACATATAGCTAGCTATAAGGACAGTCACCTTTTAAGAAAAAACAAACTACTTTTTTCTGCTTGTTTGCTGATCCTCTTTTGTACTGTTTCATCTTGCTTCAAGTCAGTTTAAGGTTAAGATTTGTATCCAAAGTATTTCCGTTTTTGACAGCAATGTAAGCGAAACCAAATTGTAGCTTGCTAGTCATTCAGAAGAAAAGAAAATATATAATAGGCTTATGTACACTAGACAGTATTTTCAAGGGAGAAAAATAAAGGTAGCACAGATCCTCCAAGGTGACTCTACCTCTGAATAGGTGGCAAGCTGTTATTTCCTCCGTGTCACGGCTGGACTGCCTGCTGAGGGACGGCACGCCTTGTGATGAAGAGGGGCTTTCTGACAGGAGCCTGATGCACCATTCAGTTGAAAAAGGTGCTGCGAAAAAGATTATCAAAGCATAATGCCTTTATGAAGTGTGCCATTTTAACTACAGCTCTGAAACCCCTTCCCCCATGTCCTTTTAAGAGGAAAAGATCTCTCAAGGGAAGAAGAGGGAATGTCACAGTATCTTGCCTGGCAGGTAGTGGTGCACAGATGAAGAATCTTTCACAAGGTGTATTCAGGAGGATAAAGAGAGATATTTTACTGGGTTCTAAACACAGAGCTGTCAATCTCTCCATTAGCCAGAATATTCAAGATGCATTTATACCCACATCGGGGAAAACTTGAGCCAGGGATTGAATCTGAAAATCCTTAAACAATTTAAGCTGCCAAGTGGGACTTGATTATACTCCATCTTGACCCAGGGGTTCTCCAAGCACAGAAAGTCATCTGTGTACAGATGGTCATCCATTCACTGAAATGTCACATGCCTTGGCAGCACCAGATCATTTACAGGGTCTTTTTCTACCCTGGACCATGGCATGTGTCACTGCAAATGTTTAGTTCATACCACACAGAGCACACAGACTCTCTTGTTCCACATCAGTAGCCTTATTTGCCCCTTCAGCTAGCAGGTGGCAGTGAGTGTCTGTTTTTTGAAACAGAACTGGCCAATAATGATTTACAGAGATTTAAACTTACTAGTAAATCAGGAAGGAAGGAAGTCCCAGTTAGTGGATTTCCTTTAAAAGACTGACAGAAAATTGCATTTCTTCTTTTCCTCTTTTGGCACTGTGTCTAAAATAAACTTTCATTAAAGCTTACTCTGTCTGCAGTCCAGCTACAGTAGTTTAGAAAAATGCCTCAAGAATAGTGCAGCAACACTATGCAAGGAAGTGGTATCAGATTACAGATTACAGAGGTAGAAAAAAACCCCCAAATTTAAAATGATTAAGCCCTTTCAAAGCCCTCAGCTTATCAGCTGTAAAAAAAAAAAAGCCTGATGCCAGATGTAACGCTGACATTTTTCAGTCAAAACCAGGATACTTGACATTAGCATGATCCAATTCCTGGTGCTAACATGCATCATCAGAGTTTAAGTGCCTCACGTACAAGCTCTCCCCAGAGATCCGGGGTCTCCAGCCAGATTTCACCCCCATGAGCTACTAGAGTGTGTCAAGGCATTATGCCTGTTTGGGCAGATTCATGAGGATATGACTTGTAACTCTCTTTCCATTGTGAAAAAGATTTTGGAAAATAACAATTACTTCCTCAAAACTACATTCAGGGTTAGAACCATTTTTTTTCTTTTCTATAAAAATAATGATTTGAGTTTCCTGACCCACACTGAAGAAGGTGCTGTTAATAATTTAGAATATATGTACACTAAAACTCCAATGTAACATAAAAACACCCAACTAATAAGAGAATTTAGAGCAATTAATACACAGCAAGAGGGAACTTGGTTAATTTGCCCTTGCAGGTTTTAACCTGACTAGAAGTTGTTTCTATGCTGCTATATGTGAAAAACACACTTTATAGAATAGTAAAGTGATCTGAGGCTTTCCCTTACGAGAGCAGTCGAAAGCAAGGAGCCCCCAAAACTTCATAAACTAGTGAAGAATTCATGATTCAGTCATTACCTGGGCAGTCGTTCTGGGCCATGGGAAGCTTTAATCTTTCCAGCCTTCCATTCTTCCAACTTTGGATCCTAATTTTAATCCCCGAAAGTTTGGGACACTGTTTAAAGGATCAGTGTTTAATGAGAACAATCCATCATCTGCTTGTCAACTTCAGCTGTAATGCTGTTGAGATCTACCTAGTAATAATGGATTTTTGAGACAATCGATATCTTGGATACATACATTTCAGGTTGCAAGAGTAAGGTATCTGAGAAAGAGGAAAGGATAGCTCAACAAAATGGTCTGGCACATGAATGATTCAGCTGACAACAGGAAGAATTTGAAAATGTTATGAAGTAATAACCCAATTACAGTTTTAACAGCACACAAGTTAACATTTCCCAAATAAAACTAAATATCACTCAGTCTCAGTGTGAAATAAACAATTTTCCTTCGAACAGATTAAAGGACAGATGTTACAGTATGGAACTAAAACTCAATACTGCATCCTGGAGAATAAAGACTTCCATTTACAAAAGAAATAACTAGCTTCTCTAAAACAGAAGGGCTTTAAATGCCTGCAATACACTGACCTTCAGGTGCTTTCCATCAGATTTTCTCCTCTAGTGCAAGGAAATCACCAGCTGATTCAAAGCATATGCTGACCAAAGAAATGCAGAGATCTCAGGAAACCAGAAGACTAGGTCCAGAAGTCCCTAGCCTCTAGCTGGCCCAAGCAAGCCCTGCCTTGGAAGCCTTTTCTGTACTTCTAAGGAAAATGGTGCCAAGGACAATCTCCAACACTGCAGCAGCCGATCATCCATACTGCTGAACTGCAACTGTGCTCCTTGGCACAGATTTGGCTATGCCAGTCAGCACTGGCCCTGACAACACGCTGCTCTGTTTTGAGGAGCAGCACACCCTAGGGACAATTCCCATCGTAGGGATAAGGTCTGCACCAGGTTTAGCTCCCTTTACCATGTGCTGTTCTTCAGCAGTATCCCAGCACACTTTGTACCCTCACCTCTGGGTGCTTCAGTCAGTGGTTCAGGGTCTGTGATCCAAGGACTACTGCCATGCAAGGGAGCTGCATAACAGTGGCTTTCTTACTGAGAAACTACTATTAAGGTGTAAGAAAGTACATATGGTAAGGCTATGCATGATAAAACACGTAAAACCACAAAGAAGTTGTCTAATTTTTGAGACAAGAGCCGTGAACAGCTCAAGAATTCAAGAGGAAAAATATTTACATGAAAATGTATAGAACTGTAAGAAAAAACAGCAGAGACTCACTAGATGTTACTTCAGCAACACAAGAGGATCAGCCCGTTCTAAGAAGCAAAGGAGACTGACCCATCACCATTTGATTGACAACTGCTTGGCTGGTAAAGCCCCATCAGGCATTTCATCAGGTGGTAATGAGCATATTAATGTTTAGCCTAGTAGCTCATTATTCATAGTTAGCTACTATGTGCATTAGCAAATGCAAAAAAGCTTTGCACTCATCATTTGTGCATACACTGCCTACGGAAACTGTTTTGTGGTATAAGTTGCTCAAATTCTTGTGGCACAGCGAGGGAAGTTAGTTCCCAACACACACACGCACAGCACAGAGTGTTTCAGGGACATGTGATGCCAACCCTCAGTTTCATGCTATGAAAACATCACTCTCAACTGAAAAGAAATGAGCACATGCACACATACAGACACACACGTATATACAAATATTGTCTTAGGGACGTGACACACTGCATGGGGTCCAGAGGGGTCAAGTGATCTGCAGTTATTTTGACAGGATCAATCTAGCCACAAGAAAACAGTCCTTGGACCTGTTTTATTCAGCAGTATAGTGCAGTTATACTGACCATCTGCTGCTTGCCTGACAGTATATATGAAACTAGCTAATGATTTCACTTCTGTTCTTAAAGTAAGGTTGAATGAGCACCAACAATGAATTTTCTCAGGTCTATTGAAGGTTCAGTTTGGTTGAGTTTGTGACCTCACGAAAGGGTAAAAAAAAAATAATCTCCCTAGTTGTGCAGATAGCATATTTTCTAATATATAATTTACTGTTTAATAAATAAGGAGAGGTTGCAGGATGGTTCTTGGGGTAAACAACTTCATAGGCAATAAAAGAGAAGCTTAACTTCAAGCCCCTCTATAATCCCTCTCTTGGTCAATTATACATGCTCCTTTACCCCAGCAACACTCCATTTTTACCTTGGTTACTTAAAGATACAGGCTATATAGGGACATTTTTTTTTTCAGGAGCCATTACCTTTGAAAGTGTAGAGATCATCTGAAATCAGTTACAAATTTACAATAAATTATTATACTGGTGTCTTACACAACTAAACGCTTATGCATTCTAATAAATATTAAATGAAAAATGAGATCTCTAAACCAGCTAAGTCAGTGGCCCAAATTTATTTAACTCCATAATCCCAAATAAATGCACATATATCTTGGGTGGTTCTATTTGTGGTGTGTGCATGCATGCACAAGTATGTGTATGCAAGGAGCTTCAGATACTATAGCTCTGAGTCTCACCACAAAATAGTATACAGAACTTTTACATATGGGATTAATGTCAAATAGTTCTTGCCTAGAAGTATGTGCTGGTAGCAAATGTTATGATAGTACTTCAAGACCTGTGGATATGATTACATTTGCAATAGAGGTTTAGGAATAACACATAAAGATAGGAGGAATTCTCATAAGTGCAACTAATTAATATTTGATAAATAATAACATGCATACGCTGCTGTATTACTGAATGGTAGCATCCCATCAACTCTTACTGTTTTTGCTAACAAGCTAGGTGCAAACGCCTGTCTTCTAAAAGTGCGGTTGTGGGCATGGTCAAATGTCTACACTGGTAATAGGCATTGTGCAATCTGCCGAAAGTAGAGTTTTTTTACAAAGAGCACTAAAAGGAATACAAAGAGTTCAATATCAAGCTCTCAAAAGTTTGTCATGCCAAAATGAAGATTACTTCTGTACTCTTTATTCAGCAGTGCCGTTGGGAAGACAGGCTGCAGAAACCTGACTAAGATTTCTGAAGTATGACACCCTTTTATACTGCTCACTCCTGGACACATTTCTTTTATAACTCACACAGAGGTTTCCTAGGTTTTTCATATTCGCTAATCTGTAAAAATCTAGGTAAAGCTAAAGTGAATATTAAGTTCAAGGCCCTAAGGAGAAGCTCCTTGCTGAGGAGAAACAGTCTACATAATAAAATAAGATTATACTTAAGGCATGTGATCTCTGCAGTTCTAATTATATAGGATGTGACCAAGCCCAAATATACCCAAGAGTACCAAGGCTACAGAATATGAGTGGAAAGACTGTTGCCTAATATTAACAGTATCATGCAGTAATAATTATAGATGAACTGTGAACTTAAATCCTGGCTGTCTTGGAGTCTGGTCAGTCCATTTTCTGTCAGTCATAAATTTCAGGCCAATGCTCATATATCAGCTAACTCATTTTAATGGTCCCTCACTGTGTCATTTAGCAACTGTTGACTGTATGCATCAATCATTAAGGTAAGCAGCTTTTGCTGGAGTTGTAGTAAAAGCTATTTTTCAGTTTTGAAAGAAAGTCAGTGGCAAGGCTACCTAATATTGTAAGAATCTTCCTATTTAACCTTTTATGCCAAAAACCTTGATCTAAGAGGTGGTCACCCTTAAGGACACAGAAACAGCACTTAGACTGCTTGTCATTGCAAGCAGTTGAATATCAAGTGTTGAGTAGTTGTGAACTACTGATCTCAGGCCAGATGGTATAAACCAAGACTCATTTGTACTCTAGCTACTTGGAAAAACCTAGGATCTGACCTCCTTGTTTTGCAAGTATTTATTTAAATAAATAACAATGAACATATTTATTCAAGCATATTGCAATTTGCTGCAGTCAGTTTGTAAACAGAGGTAAAACCAAACAACTTTAGCCTTGTGTTTGTAATCCTGGGAAGGTGTGTGTATTAGAAAAGATAACTTTAGACTTCAACTTCTAAAACAGAAGTTCAAGTACCATCATATAACTGAATACCCTCCTGGTTTCTATGCATCTTTTTTTACTTCTATCATTTTTTGAAAGTCTCCTTTGAATAAATAGCCAACGCCAAAATTGCACAGAAGAAGTGCAGCTTCCTCAATCTGCATGTAGATTAGCAGGTAGAAAAGAAATAAATGCATTTTTCTTATAGGATCTGTAAATCATATGACCTGATGGAAGCTGATTAACTAACAGAGAATTAAAGGTAGATAATTTTTAGCATTCCTGCTTGACTGATAATTTCATGGCAAGCAAGTTAGGCAAGCAGCAGATGTGAGAGAGTGAGAGTGAACAAGCTGAATCAAGATCGAAGAATATGCTGACTTCCAGAAGACAACTGGGCTGTGGAGGGAAGGTTAGCACACGTATGTACTGCAGACCTGATGCTGCTTTCACTCTTTCGCAATTCCTCTGACATTAGATCCAGGCTGTTTATAGACATGAACAAAATAGAACTTGGTTAACTTTTTTGATAGCTATTCTTTTTTTCTCAAATACCAAGACAGCATCTTTCCTTCTGATACACGGGGGGGGGGGAAGGTTGCTCACATTGTATAGTTCAAGAAGGCAGCATCAAAAAAACAAACCCAACCAAAAAAGCCCTCAAATTGCTATTGATTGCTTCCTTAGCAAATCAGGGTGATTCTACCTGCACCTTTCTTCAGCTTGCTTTATCATACGATTCCAGATGCAGATGGAGCAAAGTAAATCCAGAATGTCAGATTCAGATTAAAAACTCAATATAATGTCATGATAGATGCATAACAATTTTTTTCTAAAAGCCAGTATGTGTTTTGATGAGGGCGACCTATCTGCCTTTGAGACGGGAGTCTATGAGCCTCCATGAAAGTCATTTAGATCAACCAGCTTGGCTAAAGGTATAACAGTGATGCCCAATGGCATTAAGCACATGTGTTTTCATTGTGGAATAAGACTGTTTTTACTTTTTCTGTTTAAGCTGGAAAAAACCTTTGGTAAAATCTTAAATTTGCAGTATGCTTAGAAAGAAAAAGAAAAATGAAAAAAACCTTAATCCCAGATCAGCTGTTTGCACAATCAATGAAACTAGTTAAGGAATTTATGTTTTGACATAATGCTTTTGACTTCCAACACATAAAAATATTTTTTGGTATTCTATACTTATGAAAAAAGTATACTTCTTTTCTACTATGTCTTGATGAGATCAAGACCATCATTTGCAACCCTGTGAATATGAGAAGAGCATCTAGTATCCACTAGTAGCTCAAATGTTGCTTTCCCAGTTTCACACTGATGTGAATTTGTAAAGTTACAGAATCAAAAGCTGCAGCTGTGTTTAAATGAGCCTTTGTTTAACTGATTGTGCTCTTGAAGTCATCTTGTTCTCCAAGAAAATTCATCAGCTCTGGACAGTATTATCATTTAACAACATCTCTTCTGGCACATGCATACATCCAAAAATAACAGTTTTGCCACATACTTCCATTATATGCCCACTGACTGACAATTTGCTTACAATCTGCTCTTGCCATCTGAATCTTGTTAAGTTCGAACTTTTTTTGGTCAGTGAAAGATGGTTTTACTTTCCCGAGTCCAACACAGAACAAATAATCTGTCAAGCAGCTATTCTTAAAAACCACAAGAGCTATGAAGATTAAACAGAACACTCCACATAACGGGTGGCTTTTCTTTTTGCATCACATTCAGTTCCCTAAATATAATGCAAGCTGGATCAAATTCTTTATTTCAGTTAACATGTTCCACTTCCTATTAGATGTTATTCTATTAAACCAAAATTGTCCTTGTCAATTCTTCTGTTTTATTAAACAGATCCTAGTACAAAATCTGTCTCCTAGGTTCCATATCTCACATGTAGAGACTACGGACCACACCACTGTGTTCAGCCTTGTCAAGAGCCTGACAGGTGAATCGGGTATCAAAGAGTAGAATAAAGACTGTCTACTTTTCAGCTGAAAATCTCAGAGCAGGCATGTTGGGCTTTATTCTCTCCACATTTACAAAACTGATTCTGACAGTTACTAATCATTTATACAGTTCAAAGGAAAGAACCAAGTCCTACACTGCTTGCCCAGTGTGAGCAACAGTGTGTGACAAAAGAGTGTCTTTGCACCCCACAGGATGAAGTATATTATTATATACCTGTTACAAAAATCACCCACGCTATGGGTAAAAGTCTTGGTTTTCCTTCTGAGGAGCTCTATCGGAAACATGGTGGATTTGAAGAACGATGAAGCAAGTTTCTTAATATACTTCTAGTCAGTCTCTTTAATGATCCCATTTCCTCCAGATTTTTAGAAAATTTGACAATGGAAAGAACTAATTCAATAACAACTTTGTCATGAATTAGATCTCTGAATTGAGCTGGGGTTAAATGGCAAACTGATTTTCAGCTAACTGCTTCTCGTGTAGTTCACGCTTCTGAGTGCATGGCTGCAAATCTGCTTGCTCATACTGCTGTTTCCTAGGCTGAAGTGACTATTAAATTTTGTAATTAGTGGAATGTAATTATTTCCCGTAATGGGCTGTAAATTCACATTATGCCATAAATCATTCTTATGTACATTTAAGGATTCATTACTCTTCTTAGCAACTGACTAGCATATTTACTAAGCACAGAAATGTTCAACTGGAGTACCCTGTAGGTTACTGGGAAAGCATTAGTTGCTCCCAAATGAAATCTCTTTGGTAGGGGGAAGTGGTTAGCAGTAGGAAAACTGTGGTTCTACCACTGTGGTTAGAAATAAGTCTTGAGAACCTGATTCAACAATGTACAAAAAAAAGATTTGCGTATCAATTCCATTGGGATCATTTATTGTCCTCATTACGGCTCTTAAATGCTTTCTTAAATCATCTTCTGAAATAAGAGTCAAGGAGAGAGAACTGCTGTTATGACTAAAGAAGATTTGTCAGAGGGGATAACAGCTTTCTCCACAGCAACAGAATGCCAAAATCCATGAATCTGCTAAACCCAAGCCAGAACAACTCCCAGCACAGGCAGACCTTCCCAGGCCTGCACACTGAGCACAAATATCCTTGTAGCTCCCCCTTCCCACTGCTTTTGCAGCCTCATGGCCTCCCTCCTGCTGCCTGATCACACCTGCTAGAAGCAGGCTTGCCTGACTGCCGTATGGTCATGCAGCACCAGAGATGCCCAGGCTGGTGTTCAGGCAAACCTCCTTATGGTTCCTGTGCCGTAAATTAGGTCTTCCTTGGAGATACCCTATTTGTCATCTCTTAGCCAGTTAAAGGATGCAGAAGCTCAACATACCTTACAACACTGCTGTCAGGAAAGGAGAGTGCAGAAAAAGGGTCCAATAGAAAAAAAAAAAAAAAATCTTAAGGATCCAGCACAAAGTTTGTATTTTGTGTTGTCAGACAATTCAGATTCTTTCATATACTGACCTAATATTTTCATAGCATGCATGTACACCTACACGTGCCTGCCCTATCCTACTATGTGCTCATGAAGGGTAAATCAGACCTGAGATACTTGTCTCCTCAGCAGAATAGGTTCAAGCATTATGTATAGACACTAAGCAGGCAAACATTGTCCTTCACAACATGGAGGATTTCAGTGAAAAGTCTTTCCTGCATTTTTTTCCATACTGCTTTTGTTGCAGCCTTTCCTCTCTTCTAAATTAATCTTATCCTACCTATCTCCTCTTCTTATTCATAATCAATGATGAAAATAAAAGCTTAGGCAATGGTGAAACAGGATCAGCTCCTGATGTCTTTCTCAGAGAACTCTGCAATCTGCTCTAGGCAGACTGGCTGCCAGACCCAGGGAGACACCAGCCAACACTCAAAGAAGGGTCAGAATCTCTTTTCCTTGTTGCTGGTTGGCAGGTTAGATATTCCTTGCCACTAAACCCTCCTTTACTCTGGTCCTGATCCAGCAGTACTGGCACAGACAGGAAGCCTTCCTATAATATTGACAAGACATGCATAAGATACGTGACCCTAATTAAAAAAGGATAAATCTAAAACAGGAAAAAGAAACCCCCATCCGCACCCAGACCATTTGCAGTAAGTATTGTCCAGATGTCTAAAATGTGCAGGCTGCAAAAATATCCCAATGCCCTTCAAACCCGACACAGAGTGTTAACGATTTCTTTAATTGGAAAAAAAATAATGGATAATCCAACAGATAGTAGCAATGAACTAAATGCCAATAAAGGGAATCTGAGAATAAGCTTAACAGATTTTCTGAAGAAGCAGCCGCAGCACAGACCTTGAAGGCATTAGTTTGTAGCCAACAAAGATCAGTTATCTGCTTGTCTAACTCTGATCCTTTGCATGTGATTAACAAAGGTGAAGGGAAGCATCTCTGGGGACCTGTCACAGTGAAAGATAGATAGATGATTTAAGACAGAGTCTTTGTTTATGCTGTGACTAAACTTCAAATTCTACTTCTCTCCATGAATTTACCCCGTCCCCACTGGGCACTGTCAGATCCCATCAGCCTTGTTCCCCTACCTTGCACAAAATTCTGTCCAAACATGCACAAGCCTTTTTGGCTCCCCTAGGCCCTCGCTGGTGCAACTGAAAAACTTAATAGGGTTATTTCAGCTAAACGCACACTAAGCATGTCTGTATTGGACCTAGACAAAACCTAACCCAATTAAACAGTCCCTGTTCATAATGCTTTCCTAATGCGCGGTACCTGGGTCCAAAAAAAGCACACTTTGCTGCGCTTCAGAGAAGGCTATCATGAAGTGCTGAACTCTTTAGTAGAAGTCAGTCATTGAGAGACCATTTGTTGGTTTTTTTTTAAATGTTTGTTGTTCAGCAGTGGTTGGACAACAGTGCATGGTTATCGAATACAGAGTCAGAGAGTTGCATGCTTTTCAAGTACAGAGTTTTGCATCAACGTGATTACAAGGGGTGCACGTTAAAAGACGTACACAGCGTTGTTCTGGCAAGACTGTTCAAGAATGGCCTCAGCATGATTTTAAACACAAGCCTCTGGGAGGAGTTTTCCAACTCTGCTTTGGGTCTGATTTTGCACTTTGCTACCTCTTCCAGCCATGGCTGTAACTGTATTAACAGGCTTCCCTTCAGCTCTGTTAGGGTGCAACAAGAATTCACCAAGAAGCCTGCGACCTTCACAATACAGTTTTTGACCAGTAGCAGGAAAGTCTGCTTATTGTCTGCATGCAGTAAAGGAGGAATCTGGAACAGAGCCAGAAAGCTGTTAAAAAATACCTTTTAATTTTTTTTATATTTGCTGGCTTTCAAAAGGGGTGAAGAAGATCTTAAATATAACAAAAATGAAGACTGCTTTTCAGAAACTGAATGTGTAGTATTTCCAACTAAATATGAAACGAAGGTTTATGTATCACTTCCTCTGTCCACTTTATAACTCTGTAAAATACAATTAAAATATACAGTACTTCTGAGATTCTTATATTCAATAAAAGGGTCAATAAGAAGATGTTATAGTAACAAACAGTTTTCCCTTAATTGCATATCTGCTTACCATGCAAAACTTTCTCATGGACTTTTGTTTCTATAAAATGTTTCATAGCAGAGTATAAAGTATCAATAATTATATCTAATTTTTAGATGAATGAAACAATATTTCTTTTCTGTTCTTTATTTTGTTTGTTTTGCCTTGCTTTTCCAGATTATTGTATACTTCTAATAACTTTGAAAAACTTCTAGGCAATTCGACCAATTATTTATCAGGTGTAGAAGCTTTTGAAACATTGAAAGCTGGGACAGGGAGGGAGTACAACCAACCAACTACTTGTTTATATCCTGCTTTCAGACCCTGTTGTGGTCTGTTACTTGCTACTAAAGAGGATTTTTACCCAAAGTAGAATGGTGGCATGGTGTTCAGAGTCCATCTGGAAAAATTTGTTTCCAGGGTTATGGAGTTGCTCATGAACATCCCATTTAAAAAGCCCTTTGAATTTCAATACCTTTCAGTTACATTGACTTTTTTCTCCCACAAAATCTTTAAAAGATAGAAAAGCTAATTTCTTTATTTTTCTTTTAATCTTTTTTTTTCTTTTTCTTCTTACATTCTGTCCTTGAAAGTTTCTCACTTTCTATTTCCCTTCATATCCTTCTCTCTCTGTTTTTTACTTTTGCATTGCTCATCTTTTTCTTGGCAATCCTTTACTATCTCCACCCCCCCAGCATATATCTGGTGATTACTTAAATCCACAAGCCAAACTGTAATACAACTTTTTAAGTCAACACCTGAGCAAAGATCTTTCCTGGGACAAGGCAAGGCCATCTCAATGTGCCTTTTTAAAAAAAAAAATAAAAATTCATTAATACTAAAACCTACATTGCTCCAAACCCACTTCTCCAACACTTTGCTGAATTAAATTAATTGAAGCTAATATGAACCTAGCTAGCTCTGGGCTGGTATATCTTACAGTCCATCTCTCATGTATGGCTATAGAATCTTATTATTATCTAAGTAACCAGCCTCATAATAAGCCCACCCAAATAAGTAATCAAAAAATAAATAATGCAATAAATTTGCTTAGGACTGCTGAAGACAGAGGTTAATTCAAAGGAATGGAGTCTTGAAAGAATTTGAGTTTAGAAAGGTAACTCTGCTTCTACAGCCAATCATAACAATATAAACAGTATTTTAAATCTCAGCCTAGAGATTCAGGTTTCTTTTTCATCAAACTAGATACCTACCTCCTTTTGACTACATTTACATTCCAATATAATAAGGGCTATGCAAAGCAGCTGATTTTTGTATTCATTATTTTTTAGTAATTGATTTTCCAAATTATGTAGGAAAAAGCTTTAGGGTGACATTTTTAACTGTTTTCAAACAGTCTGAATACATTTTGACATTAAAGATATTAAAAGAAAAACAACTATTCACAGATTTTAGGATGAATTTATTCTCATGATCCTTCTGAGAGATGTTGGGTGGTTTTCCAGCTAAGCAAAATTGGCAAATGGTGCCCTCAATAAGCATGTGGCTTATTAAAAGTGTCTTTATATTTCTTTCTATTTAGGATTTCCCTGTAACTTTTAATCTGGTATGTCCATTATGATGAAGAGTTTTATTTGCACATACAGACATTAGATCTATTCATTAGTGTCATTAGCTATCGTTAGTTGGCAGAATAGACAGTCTGTCTTAGTCTGTAGGCTATGCATTTTACAAGGAATGAAAGGGCAGCATAGAGGAGAAAGCTTTATGTAGCAAAAGATGACAAATTAGTACAGCTCTATCTCAAATTCACAGTTAGCAGAAGATAAAATGAATAGGTTCAAAGGCAAGTCATAAATCAAACTTATGAAATGAAAGTAAAGAATTCATACACAAATGGAATCTTCTGACAGCAAAGCCAGTGCTGATCACTTCACAATGTTAAAATAAATAAATCAGAAACAAACAAAAATGACCAATAGGAGCAAACACCTAAGAAAGTAGTGAGTGGGAACAGTCTCTAACTTAATACCGAAGCAACCTTGTCTGCACTGAACACAGGGGGAATATTTAGCAAAAGTGTGACAGCACAGTGGAATGATTTTAGAAATCTCACAAAGCTCCTAATGCAGGCCAATGATTTTAAACATTTATATTTGACTAGATTGTGACTAACGCTCCGACAAGATTTAGCGTATCCTTAATTAGCCAAATACAGATTAAGGTAGTAACTTCTTTCTATAACAGATCTTTTATATACTTTAAAACATTTTAATGAAAATGGATCAGAGCAGAAGAGCAGTACTCCTGACTTTCTCTTGGAATGGGGAAAAAAAATCTGTTGCAAATGTTGAGTATGTTACTATTTTAAGCCATTAGAAGTTCAAATAATTTTGATAAAGTATATGTTATATTTCAACTTATTCAAAAGCGTGATGAATCACACAGTGCTCCAGTCAGCCCTCTTTGGGCTTTTGAATAGAGCGAAGAGTTGCTGGGAATGCAGACACTGTCCTCACTGGGGTATTCTGCAAGTCCATCTGGAAATCAGGCATGTGCCCTGGTTGATTTACTCCCAGAAAAGTCTAAGGAGAGGCTCTCACTGATTTCATTCACATAACAGGTAGCATCTTTAAATAAATCAAAAGGAAGATCACAGATATTTAACCTAAATTTTAATTCTGCAGCTGTTCACTGAACTGTTAAAAGAAAGGTTAAGTTCCTTGCCTTTAGAGAGCTGCAAAAGGTTTTATTAAGTATAAACATCTACTGGGAAAAATATTTCTGGTCACTACAGTAAATACATGTGTTCCCCCCCCCCCCCCATTTCTCTTTAATTTAAATATTTCCAATTCTAATAAACTGAAAAATGTCCAAAGAAAAAATTAAATACAAGCAGAAGGGACAATTTACAGGAAATATTTCTACACTTACGTCAACAAAGGACTCTGGCCCCTTGGAGTCTTAGCACATTGTGATTCTTTTGTCGTAGAGTAAGGATTTTCAGTATTTATAATTATTGTAGACTAGAATAAAATTACAGGTTTCCTCCTTGGATGTGTTTTCTTTAGGACTGTAGGACAACCTTTTGGCTACTATCAAAAGGTAGCAAGAATGAGCTAGTGAAACAAAGATTGCTTAAGGGAAACACAGTAACTCAGAGAGGAAACAGTGCCTGATATTATGGAGTTCAGTAGCTAAAACATCTCAAAAAAGCATTGACAGACTGATCTAGGTAGAGTGGCTAAGAGGCCTTCATTCAGATTCACATGAACTGACTATTTAAAAACAACTATTCTAAGTGTGGGAAGTTCTGGGTAAGTTAGGGAAAAAATGACTGGTCAGATAAAAAAATCTTACAGTTGAGCTGTTGTCCCAGAGAAACTGAATACTATAGCTGGTAATGTGGATGTATCTAGACAAAAGGCTATTATCTCCAAAATTACAAATCTGGCACCACATTTCCTCTAATGAGTAAATAAAAAACCCCAGAACACAATAATAATGAATGTTCAAATGACTTTCAGTATTATTTTATTAGTGCTATGTAAATAAATTACATGGAAAGCATTTCTGATGGGACATCTTGATATTTGCATATCCTAAATCTTCAATATAAATTGGAGAAGTCTGTAAGAGTGGAAAGAAAAGCGTAAATACTATGTACTCTTTTCTAATAATCAAACCCATTTTAATAATAATTGAGCCTGTGCCTGAAGATCAAAAAAGAATTTGATGGGTGCCGGGGTATGCTTCATTTGTTCCACTTTATGAAGTGCAGGCATCCAGAGGAAAGAGAAAGATCTGGACTAAATTTATAACACAAGTAATGTAAAATGCCTTTTTGATATGTTATGCTGTGGAAGTTTTTCAAGAACAGGAAGAAAAATAGACATAGATGTTAAAGGTTAAGAACAAGCAATCTCAAGCAGTCATTGACTTTCAGATCCAGACCACCATCATCTTGATATTCCCACCTCTTTGTGTTATTTTGGGTATGAGTCCTTTACGGTTTTATTCATTGCTTCCCCCCATGCTCTTTGATTTTTATTCTAGTGTGTGATATATGTTCCAGTTAAAAAAGACCTCCATATAAAACATGTCCTAAGACTGGAACACATTTATATATGAATGTGAAGGATCACTTTGAGAGGAGAAATTTTTTTCCAGTATGGCCTTTCCAAAGAAAAGAGGAAAAATGCTTAAGTAATAAAACCAGATAAATTATATAGCCTTTCTGAAGTGATTTTGAACAAGAAAAAAATCAAATCTTTTTACTGAGATGGAGAAAAAGTAATGCATCACAAGAGAGCAACTGGTGACAAGTCATTGATTTCAATAGCATAACAATGATCAACTGAGAATGTGGCTGAAACTCTTCTAAGTTTTGAAAATGAACCGAGGAAGTGAACCTTGCCAGAACTTGTCCATCCAAGTTAACGCAAGGATCTTTTATTATTGAACTCAGCCAAGACATTCATTCTCGCATCATCAGTCCCTTTATAATCAAGAGCAAGCACAGCACTTCACATACACAGCTGTTTCTGTTAAAGTTGTTCTTTGTATCGTGAAAGAGCCACATTTCTTCCAGACAGGTCTATTTAATATTTTTTTTTATCATCTTCAAAGTTCTCCTGGAGTTATCCTTGTTTATCTGCTAGTATTGATCAGTTTCTAGTTTAAGAGAAGATAACTGTTTGGATATATCTTCAACAATCAATAGTAATCGATGAAATGAACTTTTATTTAGTATTTCTGACCGGTTTGTATTTGGTGCCTTTCTCAAGCTATGCAGGGTCAGATGTATCAGCTCAATTAAGCTTTCTGATGGGCTCAGCATCCCCAGAGAGGGATAGATTTTCAGGAGAGTGTCATTCCTATTCAGACTATAAAACAAGTGACTTGATGCTCAAATTAAGCTCATATTTGTGCTAAAAGATTTGCAAACCTGGCAACACTTGTGGATACTATAAATTTGCATTCATGGCTACAGAAATGTAATTTTTTTCAGGTTTTGCAGCATGTGGGAATAGGAGTCTATTTAACTCTACATCGTCCAAATGAAGACATCTGCATTTGAATATGTCATCCTTATTTTTGTTATATGGAGAATATATATACGCCTTCTTCAGTGGGAAGAAATCAGCATTTATAATGCATGATTCATCTCATCTTGAAGTAGAAAATAGATCAGAAGATTCACATTCTAAAAGTGCTTGTTTCTGTCAATTCATTATAGAGGAAGCCTAGAGGGAAAAGGATATATTTTTATACATATATATACACACGCGCACCGTAGCTGGACTCACCTTCAGTGGTTTGATAAAACCATGATTTCTTCCTTATATTGGACATACTTCATTTTAAAGTGATTGTGTTACATAAGCTATTTAAAGGCAATATTACTCTCTAAACACTATTGTATTGTCTAAATTTCAGCAACAGCACTTAGAACATGGGCTTAGGGTTGGTTTGTTTTTATCTTGTGAAGAAAACAAAAACCAACCCAGAATGGTAGTCACCCTGTACCTCCAAAGACAAGAAATAAGAAGTTTTACTTCCAAGCGTTCATGACATTTTATGATGATATTTTCTGAAAAATGTTTTCCTTTCTTTTTGTTCCTAGATTGTGGAACACTGTTAGAACAGCCCTAATTGTAGCCATACGAGTTCACACACAGCAGTTACAAAACTGCAAGCCAAAGAGTTAAAACTAAGAATGAACACTATCAAACATAATAATGAGTAATTAGTTGTAGGAAGTAGCATATGTGATTCAGTAAGTGGCATTTTCTGGTTTGAATGTAAATTCAAGAAAACTCCCATCTCCGTAAGAGTGTGTTTTTGGAAGTGTCTTGCTTCATAGGCCGTCAAGGTCAACACACACTTGCGGTTGTTAGAGCACACAGTATACTTGGAAGTCATCCATGGAACATCCTGACGACGAGTTTATTTATCTCATTCTGCTTGTCTAAAGACTCCTTAAAGCTTCAGCCGAATACATTCTTCTGAATAGAGGAAAGTAGTGCTGCTCTGTACTGGTAAAATGAACAGCATGTGTATTTTCACGTCTGGCTGTACTACAGGCTTCCCACAATTTCAGGGTGACCAAAAGATACAGTCTGAGTTTGGGGAAGTCTGTGCATCCTAAGACATAGATATAAAAGTTATCCAGCAGGGGGAAATAAATAGGGACCGGGATTTGGGGAAATATTCATTTATCTTGTGGTCCCACAGGGTAAGCTGTAGCAAAGAGACAGCTTCACTGCATCAAGGAGGAGACAGCTGCAGTCTGTGATCAGCTGCAAAGGAAAGAGATGCACATAGACCTTCAAAGCTGAGAGACAAGCAGGGAGAGTAGGAGACTAAATCTGATTTTACTGAAAACCTACTCAGTATGGGCAAAAGTTTGAGGGGCTAGTACTGGACTCACAGACCCTTACTGCTTGGCCGTATGCTAATGCCTAGGATTGGTAAAAAGCCCTTTGGGTAGAGAAATGTTTATGTTGGAGGTATATTGATATTTTTTGCTCAGTTTGTGTCTGCCAGTTGCTGAAATATTGGGGTTTGCACAAACAATGAAGTACTGCATCATTAAAAATATTCCATGTATTTACGGGCATAAATGGTACAACAAAATGCAAGTGACTGAAGCACAGCAATGCTTTTTGGAAGTGTCCTTGGGCTCCATGCTGGCATCCCTCTTAAATACACTTTCCTCTGTGTTTTGTTCACTGTTTGCTCTTTGTGTACTCTTGGGAACAAACTGAATGCCATAAGGGTTTTTAGGCAGGTAAGTGATTATCAGCTTTTACAATGCCCGATTTGTAAAACATAAAAATAGAACTGCCTTTTTCCTGACAGCTAGCTCAGATGAATGAGCTAAATCCCATCTTTGGTGTTTTTAAATGCCTATAATGCACTGCTTACTGGCAAAGCATGTACCTCATCCGCCTTTCCCCACACAAGCTAGCTCTGAAAGGTGATAGGTACCTAGAGACAACACTCAGTATAGCAGTATACTCATCGGGAAAAACAGAGATTGATTTTTTCATCTGTACTAGGGTTTTAGCATTTACACTGTTTTGCTAGTATTGCAACCCTATATTTCCACAGGATGTTTATGGTTATTACATTGGACATTTCTCATCTATATTTGCAGAACATGCTGATGGCTTTTTTTCTTGAGAGTCAGCTGTTATTTTTCCCCTCCTAGGGAATGACAATGATGCTATTTTAAGTAAGAGCTGATACTCATAGTCAAAAGAGTCATTTCACTGAGACCCACAGCACATTTCTGCTTACAGCACACCGACTTGCTCACTCAAGACTTTTAGAAAGACATAACATTTCTTGCAAAGAATTCAGGGCAAGGTTGATATGAAAACTCTGACAGCAAAATAAAACCTTATCCAATCGTCCTCTCTCTCCTTGAGTGATACCTCTCCCCAAAATCAAAAGCCTGTTAAGCCCAGCATTTTAGGGTAGCATTGCTCCCAACTCTTTTAGGTCTAACTCCTCAACAAACTCCTAATATTTTCCAAATATTTGTGTTTACTCTTTCAGATGATACTTTAAAGACACGAGTGTGCTTTGTAGCTGCATAAATAAAATGCTGCTACTAAAGTCTGGGGCAGCTATATATATTTTGTATGCTTTCTACAACAGGAAGCCATATTTTATTTTTTCAGCTGAACATACAAGCAGGTACCACAGGGGTGAAGACATCAATTTCAGTCCTCCTTATTGAACCTTTAAGGAAAACTTGTACTCTATCCATCAACCAGGAGGCCAGTCTGCAAGTAAGCACTGAACGTGCTGACCTCAGCTAGATACTCTTTTCAATCCATTGCTTGCTGTAAATAGGATTCTGCTAAAAGTAAAGCAAAACTCTGGAGCATAGAAGAACTACACTGCTGTGCTTTTGTATGACTTCATTTTCAAAGAGAAAAACAATTGATCATACTACACAGTGGAGTGTAACTCTCAATCTCTCCCACTGAACTGTCTCTCACACTCACAGGTACTACAAGAAAGCTTCCCTTTTTCTTCGTGTGGATGGAAGCATGCAAGAGTATTGTGGGTACACATGCACCTGACCACAAACACAAATCTCAATGACCACAACCTATGTGGGTGGGAGAAGAGGGGCTACATCTTTAAGGGAAGATAGTGTCTGAAATCAGAAGCCACAGCTTCTTGTTGCCACTGGTAGTGACATATCCACATAAGAGAGTAAATCCGTAATACGTTAAACAAGTTGTATGTTTTCCCATGGCTCCTGAGCACAGCCTATGATTCTACTAGAGCAATCACTCTGCTGAACATACTTCTACCTCCCAAGACATGTTTAAATCAATTGTTTTTTGTGGAAAAATAGCAGGATGATCTATGACTGAAGATAATAATATCTGGGAAAAGATATAAAATAGTAACCTGTTTCATCTTCTGTCACTGGAGGAGTGGCCTTGATTGAAAGCTTTTTTTTCTTCTTTCCAGTCTAACTTACGGTAACTTGAACAACATAGCTTCAGCTGTGGCCTTCTAGAGTGTAGTGGGTTGACCTTGGCTGCACACCAGGTGCCCACTAAAGCCGCTCTACCACTTCCCTCCTCAGCTGGACAGGGGAGAGAAAATATAACAAACAGCTCATGGGTCGAGAGAAGGACAGGGAGATCACTCAGCAACTACAGTAACGGGCAAAACAGACTCAGCTTGGGGAAATTAGTTTAATTTATTGCCAATCAA
>NW_010972664.1:10680865-10770003 GCF_000737465.1 Haliaeetus leucocephalus
GACAGCCTGCCTCAACATGGTCTTCACCACAGGCTGAGGGGAATCTCTGTTCTGGTGCCTGGAGCACCTCCTCACCCTCCTTCTTCATTGACCTTAGTGTCTGCAGGGTTGGTTCTGTCACATATTCTCACTCCTCTCTCTGGCTGCAATTGCTGTTGCACAGCAGGTTTTTTTCCCTTATGAAATATGTTATCCTAGAGGCATTATCACCACCATCGCTGATGGGCTCAGCCTTGGCCAGTGGTGGGTCCGCCTTGGAGCCGGCTGGCACCGGCTCTATCGGACATGGGGGAAGCTTCTAGCAGCTTCTCACATAAGCCACCCCTGTAGCCCCCCTGCTACCAAAATCTTGCCACGCAAACCCAATACATAGCGGGGCTGCTATGGAACTAATTCCATCTCACCACCAAGAAGTTTTTTGTGATATCTGAAATTTTGCCCATTTCCCACAGTTATTAGTATACCTCTAACATGCCAAGGAGCTTCCATGTTAGAGCTTACACCCCTGGGAAGACACCAGGCTATTCCTTACACCTTCAGTAGTGTCTTAGCCAGTTTAGTTCTTGTTCTTTTGTCCTAAAGCAGCCTACAACAGCTCCTTCGATTCTGCACACTAGGTTGCCTTCATTTGACTCCCATTAGCAGCTGAGTGATGCACATGCACACATGACAACTCAGGGAGTGCAAATGCACCACTGTTTTTCTTTTATGAGGTTTGGTAGAGACATTAGCTCTTGAGATACAGCTGAATTTTGAATTGTCAGGGGTTTAGGAAATTATTTCCTTCTCCCATGAAATTCGAAACTTCCTCTTTTTCACAGCAGAATAAAATCCAGATTTCTTTGATGATATTCTGTCAGCAATTTCAGACTGATTCATCTGCATCTTCCCTGTAATACTGTACCCATAGGGCTATAGAGACAGTTTGTATTGTACTATTCAACACCCAGTGAACAATTAAATGCCCATTAGTGATGATGAGACAGCCTAGAAAGCTAGGGAACTCAAGATGTGTTGGGAAAATGCCTGGTTTGAACTAAAATAAAGCAGGAATTTGAACATGAAACTTCTACACCCTTTCACCTCTGAGGGTGTTAGAGGTAGACTGAGAAGTTTCGGCTTCTAAGATCTGTTGAGATTGTTCCACATTATTGTAGAAATGACCTAATATCAACAATTGCTGCAACAAAAACACATGGACCTTCTTAAAAATGTTGTGATAGAGTTACATCATAAATATGTTTTTTTGGAATAGGTTGTTTTATTTTCACCTTCCCTTTGCAGCATGCATAGTTAAAAAAAAAAAAAAAAGGGGTTAAGTTCACATGAGAGCATAGGTAGATTCTCTCATGTGTCAATGGCATCAAATTCACAGAAAGCCATCATCTCCCTTTTTCCTTGCTATCCTTGTTTGATAATATTTTTTTTTAAGAACATGATAGAGGCTTTGAGATCTCTAATCCTTTGTCAAATTTGGCTTAAAATCTCTTGAAAGGTCAAAAGTTTATTGGAGCAGGAGACAAACAGACAATGTGATCACGTAAATCTTATCTTCAAAGGACAGCAGGAAAAAATATGACATTTAAAATTAAAAAGCCAATTCTTATCTGTTCTTAAGTGGACTTTAATCCACCTTGTGGGAGAAAAACCCTGCCTTGATCTATTCATTATGTATTGTTTTTTCTTATTGATGATGGTTCTGTTAATCTTTGATTTTCAAAGGATTTTTTAAATATTTGAATTATTATAAGAAGAGTAGAAATCAGAAAATTCGTTTAATTAGTATGTTGTCCATTCTGCTTTGAAATTCTGTTTTGAAACATTTTTTTCTTGGCTTTGAGTAGCAGGAAACTGCAGTTTTTCCATAATTTTCTAGATAATCATCAAGTCACCATTTACTACTAGTTCGCTATTATTTCTTCTAAATATCTGAAAATCTGTGTTACCCAGACTAAGCCTTTGCTTAATGTTCTCAGTAGCGAGAGGTATGTGAGTACATGAATGATACTTTCAGGGTGGAAGGGGGACAAGGGGCCTTGTCATCCCTGGTGGGGAACTATCCCACACAAAAGGACAGGGCATGCATGATGTAAACTGACTGCAGTCAGTCACACACTCTTGCGTTCAGAGTTTCTTATACAAAACCATATGTCGATTTTTCCTTTTTTTCCCCGTTTTTTTTCCTTTTTTTAATTGGAAGTATTTTCAGCTGTCCTTCACTTTCTAAATGGCTGGGATGAATCCAGCAATACATATTCAGTGCCAGTATTCTAAATCAACTCTTGTTAGCTGACACTATTTTTGGATTTCTTTATATAGAATATTTCCCTCTTATTTATTTATTTCTGGCTGACATACACCAGCATTCATCTAAATACACTGATCAAAGTAAGCTGCTCTCTGTAATTAGACTTTTTTAATTAAAACAGATTAAGATGATTATTTACATGAAATCAACTTTGCTACTAAAAAACCTTTATTGGTATTTACATGATTGCCTTCTGCACATTTGCTTTTATAATTATACATGTTAGCTCTTAATGGAATGAAAAGGGCACTAGGACCCAATGTTTTTAATCTGCTATCATTTACATGCCAAAGCTGCCAAATAGGTGCTCGGCTAAAGACAGTTTTTGAGTAGAATAGTGAGCATGGGTTTTGTTCACCTAATCTTGAAGGTATACTTGTACTCCTATGCATTTTCAATTGTACTAAATAAAAAAAAAAAAGACTAAAGCAACTGAATAGTAACTAAACCTCCTTTGCAAAGACAATACTTCTAAACAATGGCAAACAGAAAGAAAAAACAACACCTGTAGTTCAGCACAAATCCCTTTGAAGTTAGTGAAGTTCTCTGACAAAACAATAGGCTTTGCCATAGAATAAAAGTGTTTTTAGAGGAGTCTATTATACTCGTAGGCCAGCTTGAGCCTTCTTTTTTTTCCCCAGAAAAAGCACTCTAAAAGGGGTATGTACTGCAAAACTAGAATCTCTGAAAAAGAATGATTGCTGGGTTTAAATGTCGAAGAAATATAGGAAAGTAATTCTGGAGAAAAAAAAGTCAGCTTTGTTATACTTCAGCTAAGAGGAGAATGTGATGTTGACATCCAGCTGCTGTATTAGTTATACCCACTCTGCTATCCTAAATACTTCTCCTTAGTTACCCTGAGGTGACCGAGTTCAGCATTGCTTCCCTCTGTCTTGAAATACATTAATACATGTATGAAAAGTCACTTGAACAGTAGGACAACAGTCTTCACTTACGTGAGAGGCACATAACCACAATGCCTGCAGGCACTCTCACTAAAGCTTGAAAAATAGATTGACCTCTGGAAACAATCTGTATTCAAAATTAAATAGTTCTAACACAGGTCTGGTACAAACAAACAAACAACCCCCCATCCTCCACCCCAACAGCCCTCCCCCTCTCCCCAAACATCAGAAAGGGCTGAGAGGTTTCCAGTGTGATTCCATCACACTTCTTGTGTTTCGGTGTATCTGGCGACACAGCCTCAGAAAGCCCACTTGGGAATTTAAGACATTTTCAAAGTAACCAGGGATCCTAGTGGACCTTAGATGGACTTGGTTCTCAGTTTTCAGCAAGAACAAATACACCTCTCTCTGCAAATTAAAAAAAAAAAGGGGGGGGAACAGAGATTGAGAGAGAGAGAGATGGAGCAGGGAGCTGTCCATGTCTTTTGCCCAACAGCAGATGCAAATGCCTTCTTTACTCCCTCCTTAATCTATACTTGCCAAAATTGATCCTAATGTAGAAACAGTTTGTAATTTTTTTACCTTGCTTTTTAAAAGAAAGGAAAAAAAAAAATTAAAGGCATTTTCAAGTATTTCCAACCAGCTCTCATTCTAAGCAGCCATAATGTTGTTTATATGACCAGCCCTGATGATCAGATTTTCAGATACAGAGCCTGTGAATTATCTATAAAAATAAATGAACTTCCATCCTGTGATTTAAAAACAGTGCAGGTCACTGCAAAAGTTAACCTGCATCTGACCCTTTGAGGAATTTCAGTATGCTTAGTGCTTTTTGGGACGGAACCCTTACCATCTTCCAGGGTACGGACAAAGGCTTTAGAGTTCTTCTGGACTTCCCTTAGAGAGGTCATGTCTATAGCAGTCAGCCAAAATTTGGTAGCTATGTAGCCTTCTAAAGAAGACCAAAGAGGACAATAATCATATGATAAAATGTGGCAAAGGGGCCTGAAAACTTGCGCTGTTTGATACCTCTCTTAGGAGACCCACCTTTGAAAGCTGAGGCTGCTGCTATGTTCACCAGCAACTTAGGGGTTCTTGAGGAACAGCCACAGACCTGATTTATTTTTAAAAATCACTTTTGAGACGTAAAGCATACTGCAAAGATACCAAGTGTCACAAAGAAGCACTCCATTCTTGCCAAGTCTCAAATCTTCTAACCCTCCCTGCTCAACTTTTCAAGGCCATCAATCAATAACATCATAAAACTCATGATTACATTTCATATATATATAAAATATGGGTTGTTTACAACATCCTGCTTGTCAAGCAATTAAAAATCTGCAGACGTTCATAAAACTTAAGGTAGAACAAACGGTGCAGATCTGAAACCTTCCATAAACATCCATCTGTCTATCATATAACAGATATGAGGAGAGTGTCTGCAAACAAATCTTGGTAAGAAAGCTATGGAAGAATTGATGGCCCAGGTTACCTGGGACTCAGAACTGTCCCTGCAACAGCACTGTGGGTCAAAACAGATGTCACACATACATAGACAGAATCTCACTGGCACCGATTTCTATGTCTTAAAGATCTGTCTGCTTAATATCATGAAAACAATCACTCCTGGGTCTCTTTCAGAAGGAGAAGGAAATGCTCACAGGAGATAGCAGTAAATGGTAGCTATGGTAGTAAAGCAGAAGAAATATTAAACCTATAAGAAGGCCCAGCAGAAAACAAATTAACAGTTTTACCGTGGACCCACTGGGTCTCTGCAAGAGACAGGTGCTATTTTACAGACTATGTAAAGATCTCTCGGTTTTACGCTAGCCTGTGAATTAACTCGCCATGTTCATGAAAAGGCTTGTTTGCTAATTAATCAACAGAATAAATAGATTTGACTGCCAGGGTTTTCTTTTAAAAAATTTAACACCACTACCCCCCTCCCCCCAAAATCTTGAATCATCAAACCCTTTTCAGGGATTTCAATTGCTGATCATAATCTAAAGTGCATTATCATTATTTTACGCAGTATAAGATTTTGTGACACTTCTGATCTATATGAACATGACATGGCAGAGAATAAATATAGGCAATAATGGAGGAAAAGTCAGAATGGCAGCTTTTTGAATAAAGCTCAGTTTTCAAAATATTACTCTCTCTTTTTTAATAACCTTCATAAAAAGAAGGTAGCCTGGAGACTGTATGCTAACCAAAGAAGAGGTAAAAGCATTATAGGTTATTAAACTCTGAAATCATGAGGGCTAATAGTATTAGAAAATATACTGATTTAGCTGCTGACTGCACAGAAAAACAGAGTAATCTGCTATGATACTGCCACCCCATCTTCTGCATATTATACTTTTAAAAGAGAAAGCAATGCAGGAAAGAACAAAAGAAAAGCCCAACTGAAAGAACAGAGCTTGATTTCGTCAATGATATAAACTCCACTCACTATTTACAGGTTGCAGACAAGTGTTCAGCGCACAGTTTATAAGGTTTAAATCACAACATCTTGCGATTCGCCATGTCTCAACAAGACACATTTGATTCTGCAATGCTGAAGCACAACATAGATAGTTACTAATACTCCAGAGGACTTTGAGGATGAGCTTACTCTGTGCACCTTAAGGAGAAAAGCTCTTAAAGATTGCCAACTCCTTCAATAGGAGGACTCTTCCATGGCTGGGGAAAAGACACCTCTGAGACATATTCTTTTTTTTGACTACTTCAAAATTAAATATGATGTGATGAAGCCAACTGAAGTGCTATGTTCATACTTCAGTACTTGCTCCTTAGTAATATACTAGCTTTACAGTTATGGTGTCAGGGAAGCTTGAAAATTCACAAATTTGGATGCTGTGAAATTTCAAAGACCTCCTCCTCCAGCTAAAAGTGTCATTTCATCAGCTCCAGCCTAAATATAATCATACACCACAGCACTACACTGCCAGAAGATTTGTCAGCCACTGAAACAACTGCAGCTTCTGGGCACGGACACCTGAGACTTTTGATGAAATATGAGGATAAACAACTTAATGAATAAATAATTAGTGTATAATTAAAGCATTATTAAAACAGACTTACATTAGCTCTGTGCAATACTATAGCTCTCAGCACTTTTCTGAGACCTAATAGGCCTGACTTGTTAACTTTTTGCATTTTGTGTGCAGACCTTTGCCATCGAAAAGTTAAAAGTGAGCTGCTACCAGTTGAAGAGAGTAGTGTCTTCTGAACTATTGTAAATTAACACACATAGAAACTGTAATCAAGACCCATACCCATTCTTTTTCAAATTATCATAAAATATTACCATAGTTAACTAATTTTTTTCCAATTTGCAAAATCATCTTTCCTACAGAAAAATTGTTTGATTCAGAGCTCACCCATCTATAAATTAGGAATATCAGTATTGCAAAGAACTAACTAACCCTGGTGCAACAAATGAAGTTCCACGAGACCTAAACTGCTGTTTCTGCATGTGCGTAAGTAATTAAAAATGGTTTATAGAGGCCATGAAACTATGAGAACGTCCCATAGGTTTTCCAGAACCTCCCATGTTTCTGGACATCAGAAACAGGGAGAGGCACATCTGATGAAGTGTGGGAGATGTGATGCTCTTCTTTCACCATGAAATTATGCATAGCAGGTCCTGACAAGTCACAGTATCTCTGCCTCCGTAGAAAAGGGGTAGTACACTGTGAATAGGATGCGTGCACATATGTATCACATTCCTCACATCCTGTGGCAATGTGGAAACACAGAAGAAAGTGAAGAGGTGTCAAACCTCCTCCACTCAGAATCAGTGTGCACAAGATTGCTCCTAATCTCATCACCCAGGAACTGTAAGGACTGAGGCCGTATTTGGCCACACACAGAAACTGAAAAGGAGAAAGACCTTTGTGGTCCCCTGCAGTGTCAAATCAGTCACATTTCCCTGAACATTTCTGTACAGACACTTTTTTCCGTGTTCACTGTCATCAGCCTGGTTTTCTAATAAAGCCAGTTGGTTGCTACATTTATTCTTGAGACTTCATTACTTGATAAGTAAACCTCAGAGTTTGACAGGTGCTGATAGTGGGTGAACTCATACATTTAAAGTGCACAGAAAAGTTTTCCAAATTAGTCATAACTGTTTGGTCTGCAAAATACAGCTTTATGAATAAATGTCACTGTAAAAATACTACACTTTGAAGAGCTGAAACCTGTATAGCAAAACTCATAAATTAACGTGCCTACCAAATGTGAGAGTTATAAAAAACAATTGTCTGAGCATGCTTCCATAACATGCACTCTCCAGTTCAAGCCTATTACACATTAGTACTGAAGAAAAACTTGTGTGATTCTCTCTACTTGCCAAAAGAGGAATACCGTATGCTAAATACTGTCATACTGCTTGTGGTATTACATTTGCCTTGTAATCAGATGAAACACTGATTACAAAGGGGTAAGAATGCTTTGTAGACTCCCAGAAAGCCCCAGAACAAGTTATAATTTATCCTCAACCTACAACTTTGTTTGGGTTTTTTTGTTTCTTCTAGTAGCAGAATCAATACATTTGCCAACATGGAGAGAATGGTCCTCAACAGAGTACTGGGAGAGAGGAAAACAGTAGGCACCTTGTGATGGGTGTGGTGTACGGTCTTGGTAGTGGAAAAGTGGAGGCACAGTAAAATCAGCTTAGGTTAGTAAAAAAGTTTGGAATAGCTTGCGTAAGTCCTGAGACCCAATTACCTTTATTTTCTTCAGAAATGAAAGACCCCAAACTGACACATTTTTCCAATTAGAACAGATGAAGCATCCATGTGGATTACTATTTTAAGATATGCTCCCACAATTTTCCACATAGAAAGAGAGCTTGTGCAGTACTGACTTAGAAGCCACCTACAACCTCTTGCTTTCTTGACTGTGCATCTTTTGTGAACTGAAGACAAAAATCTATACCTTCTTTGCAGCTTCAATAAAGTTTCATGAAAGCTAGTTCTCTGAACACAACTTTTGCAACTTTTCTGAATGTAACTTTTGAACATAAAGGGAGGTGAATTCAGTCATTCTGAAAAGTGGAAGGAATCTGTAAAAAAAATACAGTAGCTGTAGGAAATCATTAAAATGTCTTATGAGACCTCCCCTCTCTCTTATCTTAGTATTTCAGAGAATAGATATCACATACATCTTGGAAAAACATTCCAACTGTTTCACAAGATTGATGGTAATATTATCTGCTAGAGTTGGTTGCAAATCCCTGGCAGAACAAAGATCTGAGAGAAAATGCTAGATCACTGAGTCTGAAATGTTTCATTCAAATCAATGGCAGGAGGGATTCCTGAGGGTTTTGCTCCAGAGCACCAAATCCTGAAAACTACCAAGTCCATGCCTCAAGGACAAATGTACCCTTGAATATAACCCTGCAGATACAAAACTCTGCATTTGGTCATTGCAGCTGACAGCCTTAGTTTCACAGCTGCTAGCAGCAATGATTTTGACAAGCACAATAATTTCATTGAGCAGCTGCAGCGTCCAGAGCTCTTTTGGGTCACCAGAAAAATAAAATTTAAAAAAAACCCCAAACCACCAAACACTATTGTTTCATCCTGATTTGGACGTATATCCCATTAAGACAAACTAAGTGGGGAGTGGTGGTAGTTTTCTGGGCGCCCAGAGGAACCTGGTTTCCAGCCAGCTCCAAAAACCATCTCTCAGCAGAAAAGTCCTGCATAGCAAGTGCTGGTCCTCAAATACAGCATTTGGCAATGTTACTAAATGAGTCCTCAAGACACAAAGTTCTGCATCTGCTGTATCTGCAAACATTTGTAGCTTGGAGTCTACATGTAGATGTATCCACTTTATTTAACATGCCTTTGTCCTCTTCAGAAATATGCCATTGTAATACCAAATGAAGTGCTGTGAACAAAAATCAGCCCTCTACCACTTTTTTCTGGACTTTCCAAACCACTTCCATTCCCTTAGTCAATACCAACCTTGTATCACTCTCCCCTTCTGTTGCCATCTCAAGATCCCAGTTTAACCCACTCCCTTAAGAGAGAACCAGAAATATTCTGTGTCATATTCATTTTCTATCAGATAGGGGAAAGAGTCTACGGGGTCTAGTAGGCACTGCTGATAATTTCTGAAATTAAAAGTACAGAATAAGGAAATAAGAAAGTGCAACTGAACCTTTTAACATCTGCATCCTTTTTAACACTTATTTGGGATCATGACTACTCTTGCTACAGGCCATGCTGTAGGAAACCATAATGAAAATGAGGAAAAAAAAAAATAGATTAACACATGTGACTCCTTGTTAAAGAAAGGGAAGAAAATGAGGAAGGCAGACAGCAGAGAAAGAAACAAGGAAGCAAACAATAGTTACTTCAGCTACTTGCAAACACAGCTTTCCAAAACAAATTTGTGAAAGTGCAGAGCAACTCTTAAGCCAAGTTGAGTGCTCTGTTTTAATCCTGGTTAATGCAAAGAATTCACAAATGGTCAAATATGAGCAATCTTAACAAGAGAAGCTATTTCAGTTGCTTAAAAGATGCCATGAAAGGAATTGTATTGTGAGGGAAATCAAAGCATATTAAGAATCTTACATTCAATTTTAATTTGCTGTACTTCTCCATTTGCAAGATTATAATTTGAATTTGTCTTTAGGACTCTATCCCTGAAAAAAAAAGCAGGACATAGACGTAAAATCTAAGTAGTAGCATCACCAGAAAGATGTACCATAAATTTTTGATAGGGCTTTGACAAACATCCTTTTGCCATCAGGCAGCAGCGTCCTAGTGAGGACAGTAGCTGCAGAAGCAGGACCATGCTGGTGGAATAGTTTCTGGTGCTGTATGAGGGCTTTTAGGGTTTTTATCTTCTTGCCACTCTGGCTGTCTGAAGGAAGCCAGAGGAGATGAGATCAAAGCCCTGAGAAAGGAATGACTCTAAAATTGAGGGACAGGAGCAGAAAATGTTGGTTCCTTCATTCACGAAGATTTATATCCTTCTCCTATCAGAGCTTCACTGGCAGTGCAAGATGGCTTTCTTCTTCCCCATAAGTCTGTGCTTACCTACAGCTTTCATTAACAGATTGAGGAAGAGTGGTATAAATGCTAATTTTACTATAATATCCTATACCATTTATCTGATGTGACATTAGAAATATTTGAATATTCATGATTTCTTCGCTTTATGATATTTTTGACTTCTAATTGTGTGCAAAGGTTCCAGAGTTTGCAGTCTTAAGAACTATTGGTTGAAAGCAGACACCCCCTTGCACTTTTTCAGAGAGCAGTTAACTCCCTGTCTCCTACAAAGAAACAAATCTTTAACATGTACTTCTAAAATTTCGGAAGATAAAGGAGTTGTAGTGCACCTGGCTTGTCAAACACCTCCTTTAAGGTCACCCTTCTTCCTGCTTTCCTTCCTGCTTCTCTCCCCACAAAGAAAACCTGAATTTTAAATTCATATATAGAATTACAGGAATGTTTGTATTGCCACTGCCTTCTTTTTATAAAACCACTGAAATCCAAACTTACTAGGTAAAAGTGCATTTGGATTTCAGCAAGCTTTTTGACAAAGCCCCTCATCAGAGGCTCTTATAGAAACCAATCTGCCTTGAGATAATAAGGAAAGCCTGCTTATACTTTAATAACTGTTCAAGAAATAGGAAATGAAGGCTATGTGTGATACAATCCCTCAAGTGTAGCTTTGTCATTATTTTAGTACTGCAGACTGCTGGAAAAAGAGCAGGTAAATGAAATCAGCTCCTTATTGGAGAGAGCTAGAGAAGATCTGAGATCCCTTTGATCATACTTGACTACAGGGTTTCCTTTTCAGTGGGTGAAAAAGAGCACAAAGAAGTGTTTGAGGTAAGAGGACGTGTGGTGGGTTTTTGAGGGTTTGATTTTTACATCATTTTGTGTACTGTTTGATTTGTTATTTTTCCTATGGAATTCCTGAGGTAACAAATAAAACCTCCTCAGGTTGATATTAAAGCCCATATTACCAAAATTTTTCTTGTATGGCTTTGAAACAGGATCTCTTTTACGTTGGAACCTATAAAATTGTTATTGTTGAAAACAAACTCATTTCCAGTATTTATTTGTCCAGGGTGACAAAACTCACTGCTTTGACTGAGTTTCGAGACACCGTGCCCGTCAATGCAGTCTTAACCCAATTCTTATAATTAATTACTGACAGTTGATTTTCTTTGATTATACTTGGTTCCCTTGCCCAATAAACCTAGAAGAAAGTGCCAGGATTATTTTGTTCTATTTGTAATGAGCACAAGATAGTCTTCATCTAAATAACATATAACTAATAACATTTAAATAAACTCTGTTCCTTCATGCCCCAAACTTCATGGCATTTTGGAATAATGACTCTCTAAACCAAATCTTTCCTCATAAGAAAATTTCAGTAGTATGAGCACAGATCAAGAAATGCAAGAAGCTGTGATATATAGATCCTCTACTGTGATTCAGTGGCCACAGCAGGTCACATTGAGCCACTGACTTACTCTAACACAACATGTCTGTCAAACGTTGATTTGCAAGAGTACTCCAGTTCTCAGACACACAAGCAATTGATGTTCTCCATCTCCTTAGCTTGGGTTGAACTAACTTGTATATTCAATTAACACCAAGGATAACTCAATCATTTCTCCTCTGACTGGTCACTGGATAGTAGCTGTGATCAGTTGCCATCCTGGGGAATATCAGAGCCAAAATACATACTCCAGATATTGGTTAAAAAAAATAAACATAGAATTCTCTGATGTAGAATTTTTTTAAGGTGTAAGATCTCAGGACTTTTTCCCCCAAAATATATTTTAATATAGATCACTTCTGGTCTACATATACCTAGTTTCATCCTCTCAACTATATTTCTGCCTCTGCCCCATGCATTACATTGAATAAATCCACATCTTGCTAGGAAATGTGGTGCAGAGTGACTTACCATATTTCAAATAAAGCTTTGGGAAGACATATCTAATTTTGTCTTAATCTATTGTAGTTGGTCAGCATGAAGATTTTTAATAGTTTTTTTTGTAAGATCTGAAGGTGAGTTACCTAGTTATTAAAAGCATTTTTATATCCTAAAATCCTTCAGAGCCCTTAAACTCACACAGCCCTGAGGCAAACTCTATCAAGTTCACAGACCTCTGATGTCCAGCAGCAACTCTATAATCTGCAAGGCTCCAGCACCTCACAGCATCTCTTTAAAGTTCATATAGCCCTAAGGCAAACCTTTCCACCACAGCATGGCCAGAAGGCAAAAAGGCAAGGAGGAGCAGGCGGTATGATGGACAGAGGAAGACTTCACTGCACCAGAACGTGAAGGCTTACCACTGCAGATGAGAGCAGGTGGTGAAGAGAAAGTGGGTGCACCAGCCCCTATGGAGTCTGCAGATGTTCTAGGTATCCCTGTCCTGGTGAGCAGAGATATAGTCTACGATACATACACAAAGCAGTCTATCTGATTCTTATTTGGATGTAAGTTTGTGTGCTTCTCATTACCTATCTGCAAGATTGAAGAGTTTACTCACTCTTCTCACTATAACCAGGATAATGACTGTAACATGAAAGGATACAATTCAATTCAAGATGTCACAACAATTAGGAAAATGGATACGAACTTAAAATTTGAAGCTATTGCAGTTAATCTGACACACAGAACTCATGAGGCAAAACACACAGATGAGGAGAAAAAAACAAAATGCCATGTATGATTATTAACATCATCACAGTACAGAGAGTGAAGGATTTCTCACATAACACTAGAGATTTTGAGAGTTTCTGCTTTAAGAATGTTGCAAGAGATAATAGATGAGTACAAGGAAGCAAAAGATGCTAAAAGAAAGTGATCATTGTTAGCTGACAAATTCAGCCTCCTTTCAGCTACTTGAGCATTGCTAGGAGTTCTAGGCACAGAGACAGAGGGGACCACAAGCAAGCACACAAGCATCAAAGTCAGCCAAAAATCAGTATTTCTGATTACAGCTGAATTAGTGCAAACCACTCACCAAACTTTTGTTATTTCCTGTCAAATTAAAACCAAAGCTGGAAAATTGATCACATGAGATGAGAAAATTAGTTTTTCTGCCCATGGCTTCAGCTTCAGAGTTGGATTAAAGCTCTTGCTGAAAACAATAGTAGATAAAAATAGAACATTTGGAGATGAGAAAGAAGAAAGATCTGGAGTTTATAGAAAGAAATGCTGGCTGGATTTTCTTTGCAAGGTAGAACAACCTTGATCACTAAAATCATGGCATCACTCCACTGATGCCAAAGCAACATGAAGATTTACAGTATATTAACATTAAGAAATGAATAAAATCACTGGATTTATTATACATTAAGAGCTTCCAGTCACTACTGTTGTAGGAACTTTTTGAGTAACATCTACAAATATGCCATAAAAATTAGATTGCTTTTAGTAATGATGGAAAGCAAGAAAGGAAACTCCATTATCATGTTAGAGAAGTAATCAGCTTTCATTCTTGCATAGGTAGTTTATTTGCATTCAGCCTTAGTGCTAGACTTGGACTAACAATCATTAAGTTTCATAAATAACTAACTTTCTGTCTATCTTTATTGATACTTGTGACAGAAGATGTACCTACGCACAGTGTAAAATGCTCTGCCACAAGAGATTTTTTTCTCATCACTAGTCAGAGTACTGCCAGCTTGAAAAGGAAGTACCACCAATTCCACCAGACTTCCAGACAGCAGCAATAAACAGGTAAATGTAGTGAACACAAAAATATTCTACCAACAAGTCAAACATGAGAATATAAATGTCCTGGCACAGATGACAAGCATGTTTCTACATGTATACAAATTTTGTTGTGCTATGTACTTGACCAATAAGCAAACTTGGGAAAGCAAATAGAGCTATTGGTTTTTCTGCAAGAGGAGATTTAAAATGGGGTAGAGGGGGAAACAGGGGATTCAGAAGGGAAAGCCAGAACTCTACAAGGGGAAAAAGGCAGGTCAGACCTAAGCTTTGGTATCTTTTCAGGATACAAAATAAAGCAGCAGTTCATGCCGCTTCAGAGGAAGCAAATATCATAATATAACATCACAGACATATTGATGGGTTGACATAAAAAAAAAAATAAATCTATCAACTGATAAAGTTTGTCTGACATTGAGTCTGGGGAGCTGTGTCTGATGGCTCTGACCTAACCAGCTGATGGAAATTTTATGAACTTGGACAGCAGAGGTTTCGACTTTGTGGGTGAAACTGTGCAATAGAAACAGTTTCATTTGATTCAATTCATTGGAGTATTGATTTTCAGGGTTGATGATTTATTAACGTAACATTCAGTACAGTTGGATCTCCCAGTAATGATGATGCTGTTACTGACACTGAAAATAAATCACTGTAAATCTTTAAGAGAACAGGAGTGCTTAGCTAACAAATTGGAGGTCCTGGATTTGCAGAAGATTGGGAAATCCTGCTAAGTGATGTAGTTACCTTTTTTTTCTGTGGAAGTGTTCTCCGTTTTGACAACATTGGACAGAGAACAAGTTTATTTAAACATACCAGGGAATTTATAGCCTCATTTTTTACCTAACTAGTCAATTGAACATGCAAAGTGTGCATTGCACACCTAATTTAACTTCTTCACTACAAAAACAATCTTATAGGGCAGTGGTCTAGAAAAATGAACAACTAACCATTGGTGCAAATGCCTCCCTGTCTTGTGTTGAATACTCACAATTTTAACCATAAACAACACAAGCAAGTCAGCAGGGATGGACAAGTGAATCTAAACTGACTACATTTTAAAAATACTGCATCATGATCTGTGTGCTTCTTGGGGACACTGTTTGGCTAAAAATAGACATATGTTCTACTGAATACCTCAGTATGCTAGATGGACTCAGGACATTCTGGTATTTCCTCTGTGGAGGTAAAAAATTATTTGCAGTACACAAAACCAGAAGGAAACATCAGCAAAACTGATATTCTCTTTGTATAGTTTACCTCAAGTCCCAACAAGAATGACAGAAAGAAACTTGCAAGAATCAACCAGTCCTACGTTAACTATGACTGTAAGTTAAGTGGTCGATAAACAACATCTTTTCCCATACAAGGGGAGTCCTTCAGATTTAATGCAGTTCCCACTGAACAAAACACATTTAGCACAGTACTTTATGTACTGGCATAAAGTATAAAAAGGACTAAATTTAAGGACTTGACTAGACAGGGAAATGAATTTGTCTCTTGGTCCAGTCACTTGCTGTACTGTACTCTCAAACCAGTTCAAATAGAAACAGAGCACTGCTGCAGCAGCTCTTTAAGGTACCTTGTGTCAGTGTGGTGTTGAGACTTGGATTCTGCTTCATCTTTTATATAACCTTATTCTCCTTGTTGAACTTTGTTTATTTCTATAGGCCAGTTTAGAAGTTCTGGGGACACAGAAGACAGGTGTGGGTCCCTCTGCTCCCTAGTCATCTCTTTTGTGCCTACCTGGCAGATGCCTCACAGGGCATCTACTACTGAAGTGCAGGCAACTTCATAGACCTGGAGGATTTTCCTTCACTAGCACCTTTTCACTGGTTTATCTGCTGACAATAATTTTCAGCACATATGTTTTTAATTAAGTCTATATCTGGAGGTAGGCAGGTCTTTGTTTTCTTCTCATGGGGAAATAAGTGCAACCAAAATCATCAAGACTCTACATACCATGGAAGTAATAATGCTGCTCATCAGCCCTCTGCCGTATTACTATTCCATAATCACTTTTAGACTGCCTGAGACGTGATCTCAAATAAAATGTAGACCATCCTCTGTGGTAAATAAAGATACACTAAATGCTCAGTAGCACTACACATTACAAAAATGCATTTCTACGAGCTAAATTACGGGAAGCTAGTAACTTCACGAGGGGATCATGGCTTCTTTTTTGCAAAGGCCAACCATTTTATTTTGCTTCCTAACAAACTTTATTTTCAAGTTATTTTTTTTTAGTGTGAGAAAATAACCTTGGTAAGCATAATATACTGCAAGCAATTCTGCCTATTTAAATTGTAGCCCAGGTACTAGTAAATAAAAATTCCTCAGAAATTCTGTCTGCAATTAGGCAAAACTGTAAATGAGCTGCAAAACTGCAAACTAATTTGTCACATTTAGTCACAGCCTTGACAAGAGGTGTAAAGAATCATCTTCCCTGAAGAACCCAAAATTCCCTGCTACGTTGCTCTGTAGCTGTACTCAAGAGGTGATCAATTAGCTAAAGCTCATTAAAAGACTTACCACACTCTCTCTACACCTGGATCAGACCAGCTATTGCAATACAGAGGAGGAGATCAGAAGTCATGTAGTGCTCCTGTGTACTCTCTCTCCAATGAGTCAGGGACTGATGTTGCAAGATGGTAACCAAACCTCTTAAGAATATGGGTAAAGCTTGACTTCTTGAAAAATATAGGCAACTCGGAATGAAACAGATGTAAAACATAGTGAGTGGCAACAAATCTCCCCATTTCTTTCTCTGTTTGTTCAGAACGGGTCCTCTCTTTCAGACTGGCACTCATGCAATCCCCCTTGCTTCCTCAGTAAATAGGAAGCAAAAAGAAGACGACATATATACATCTGCAGAAAACCTATTGAGTCAGAAGTTATGTGCTGTTTGGGAATTTGAAGGTTTTGTCAATTACGCAGGGCTACATCTCTAAACATGCTTCTTTTTAATTTTTGTGTAATGTCAAGAGTCTTGAGGCTAAAAATCTGTGCTTGGCTGAATATAACATAATAGGATCTCAATAAATTCACAAAAAAACCCCAAATTTGCTTTAAAAAAAAGAGAGGAAGAACTAGCAGAAATATCAGATGTGTAAATGAAGCTTGTTTAAATGTAAAAAGCTGGCCGTGAATCATGTTTATCTTAAACCTTGTCAGCTCTGTCATGAGCTTTGTAGCAGAGTAACCTGGATCTTCACTGTTCAAGGTTGGGAGCAGCAGTAGACTCCTCCTCCTGCTGCAGAGGGAAACGTGGAGCAAAAACTGGAGAGGTGGATTGTGCGATGCTGCTCAGCAGCAGGGGGGTGAGGGAAGGGGAGCAAATTCAAATGATTAATAAATCCAAGGCTGCTCTAAGACTGTAGTCCAGCTCTGAGAATCTTATTTCCTTGCCTCTGCCAATGAGTGCACAGAACATGCATTATGCTGAAACCGTGTACTGGCAATGCCTAAAGATTGACAAGTAACTGATGTTGGTGGGATCAGCAGAGTTCTCGAGCAGAGAAGCAGACAGAGGGGAAGTAATCTCAGTTATTCTCACCATTTTTCATTATCTACTAAGGGACTTTTCTGCCACTGATTTCTAGTTATACCAAGATTAGGTATCTTCAGCTGCTTGTATCTACTTTTGTAAGCCAAAATATCAGTATGTAAGCATTCATGGAGATGAAAAAAAAATGCCATAATTGAAAACCTGACTTGATTTAACTTTGACTGTTCAGGCTGAGTAGCACTTACTCAGATGTGTAGCCACAGTAAATTCAGGGGAGTAAAATTCACTTCTGTTTTATTCCAGATATGGCAACTCTGTCATATATAATTAATCTCCTTCACATCCATCTATTCTGATAGACTTGACTCTGAGTTCCTTTGTCATCAGTACGTTAATGTCAGGGAGCCACTTTCTGCTGACAGTGACAAAGCTGTAAACCTGAGGTAAGACTGTTCATCAGAGATGAGTTTAAACACATCTGGATTTGTCCCAGTCAATTTGCTTCAAGCCCCATGCATATGGGAGGCTGTAGAAAGGTTCTCTGCAGAGGGTTTGGATCAGGCTCCATGTAAGTGACTGCTCTCAGAAGCAGTAATGCAAGGCCCCAAAAAACAGAGTTGGATTAGTATTTGCGTCATGTACCTAGAAAACTAAGCTAGTGAAGCTGCAGCTGCTCTCCCTAGGCTCGCTTCATGAGCAGAGTGCCTAACTTACGTGGTCTCAGCCATTCTCTGGATATTTCTCTTTCTGTGAAACAGAGAATCTAGGTGCTTCAACCTGCATAGCATAAATAGCCTGTCCACTTATTCCTACAGATTTATCACCTCCATATGCGATACACCTCTTGATAGCAAGGTGTAGTCTGCACTGATGTTTCAAGTGAGGTCACTCACCTGAAGTTAGCAAAGTTCTCTTGTATCTGACTGTACATAAGCCTTTATGACCCCAAATCTGACACCTCTCTTACATAAGATGAATTTGTCTTGGTAGGTGTTTGATTGAAACTCCTGTTAGACTAAAGGGTGACCTATAATTACAAAGGAGTCCTCCTAAGAACTAGGAGAGATCAATTCTTCCCTTAACACAGGCAACATTGCAATCAGCAGGAATTACAGTGGGAGAACAAGAGCCAGGCAGAAAAGCATAAACAGATTAAAAGCAGAAGTGATTATTTTAGTAATTAATCATTTCTTAACTGAAATTACATGAAATGCAAAAGCAGCATGAAAGGTCAGGAGAGATTTTTGAAAGAGTGCTCCAGAGGAAGGGAAGGGGAAAAAAAAAAAGCAATTAAACACAAAGATAGAAGGTTATGATGCATAGAAGATTATTCCAAACAAGTGGCTGCCAGCAACAAACTACATTGTTTTGAATGTTTAATTAATAAAATAATCTTTTTCATTAACTGTTGCCACTGGGGAAGATGGATTGGAAAAAACATGCAGAAAACAAAACAGACACGTTTCTTTCTTGATTATATTTACATAAATGTAGAAATCTAAAAAGCAAAACTAATTGTTTATCTCCAATATTAAGGGATCAGAACGAATATGTGATTATTACTAATGCTGTAAGTGCAGGTCAAGTTTCCTAAATAATACCAGAATATGGGAGTGGAAGGACCTTCTGAGACAGGCCAGAAGGTTGCCTGATTGAATCTCTGCTTGGACTGTGAGAGCACACTACATAAGGGCAGCCAGGAGCTTTGACTCCACTACTTTGATTGCAAAGCCATTCCAGAACGCTACTTGTTTCTTGTTTCAGAGCATGACCTTCGGGCATTTTGGAGGTGCTTTCAAGAGACCCGAGTCCTTTAGCTCAAATTTTAAAGCTGACCCACATGACACCACAACTAAACAACACACATGCACTAATTGCCTGCTGAGCTAAGTCTGTAAGATGTACTGATTATCTGGTATAATTCCAATTTTTTTTCTATCCTCAAAATTGCCAGTTCACCTTGACACAAGGCACAATGTCTTCCCCTGCCCTTCTCATCCCTTCAAAATGACTCAACACATATTCAACTCTTGCAGTAAAATCTTGACCCTTGCAATCAAATCGGCTACATCCCTGGCATTGCCTAAGTCAAAGCATGGGAAGGAGGAACTAGGGCAGCAATAAGAAAGTGCTGTTGATCTTTGGTCAGGTGCTGGTAGATAGACCTGATATGACCAGCAGCAGCCTCCATCAGCAGTTAAAATCTTATATTTTCTCAGTAGCTCGATCTCAAATGTGGACAGGCCATGTTCAGTGAAGATAAAACTCGATAAGAATCGGCCATAACATACAAAAGGCTATCCTAGTTACATGCAAGCAGTAGTTTTTCCAAAACTTACGCAACTTATCCATAGTCAGTCAGACTTTTACAGGGATGTACCTGATCCAAAGACATTTTTTATTCAGAGATCTCATGTCCCTTCTACAAATCACAAATGCGCAGAAATTTTAAAAAGCCAGCAAAATTTGCCAACAGAATTGTTTGGACGGGCTACGGGATGCACTTTTTTCTTTACTTTGTTATGAGTAATAATCGAAGGTAGAAAAGGTACCTGAGGCAAACAGCACCCTTAAAAGGCAAAAAAGGAAAAAAAAAAAATTACCCCAGCACTTAAATCTGCCAAAAGGCCAAGCAACCACAAAGAGTTCATAGTGACCTCATGTGAACGATACCCTGTTTTATACATATCTCCAACAGATAGTTACCTCCCATGAATCAGAAAGGATAAATAAATCCTTGACAAGAGTAGAGACTGAAGGTGTTTGTTATTCTCTTTTAAGAAGTAAAAGGCGAGCAGGTGGCCTCTGAAGGCAAAAGGAATTGAATAAAGGGCCAGTGGGTAGACGTTCAACCTCTTTCTTTGTGTTCTCTGCTTAGTGCATGTTTTGCTATGGCAGCACACTCCCCTTCTGCCTTCAGCATTAGTCCACAAAGAAAGCTGAGCTGTTGCTCAGAACTCTGACACAATCCATGATTAAAGCAAGGCCTTGATCAAATGCAGTTTTTAGACTCTCAGCTTGCTATTCTATGCAAGAGAGTGACTTTGTCACACTACATGAATCAAAAGCCCAACTGGATGCTGTTGTAAATAAAAGCACTTTAAACAACAACAACAACAACAATAAGGAAGAATGAAACTTTGATCAGGCTACAGTTAATTGATTAAAATGTCCATTTCATTGTCCTTTCATGTCTAAGCTTCAGTAAACAACATGAGAGAGCAGAACCCAGCATGCAGTAGTAGGAAGGAGGCCACAAAGGAAAGCCTGGCAAGTAAACAAAGATTAAAAAGAGAGGAAAAAAATAGATTATACAGAATAAATACAGAAACCCACTGTGCTCATGCCCAGAAGCTTAACCCAATTCTCCAGCTATGCCACTAAAAGGCAGAGGAATTTATAACCATCAGCAAAACACAGACTCTTATTTGCATTTAGTTTTCTCATAGTAACCGTATGAATGCTTTTCTACCAAAACCACAATGTGATTTGTGCAAAACTAACCTAGTATAATGCTTCCAATATGAAATGGATTAAGCACTGGGAAAGGATATTGACTTCTTTCTTATGAAATCTGAAAAGAAATTGTGTCTTTGGTCAACAAATAAACCAGGTTTTCCACTCTGTTAAAAGCAGAATTGCTATAGTGGCAATTTCTCTCTCGTCTGAGAGGTATCAGGATGGTCCCCAAGATTCACTCATTCTTAAAGACATTCAGGTGTATTAACAGCAACAAGGGCCACTGAAATACTTCAGGATGCTTACAAGCAGTCAGAAAACTTACACAGTCCTTTCCTTATGCAGTCAAAAGTGGCCCCCAATCCCTCCTCCCGTCAGACAACTTCTGCTCTGAATCTTCTCTCAAGAGAATCAAGGCTTCCTCTACGGTTCAAATAAAAAGCCTAGGGACACCTGCCTCACTTCCCAAAGTCCATCTTTTCTAATTATCCCTCTCAGCCTTGAAAGTCTCCTTGGCACTAAATCCACTTGTGCTTTGGCTTAATTTAATAATTTGAGATACAAGAGTAATCTGAGACTGAGAGCTGCTCTTGGAGAAATTCCAGGTCATGTTTTTATGTACAGAATAGTGTTGTTATTTAATTTTTTTGTTCTTAATAAAATGTCCTGCTTGGTTGCACCTCAGCATCATCTGAGCTCTGCAACAGATACAATATGTGAGTACAGCAAGGACAGAGAAATCCAGGTGCAACCCACTCAGTTTCAAATGCTCTCAGAGAGCCCCTGAGAGCGCAGTGGTCTGAAGTAAATCAGCAACAGCCAAAGATAAAATGGCTTATCCTTCCATGGACTGCAGGTACTGAAATTTTATCTTTTATCTTTTTTTTATCTAACAAAATTACATAATTCAGACAAGTAAATTATAGAGATAGGTGTATAGCCAAAAAAGGCGTTTATAAAACCTCACCTATCATCCTAAGAAGGCCTGGCACTCAGCTCTCCTCTCTCATGGCAAGTCATTCCACTCGCTTATCTACTAGATGTGTTTGTTATTAAAACTTAACTAATTTACTTCCATAACTGGTTATTGTTAGACTATCTTTTCCACCTGCATAAAGTAAAAAGTTTTTTCCAGCCATGAATCACTCACATCCCTGTAGTGGAATATCACAAACATTTCATTTCCACTAAAATAATGTAGTGGAAGAACCAACAAGTTGAATTATTTATTTAGAAAATTGGCCTAGGATTAAGTTTTATTAAAGTACTACTTTCCTTTCTAACTTTTCCGTGGACTGTTGGTGAAATCCTGCATGTGTGATTCAGTACTGCCTCTTAAAAGGAAAAAAAAGAGTATCAAAGAGAGGAGTGAAAACAATTACACCTACACGCAGTGCAACATTCTTAAATGATACTTGCTTCTCACGTCCAGTTAATTACTCCATATTCAGTCAAGAAAAAGAATTGATCTAAACAGGGACTGCATCAATATAATTCTGGTCACTCAATTTAAACTGTACTGTGAGCTGGAATGGAAATAGTGATATGTTATACCAGGCTGTTCTTCAAATTGGAAATTTAAACTCATGAGCTTCAAAATTTTAACACTTCCATCGCAAAATGTGGCTTTACTTCGTACCTGGCTACCCCGAGCCCAGATTTTTGTCCACCTTAAGAAACACAATTTTCCTCTGCTGTAGGTTAAATACCTTGCTGTTCCTTCCTCCAGCAGCTACTGTTTTTCTCAGAAAGCCTAAAAGGCTGTAAACGTAACCCTTCTTTCCCCACTCCTTCCCTCCCTTCTCTTTTCTTTCTCTGATATCTGTTCTGCAATTCCTATTCACCCATCTGCAATTTGCAGCTCGGCAGCCAGGTGACTGGGAGCGGAGCTGCCCTTCATATCTCTGCTCCCTTTGGAGAGCTCTGCTGGGCCCCACGAAAGTAGGAAATTGATTTTCAGAGCCGACGTGGAGTCCACGGCTTCCTGTGGCATAAATCTGACTTGTCTGATTTCCCAGCAGCTTCTTTACTAGGATTTCTTCTTGGCTCAGCCTTCTGGTTTTGCCTGCACTATAACTCACGTGTCTATAGCACTTTATGGCCTAAACCCTCGGCCTAGTGTGTTTCTTCCTTTTTGACACACATTCCCATCACACACCAGGCTTCTAAATTGATCAAATTTAAGCATACTCTGAGAGGAGGAAAAAAAAAAAAATTAAACTTCTTATTGCTGCATCAGTACATATGGAATAAGAAAGGTGTAGCTGTCAGAGCAACTGACACATTTGCAAGCCACATTGATTGCTGTCATCTCTAGACCTACCCCTCTCCCCAAAATGGAGAAGATAGGCAGAAACGATGAATGATAGATAAAGAGTTACAGTCATTGATTAAGAGATAAATGCTTTTGTGCATCACAGCATCAGCAAGGCTTTGTATTATCACAAATGGGTGGCTCTCTGTGTCCTCAGTCCTCACTTCTGTGAGAAGACAGCAGAGGCAAACATTTGAGAAATTGTGAGGGCATGTAATTAGCAGTGTGACTTACGTGCTAGTTAATTTTTGCCCAGGTGAATATTTGGGTCATAACTTACATCCCAAGTAGAAACGTTATAGGGACAACAGCCAAATGACACGTATTAGGTGTTTAAGTATTTTCCAAAACCAAGTGTCACTACTTCTATGAAAGCGCACTGAAATCCCTCTCCCTGGGGATGTTGTTCAAATCAATGCTTTCCTTAGCCAAACCATCAGCTAACCAGCACCAGTCCTTGCTGGAACTACTCCACTTATGAGCACTGCTTTATGGCCGCTAACCATATGGAAAAGGAGGGGGATGCAGATGCCTCAGGAATAGCATACAAGGGAAGATATAAGATACTTCTCTTGTCTTTCTCAGCCGCCAGTAACCCGCAGTTCAGAAATTCCTAAAGCCTGTAGAGGTAAGGCTGAGTTTAATTGCCCTCGTAACTCCCTTTCTCTTCTGTGAAGGTGTCTTATCATTTGAACCCATGTACACTTTGGGCCTCCACTCCCTGGGACAAATAACTTCTGTTGCAGTATCACACGCCATGTGCTTTGAGCCCTTCAGCTGACTGATTCATGGAATGTCTCTACTCCTGGTACTATGAGAAACAATGAATAATTATTTCTTATTCCAGTTTTTGGTGCTTATCATGATTTGATATGCTTCTATCATAGCCACAGACACCACTGTCTCTTTTCCAGGTTGAAAAATCATCCCTAGTCTGCTTAACCTCTACCCACGTGGAAGTAATTTTACACTTTTTAGCCATCCTGCCACTCTCCTCTGCACATCACGGAGTGCTACTACATCCTGTCTGAGGTGAGGAACGCACCCTGCACATACTCTTCCAGAATTATTTTTCAGTAACCGTTGCATTTTAGCTTTTGAGCATTAAGCTAAAATTTTCAGAAATCTATCCACTATAACACTACAATCCTTTTCCCAAGCTAGTGAGAGTTAGTTCATAGCACAGTTCATAATTGCCTTCTGTAGTGGAGCACTTATTAGAAGAAAACGCATGCTTCTTACAGGTAAACAGTGTGCCCCAATGATAGAGCAAAAATAGGAATTACCAAGCAGGCCCCAAACCAGAGACAACGCACCAAAGTTTATTCTTCCACCTTCTTAATTCCTTTTAATTATTCTCTTACTGTCTTCTTGGTAGTGCCTGGTTCCAGCTGGGAATAGAAGTGGATATCCAAAACACTGTTGGGCTTAACTAGCGTAACTCATTTTTATTTCAGAACCAGTTCCTACTGGCAGAACTTAAGTGTTTATCTGATACTTTTTCTTGAAGGCACACATTAGCTTACCTAACTTGGGCTTTCCCACACCCCTCTGACTCTTTGACTGCTTACCTTACAGACATTGCTTAAATGTTCTATATTTCCAGTTATCTGATTAAAAATATACTACTGAAAACAAAAAGTCAAGACAATTTCCTGTTAAAACCCAAGTAACACTGTGTAGAAAGGGAGGAAAGACCTAGATATCTAAGCACTAAAACAAACAAACAAATTAATCGAAAATTGTAGGGCATATCATATCAGACAATGAAGGGAAAAAAAGAAAGAACCAAATTTCACAGTCACAGTGGCTAGCATCTGAAATCACACTGCATTTCGTTCCACTTATGCTTAAATCCTGGATGATGTAGCATTACTATAAGGCAGTTAATATCGCAATAGTGAGAGGTTATTTAAAAGAGTTCGCAACTCCATTGAATAAGTATCTCCAATGCTGGACATCAGATTTTTAGGTGGATAGTATAAAGTGAAACAATATCTTGATTTCTAAAGTACTATTATTATTCCTATTTGCATTTTTACTTTCTCTTAAAGAACATCAGTGAGATACCTTTAAAGCATATGATACCCAAATAAAATGTTTTAAAACTTGAATTTTGGAAATCTCAATGCATCCAAATCAGTACACGCTGAAGGACAATGCAGTTGGGGATGAGGGAAGTGAATTATGCCTATCATGTAAAACCTTGGTTAAGTTTTATTAAAGGGGAGAAAAAATTACTCCAAAGCTCCTAGCTATTTTATCTTCCTGAGTTAAAAACTTGTGAATATAGTGGTTTAAAAGGAAGTAGTGACATTTTTACTAAAGCAGCATGAATGTCACAGCTGTAATAATAGCCCACTTGTGTCATTGTCCAGGCTTAAGCATATATGCACACATGGAGAGACCAAGAACTGCTGCCAGTTATACCTTTATCACTTCTACAGTGACTGATGGTTTGCAGCCCAAACATACACCCCATCACCAAGCCTGATTTCCCCCCCCATTTAACAGCCCAAATGTACATCCCTAGCCACTGGTTGGATTTTCTGTTATTGCCTCATGCTTGCAGTGCTGGATATATGAGCTCTAGGCAACTGAGCTCTGCTCTCCAAGAAATATCAAATGAACAGCACTCTGGAAAACACTAGAAGTTGCCCGGTATCCCATCTGACTCCAATTAAGCTTAAAATATAAAGAGCTAATCTTACCAGTACTTATTGCTGCATGTGTAAGTACTGACTACCATGAATAATAGTCCCACAGAAATCTACCCAGAGTAGATGCACTGCCATCACTTGTAGCACTAAATCATTAAGTAGTATTGGGATAAAGATTATACTTGCAGATATTTAACAGGTACGGTATCTAGGAATATTAGCATCAGATATAACAAGACAATTTGCCTGCAAGTACTGTGCAAGCAATTTTCTTCTTTGCAACAGTGTAAACAACTTCTACACCTTGGAAAGGCAAACAAACAGGTGTGTACAATATATTTAATAATAGACCACTAAAAATATTTCTGTTCAAATAGTCAGAATTGCAGCAGCAAGCCTCAAGCTAATAGCTTTTATGGATCCATTAGCTTGAGTAGTGCTGAATTTTTGAACTGGAATAAGAGATTTTCATATACTACCTCAAATTTGTACCTTGCAAGATGTGTTTGCTAGTTTTGAAAGATGAAGCTAGTACCGTAATATCTGAGTGTGCCTGAACAGTACATTATATGAACTGCAGTGCTTTTTAATCTCTCCTCTAATTTATAAATGTGCCATATTTCAAAAAGCAGGGGCTTTTTCAATGATCTAAGTGTCAAAGATGCTTAGTACAAAGCTTTCTAAGATATTTATTATTAGACTATTGATACATTTTTTTTTTGTGTGGTGGGTTGACCCTGGCTGGACGCCAGGTGCCCACCAAAGCCGTTCTATCACTCCCCCATCCTCAGCTGGACAGGGGAGAGAAAATATAACAAAGGGCTTGTGGGTCAAGATAAGGACAGGAGAGATCACTCACCAATTACCGTCACAGGCAAAACAGACTCAGCTTGGGGAAAATTAACTCAATATATTACAAATCAACCAGAGTAGGGTAATGAGAGATAAAACCAAATCTCAGAACACCTTCCCTCCACCCCTCACTTCTTCCCGGGCACAACTTCACTCCTGGATTTCTCCATCAAGTCCCCCAGCGGCACAAGGGGACGGGGATGGGGTTTACGGTCATCACACGTTATTTTCTGCCGCTTCATCTTCCTCAGGGGCAGGACTCATCACACTCTTCCCCTGCTCCAGCGTGGGGTCCCACCCACGGAAGACAGTCCTCCATGAACTTCTCCAATGTGGGCCCTTCCTGCGGGCTGCAGTTCTTCATGAACTGCTCCAGCATGGGTCCCTTCCACGGCGTGCAGTCCTTCAGGAGCACACTGCTCCAGCGTGGGTCCCCCGCGGGGTCGCAAGTCCTGCCAGAAAACCTGCTCCGCAGGCTCCTCTCTCCACAGATCCGCAGGTCCTGCCAGGAGCCTGGTCCAGCACGGGCTTCCCACAGGGTCACAGCCTCCTTCGGGCACCCACCTGCTCTGGCGTGGGGTCCTCCACGGGCTGCAGGTGGATATCTGCTCCACCGTGGACCTCCCTGGGCTGCAGGGGGACAGCCTGCCTCACCATGGTCTTCCCCATGGGCTGCAGGGGAATCTCTGCTCCGGCACCTGGAGCATCTCCTCCCCCTCCTTCTTCACTGACCTTGGTGTCCACAGGATTGTTTCTCTTACATGTTCTCACTCTCCCTCTGGCTGCTGTTTCCCCCTGTCCCAACTTTTTTTTCCTTCTTAAAAATGTTATCCCAGAGGTGTTACCACTATCGCTGATGGGCTCGGCCTTGGCTGGCGGCGGGTCCGTCTTAGAGCCGGCTGGTGTGGGCTCTTTCGAACACAGGGGAAGCTTCCAGCAGCTTCTCACAGAAGCCACCCCTGTAACCCCCCGCTACCAAAACCTTGCCACACAAAACCAATACATTTGGCAAGTAGTCAAATCACACATTTCAATTTAATTTTAAACTTAATGTCCAATTCATGCAAAACATTTTCATGTGGTTTCTAAAGCTACTAATATCAGTCAGACATAGTCTTCTGGTTGGTAATAGCAAGTTTTACAAAACTACATTTCCACAAGTAATGAAAGTAATTTCACCTAACTGAACTCACTGCTGTAGCATTTTTTTTATTTTTAATTTTTTTTAATGCAGAAAATATACAGTGCCTCCCATTACTGAGTTTACCTCTAAAAAATGTCTACTTGCTGCTGGGAATTTCTTGCAAATCAAATGTATTTTAGGCCATGACCAATGCTGCTGAAATCTATGGATATGATCGTAGTATAAATGGCTTGTTCTTAGGAATGAATGCATAAGATGCAAAGGAGATAGTCACACCACAGACTATAACATGTAAATAGAATAGCAAACTAGCCTATACCCACTCTAGGTAGAAAAGTAATGCTTTTCTGGAAAGCAGTTCAGATTATAAAATGAGGCTCTACATCTGAACTACCCCTTAAAGCAGCTTATATCTCTCCACTGATTATAGGGAAAATCTGTTAACGCTAGCCAGACCAAGTGCTTGTGCTGGATGTTTAAGGTACCATGCAATTAAAATTCACCCAACAGAAATATACACACATATACATATATATTTAACAAATCAAAGAGCAATTGTTCTGGAGCCCATCAGAGCTAAGCCATGCGTGAAGAGTTGCCTGTCATATTCCAGCTGGGTGCCTGAAATTTCACCTGCAGCCCCTCCTTGGTAGGTGTGTGTGTGCGGCCCCAAACAGTCTGTCAACACCACTTTCTTCCATACTTGTTAACGATAGCAGCAGCATAATCACTCATTGGTCTGAAACCTCTCCTCTTACAGGAAAAAAAAAAAAAAAAGTAAAGGAGGGCAGGATCTCACCTAAGTACAGTCCAGCACTGACAAGAATTCTGTTTTTTTGATGAAAGGGGAATCAAACAAGTAAGTTTTTCAGGGATGTTGAATAGGACCTCCTCTTAACTACTTTCTTGGGGGGAGGCTTTCCTAAATGCAAACAATCTACCATAGTTTTATCGATAGAAAGGGATATTTCCTTTGCTACAGAAGAGAAGCTTTTTAAACTACTGAGCTATATGTATAACTAGGGAGAAAACAAGACAAAAAACTGAGATAAACACAAGTAAATTGCTAGATAATCTTTCCTGTAGATTGCACTTTAAATTACCTGTACTAATCTTAATTATCCAAATGGCTCCATTAAACAAATGAGATGTCCGAGAACCACACAGGAATACGCATTCTGATTTTGCTCCCCAACCTGTTTGATTAATACACTACAAAGCTAATTAGTCTTAAGGGGAAACATAAGAGTTGTGCTTCATATTGCACAGGTTACCAGTTGTTAAATAGTAATACACCCAACAACTTTTAATCTAAAGGGCGCATTCGTTATTCATATGTTCTCTATTCAATATTACATTTTAGGACTGCTTAATTATTGCTGACCTTTCCCCTAAAACCAACTACTTATAGCATAAATTTGAACATTCAAAAAACATGCCAGAGAAGTTGTATAGAGACACTTGCAAACTTCTACTTAGAGGAAAACTTTTAATGTTATTAAGTACCAAACGGCAAACTACAGTATTCAGGTTGTGGAACTGGAGTTTTCCAAACAGCAAAATTTCACCATGATTTTTTAACCCCTAAAGCAAAGACATGCCTAAATTTGGACTTGATATAAACCCTGAAGATGACACAATATTTGATTGCAAGCCTGTCTGCCATACAGAAGACTACTGAATCCTACGATGATATATAAATAGATGACAATATATGCTCTATAAAAAAAAAGAAAATATTTCCTCATTCTCCTGCATATAAATTGAGCAGACAGCCTGCATGTGAAACAACAGGAAAGAGTACAATTTAAAAAAGCTTTAGAAAAGAGTGGAAAAATCACTTAATGACTTAAGAAGGAGTATCTTGGGTATCTCTGCAAAACCCTGCCTTGCATTGCCTTACAGTTCCGTAGAAAGAAGTTTAAGCAGCAAAACGCACTTTTATCAAAGATAAGGTTAATATGCAACTTCAGTACAAATCATGAGTACCTAAATGTTGCAGAGGTTTTTAACAGGAAAGAAGCTCTTTAGGTGAACTAAAAGGCAGATGAGATCCAGTTGAAAGATATGCAATCTGTGATATAGTGTTAGAATTAATAGTACAAGTTGGCTTTATTATTCTCTACTAAAATGAAAATTGACTTTGTGAGATTGACAGAAAAATAACCTTTTAAATTGTGTATCATGAGTAAAGAGTAAGTACACACAAATAGTCTAATAATTGCTATCTGCTATAATAAACAAAGATGTATATAAAGGAAAGTGTATACACTTGAAGATAAGAAAGATGCCCTGATACAAACATGGTGCCTGTGGTCTAAGAGCATTTTTATCCTTTGGCCAAAAGACAACTGAAACTACAGACACAATGCAAAAAAACACTGAAGCAAAGGTTTTGTGGGTCAAGATCTAGGAGAAATGAGATGAGAACAAAGTAGCTGAATGGTTATGTCGCTGGAGAATCAGGGCTTGCCTTTGCATTTCAGGACATGGATGCTCTACCCTACCTCAGGATGTTTTGAAAGAAAGAGAAAAGGGAAAGAGCTTCATAAGGTACATTCACACCAACACTGCGCTTCCAAGAAAACACCTCCCTACATCCTTTACAAGATTATGCCTGGTCTGCTTCCACAGATGGAGCAGGTCATGTTACACGGTTTTGAATCTTTTCAAGCTGTATGTCTTAGGACACTAGGCTTTTGCAATTCTATCACGTAAAAGGGAATTCCCATTATGCAGGCTAGCGTAAGATATCCCATTGCTGGAGTGCTACAGTTTTTGTAACACATTTCTCCTGGCAATTGGCCAACAAAGGATACCACTAGAGTGATGAACCAGGGGCTTACTATAGGATTTCAGTTGCCAGCTAACCATGAACTTTAAGTTTACTATGGTATCAACCAACACGACAACAGCAAAACAACTAATGATCAAAAAAAGTATATTTACTTATTACAGTCATCATCAACATTATTAGATGTTCTGTGCAATAATATTTATATAAAACTGTATCGTTATTGTACTATTTCTGAAAAAAATCCCTTGATAGCTCTTCAGTGTAAGGAAATGTAAGGATTAATTAGCCCTGTAAAAATACATATTCTGGTAACTTTATTTTTAAAAGTTCAGGAAGTTCCTCATTAGACATTTAACTATATGAAAGTGAGAGATAGTGCTGAGCTTGAGGGCTAAGATTTAGAAACTCCATGTTCCCAAAAGGAGGACTTTTCCAGAAAGAAAAGTCATAATTTTTCTTCAAAGATGCACTGAGCTGAATTGTATTTGAAATACTTAAATAAAGAAAGAAGAACAAGAAAAGGTATCATCAAGGTGTTTCCACTACTGATGAGATTTATAAGCATATCTTTGGCTAGCAGCCAAATACAGACTGCCACATTCAAAAGCTTACATATAATTTAGTATGTTTCTCTCAGAGGGATGTTTTAACTGTCAGTGGAACATAGACAATAGAGATTAAAACAGCAGATGGAATCAGAACATTGGTTTACTAATCCAGCTAAAAGCACTTGTAGGAGAGGAAAGCCAGAAACAACCCTAGTAAAAAATGATACTTTGTAATCACAACATAAAGGACTTATGATACACAAAGTGTCCTTGTCTTTTAGTATCTAGAGGATTTCTTACTCCATTCTCTATTTCTCTCTCTCATCTACATTAGCCTGCTACAAGAAATAAAAAAGTGATTTAATGTCTTAGAGTATTTTAAAAAAAATATTACAATACCATTTTCTCTCTTTAGAGCTTTGTATGGATGCAGGAACATACTAGCAAGCTTATAGATAAAGATTTTTCTTTTGTAAAACACACCTTTACAATTACAGAAATCATTCACAAAGTTTATCAACTCAATTTGTGCATGCACACACAAACTTGTCTTCAAGCAAAATATTTGCCATTTTGTTTTGTTTTTTTTATAATAATGCATAGTTTCCTGTTGGTAAGAAAAAGCTGTTGAAATAACAAAGAACACAAGCAGAAAACATTAAACCAGGAGATCTGCATGTTTCATAAGCCTTTGATAATTTTCTTTTTAGAACAATATCTATACTTCTACATTTTGGATGCTTTTCTCTTTTCAATTATTATCCTTGTTTCAGCTGGGATAGAGTTAATTGTCTTCCTAGTAGCTGGTACAGTGCTATGTTTTGAGCTCAGTATGAGAAGAATGTTGATAACACACTGATGTTTTCAGTTGTTGCTACGTAATGTTTAGTCTAAAGTCAAGGATTTTTCAGCTTCTGATGCCCAGCCAGCAAGAAAGCTGGAAGGGCACAAGCAGTTGGGATGGACACAGCCAGGGCACCTGACCCAAACTGGCCAAAGGGGTATTCCATACCATGGGACGTCACATCTAGTGTATAAACTGGGGGGGGTGGGGGCGGGGGGAATCACCGCTCGGGGACTAACTGGGTATCGATCAGTGGGTGGTGAACAATTGTACTGCGCATCATTTGTACATTCCAATCCTTTTATTATTGCTGTTATTTTATTAGTGTTATCATTATCATTATAGTTTCTTCTTTTCTGTTCTATTAAACCGTTCTTATCTCAAACCACGAGTTTTACTTCTCTTCCCAATTTTCTCTCCCATCCCACTGGGGGCAGGGGGGGGCACATGACAGTGAGTGAGCGGCTGTGTGGTGCTTAGTTGCTGGCTGGGGTTAAACCATGACAATTATGATTACACAATGCTCTAGTGTAATCCAGGGCAGATTAAAGAAGAAAGAAGAAACAGTAAAAGAGTGAGAAAAATAAAACCAGTGGAATACTAGAAAAATTAATGAAAAAAAAATAATTAAGTGAACCAGCACTGCAGGAGGTTGACAAGCAACCATCTTCGATATTACTGGAAGCCTCAAAATCATTGAAGTTACTTTGCCAAAGATGAAAATAGAAGCAAAGCTGCCTCTCTTAAAGAAGTTCACTATCTGCCAGCGTACCTAAAAGTAGACAGAGCCTCAACCAAGACAAATCCTTTGAGGCACAATATTAAATGTGGCATGAATGAGGACATGCTGGGAAGAAACTTAGAAGGAGGAGGAGGAAATGTTCACATCAAGACCTGTTTGCGACAAGACTGGGCAGAGAAGGAGACTGTAGATAGGAAAGGAAGGTCATAGCACATACTGGGCACAGAAGACAGAAAGATTTGGACAAATGAATATGGGGATAAGGAGAGATAGGAGAAGGTCAGAAAGGGGAAGGGCATTCACAGTGTAAGGGGTGGGTTTCTAAATGTCCCCAACACTTCTGGGGAACAGCTAGGGATAATGGGACAAAAAGAAGGGGAAAGAAAAAGGAAAGCATGTGCAGGAGACGGGAAGGACAGCAGTCAGGCCTGAAGCTCTGAGACCAGAAACATACACCAAAATTTCATGGAAGAAATTACTCCTTTAATGAACATTGCTATGTTAATAAAAGCCCTGAGTCAGGCTTCACCACCAAGAATCTCTACTGAGTTAACTTGTGTTGATCTGTAAGAAGACATGAACACTAGTAAAATCTTTTGCTTTTCACCATATGTTACCTCTACACTACAGGCTGTTGCTAAACCATAGTGACAGAGGTGCTGCAACGTAGACAAGGTCTGTGCAAGCAAGGTGATGTCTAGAGGGGACTGAGAGCAGCTGAGATGAATGGGGAAGACCTGGGTCTGACAGACATTTGCAAGTAGAAAAAGATATGGTAAAGTCCAATTAAAAGAAAGTAAGTGAAGCCTTGTGTTGAGCAGTTAAAATTGCATTCTTCTGTCCACTGAAGGTCCAGTTTTCCAACAGCTGAGTGTATGATTGTGCTGAGATAGGGGCTTTAAGAAAAATCATGGGACAGGTCAAAACAAAGCTTTTGTTTTTAAGCTCTTACAACTCTATCAAGTCAGCTTCATACTTGTTTTGAAGATGGTCACTTGCTCTTGATCTTTTAAGACAAGCAATAAGTAAAGAAAGAACAGACAATTGAAGGTCCTCTTTCATTCTGTCCCACCTGATAGAAAAGGAGGAACGACCAAGGAGTAAAAAAATTCTCAAGCTAAAGTCATAGAGGAACAGACTAGGGACATGAGTAAAAGAAAATGAAATTAGAAATAGAAGCTGAACTGAAGTTAGCACCTGTCAACCAGCATATCTTTGGCTTTGTCAGGGTCTGTAGTTTCCATTCCACAGAGGCTGACAGGAGAAAAATGGCACCTAACTGAGGTGAAATGCTCAGTTTTGAGAATGTCTTTTAAAAATAACACAGACTTCAGTTAGCTTCATGCTGCAGCACAAAGATTTTTGTGCTTTTTCATGGAAGGCTTCACTGTGATAGCCCAGGCTGCTGCTGGCCAGAACCATGTGCAAGAATTCTCACTGCCCAAGGAAAAGAACAGGGAAGAAATCTGACTGTTGCAGGCATATGACAATACTGACCTTGCTTTGAAACTTTCTCAGACAGTAAGGCAGTATCTGCCAGTAAAGGAGGTGTTATATGCCCAGAAATATTATTTTGTTCATGAAAAAGAAAAGGTATCTGGTGAAAAAAAACAACCCAGATAATTTTATGCTGGGTGGTCAATACAATAACACTGACCCCTTTGCTATTGAGTTAAGCTGTTCATCAACAGATGCACCTATGTGACACACTAACACAATAAGTACGTCTGTGCTATTGACACATGTTAATCCATCAGACTGAATACAGCATAACCTCTTTATATGCTTAGTACATAGGTATTTGACAGAAAAGCAATGCAATAGTTGCTCTGCTTTAAAAAAAAATAAAAAATTCAAAGTTTTGCACTCAGCTCATAAAGGCTACCCTATACAGCTCATGCACTCATTAAACTAATTCAATTTGGATTTATGAGTTCAGCAAAGAGTAACACCTTGAAGAAGGTGGCACCTACTGTGGGGTCTATTTTAAAAAGTGTCCTACCAGAATGGATTCATTTAATGAAGCACCAAAGAGGTACACCGAGAATAAAATTGGCCCTTATCAGGGTAAAATGTTACACATTAATATTGCTCTGTAGCGTGTAGGAAGGCCAATCTGCAACAGATGATGAGCGCAGCCATGTGCATTTACAGCTCTCTAAAGCACAAACATGGAGTGGCTTGAACAGCTATCTGCTATCCTGCAGCTATTAGTTCACTAGATGTCAGTAATTCAACTAGTCTCCCTCTGATCTTAGCATATGAGAAACACTTTGAAGAAGAAGGTGGATGTGCTGTAACATGGTGATTTACAACTAGTGCAATACTTCATCTTCTTCTCTATGTTACTTCAGATACCATAAAGCAAGCTACTTGGCCAGGAGAGACAGCGTTCAGCACCAGGAAAACATGCCTCAGAAGAAGGAAGAGATTGAGATTGAGAAAGGTGTTGGGATGGAGTACAAAAGCTATCTTCCAATTTTGATCCCTGCTGGATTGCCACAAAGAAATTCATGTAACGTTACTTCCATAAAGCAGTTTTCCCAGTGCTCTCACCTAGTGTTAGTAGTTTCTCAGTTTATAAAAAACCCCATTTTTTGATGGACAATGTCAGATAATTACCAAACTATTTATTGACATACCAGTACAGTTAAACCTAGATAAACTAAAGGTGATAACTTAAATTTGTGAGATGTTCAGGCAGACAGATGATACACTATGAGCACATTGAGATGGGTGGAATCTTCCACCCAACCAGCTCCACAATTAAATATAATAGGTATCACAGCAGATAGCTAGAAATAAGAAAATGATTGTAACATAAAATCACCAGTACTATGGGGCCGTGAGATATCTTTGCAGGACCAAATTCCATTTGGTGTAAATCTGCAAGCTGGAAACTGTTTAATGGACTGCAAGACAGCTGAAATAGCATTACTGCTCTGTATTTCTCAGATGATCAAGATGATCGTAGATCAAAACTTGTTTCACTGACATCAGGGCGGTGCCTGTGAATTGACACTGGGGTTTGTTTCAGGAGCCTAGAGGCAAGCTGAATAATTTACTTGAGATCCCAGCATCTCTCTTTTTATTTGTACCTTTCTCTCTCAGTTTCTCCTGGTAATAATATTCTTGCTTCTGGCTAACTGTACTGTGTATCACCAAACTCTCATCACTATGATAGTTAGAAAATGTAGCTCAGGTCTTTTCCCAAACCAGTCATAAGGCTGATACATTTTTTTTCCTACCTGTCATTAAAAGCAACTGTAGAAAAGCAAACCAAAACAAACAACCCCTCTAACTTTGCCGTTACATGTAAGATTGTCGTAGTTTAACCCCTAGCCGGCAACTAAGCACGATGCAGGTAGCTATGAGAGAAAAATTTGTAAAGTAAAATCATCCAAAACACAGGGATATTATTTAGCCTTGGAGAACCAAATTCTGTTCAATATAAATCTGAAAAAACTGCAGAAAAATGGAACTTAATTTCCTACTTTTTGAGAATTAGTGGAATGCATTTTTAGAGTGTTTAAGGGGAAATATGTGCTTTGCTTCACTAGAGCTACAAATGCTGGATTGGTTTTAAAGCAGAGCTAGAAAGAAAAACTGATTAAGATACACCCAAAATGGCGTCTGAGAAAGTAATGTAAGAAAAATTACATCAGAGACAAAAAGGGAACACATGCAGGAACTGGAGCTATTGTTTTAGAAGAAAAATGCAGATAAAGCTTTCAACTTCCCAGAGGGTTGAAAATGAGCCAGATAGTTATTGTGTATGGGGAAAAAAAAGATGGAAGGTGAATCATAGCTGTGTATAGTAAAGAGAATTCAGTTCAATTCATATACTTCAGATACAAGTGAAAGTTTCTCTCCTCACTTAGAACTGTGATTTTATTTTTTTTTAGACTTTTTGTAGATGAAGCGTGCAACTTCCAGCTCCATTGTGGGCTGATTGTACAACACACTAGAAAACAAGAGTTACAGAACACAGCAGTTCATGCAAACCTGAGACACATGCACCTCATGGGATCTGTGGAGAGTACTGGCAATGGGAAGTGGCAGATAGCACTAGTAATGCTTGCTGACAGAACTGAATGAAACAAATTCAGGGGGGTTTTGATTACGTTAAAAAAAAACAATTTATCAAACGAGTTCTCTACTCCTTACGTTTCTTAACAGTCTTCTCTTCCCTCTGTCATTCTTAAGAGCCTAATTTCCTCAAAAATTCCCCTTTTCAACTCTTCTCTCCCTCATTAATCCCACTGGAAAGTGATTTGCTATTACATTTATGCAGAGTTCTTTTGATCTCACAATGAAAAAGACTGGAAAGTTACCCTCATGACAGACCTTCATATTATCAAAGTGTCTCTTAACTAAATCTGGAATTCTGCTTCAGCTTGTTATAGATTCTCACATAAGCCAAACAATTCACCTGCAGACAACCCGTTTTCAAAATTAATGGGAATAAAGGAGAAGCTAGTCTGCCTGCCTTGTATGTTCATTGAACATTGATCTTTAACCTGCAACAAGCTAAACCTATCAGACCTCCTGCAATTTGTTTGCAGCAATCGCTGAGAGAATGAAGGGTCAATGCATTACAACGTCAAGTCTTGGCTGTTCCAGGCCCTGCTATAAGATGGATGGTATTGAACCTACACCTCGGAAAGGGAACCAAGCAGTTTCCTGCTACCTTCCTTGTAAAGAATTATCACTTCAGACAATTGCAAGTTTGCTCCAAGAAAATCAATGCAAACACCCTTTCATTGTAGAGACATCAAAGCTGGACGATGCTTGACAGAGCTCTACTTCAGTCTTTTGTTAATTAGGTACTAAATACTGATCTCAAGGAAAGTTGCTGTTAGACCCACTAAGAGTAAAAACATATATAGGAACAGCACACAAAATAAGAAAAGTTATGTATGTATACAGTAACTACAGGTCTCTTATGTGTCACCCATGTATTCCCCGATCTCATATTCCTTCTCTATGTTATGGTATCCTGCTATATCTGATAAGGTTATATGCTTACCTTTAGTTGAGAAGATGGATTGTTACACACTTTGTGTCATTTACAAAGATGAAACAGACACACCAGGTACAAACGTAATCCTAATACAAATAAAGTCATACCTAAAAGACTCTGACTTCAACTGTATAGGGTAGACACACTAAAAGTGGAATAAAAAATATTTTCTTTTTAGAATGCATCTCAAAGAAGTTCCAGTCTTGGATCTATACATGACTAAGAGTTCCCAAATTCTACACAACGCCGTCACATCTATTTGGCAAAATGCTGCTTTGCAAGTAAGAAAAGAGATTATGAATGTTTCCTTTATGTCTGTTTTGATAATTTAAACCATAAGTATTTGAATCAATGACTCTCTTGCTCTTACTGAACAGTATCAAGCTAATAGATGATCAAACTGTAATAGAAAACATTTAGTGGTAAACCAAGCTTTATCTAACTTGTTTCTTATTTTTATCAAAGCTTGACTGTGTTCTTGTTCCTTTCATTTGCTGAAAGAATCCTGTACGCATGCTGAAGAAATCCCCATTTCTATCCCCCTGTCCAAGTAGGTGAAATCCCTACCAAATAGATACGAAATCTGTGTTGTGCTTTATGAAGTTTTAGCTGCAGAGCAAGGTAATGAGTTTATAAGTACAAAGGTTTAACAACCAGTGATATGAAGTGCATTATGATTTCATCTAATTTCTCCATCCTGAGTGGCTTTTTTCCTGCTCTTTGCAGTTCCCATACAGTCTTTTGATTAATTTCTGTCATGGAAATTACAGCTGTTACAGTACTGCATACAGAATACTGAAAGCTGCACTTGTGTACTACTTTGGTGTTATTTTCTTCATAAGGATCCTATCAAGTAAAAAAAGAATGACACACAAATTCTGGAGCTCCTAATGTTTCACTTGTTCCTTTATTCTCTACTATCCCAGAAGCTAAATGCTTCTGTACTCTTGGTTTTTTCTTTTTCTGTTTTAATTCTTTTTAAAGATACTTACTGTGTCTCAGATTTTATATATCTGCAATTTTGTTTCAAGGAAGCAACTGATCTTAAAAGGCACATATACACTGAGCTTCTCATCATGTAATTATCTTATAAAATATGAAGGTATTGAGCAATGTCATTTTATGCACTTGCTTGAAATGACAAGAATCTGGCGAGAACACTTAAGCACTGAAAATCTCCATGTCTTGTGCTCTTAAAAGGTCAGCTCTGCATGAACTGGAAGTCAGAAATTTCCAGGGCTCATTTACTCAAAATCTCCTAGTTTCCTCTATAAGGTGGTATTTTTCGTCTGTGAAAAGGATGAAGGTTGTTACCTATATTATCCTTGTGTGAGTCCCTTTTGGGTGGTGAACTCCCATTCTGAGTTGTGTTTTGAAACAATTCTGCAAGCTTCACTTTTGGCAGAGGTATATTAGAGATGGTGGAGAGGCGCTTAACGCTACAGTTTCTGCTAAGGAGGCAAAAACTTCCAGTTCTGCACACACAGAAAAGCAAATCCCTCTGACTGAGGCTGGAGCAAGCCTGCCAGTTCAAGGGACCCAAGATGTTTGCAACATGATGCTGACAGAAAGCCCCTCTTCAGCATGATGTGCAAAGAGAATCAGTGAAAGGACACCGTACCATAACTGTTTGCTCCTCTTTCTCCTACTTCCCCACATCCAGTTGTCTCCCAGTTCCTCCCCATCAATGTTTTTCTGCAAAAGACTTATCCAGGGTCACTGAGGAGCGGTCTGTCTAGTGAAAGGTGTTCGTTTAGGATCCCTCCACAGCTGAAAATTAATGAAAATTACCTTCGCTGTCATCTCCCATTGCTATAGAAAAAGCCCAGATGATTAGCTTAGGTCAGATGCAGAACATCTTAATGATGCTAAAGTCAGTGAAATTAATCTGAACAATAATGCAATATTCCCATATTTTTCAAGTACGTGCTCCTATATCTGAACTACATTAAGCAAGTTCAGAAGTCAGAAATCATCTTTTGCAAAATGTTGCATAGAGAGGCAACTGCCTCCCTATGAGACTTCAAGACTTCCAGCAAATTATGGACATACATGTAAGGCACACAAGGCTGCACTGCTGTAAAGGAGGAATTAATGGTTCTGAGCTTGCCTGCATTGTGTAACTAGATCATGCACACACATATTAAACCAGGGGGGATAAAAGAATGATGTAAACCATAACTACAGGCAAGAGTCAATCAACTCCAAAGAAATGCTGGAACATGAATTACAGTTGACCAGAAATTGTGAGGTAAGCCTCTTTCAACCGCAGCTATTAACAATGTGTAAAAGGCCTGCTGAAGAAATCAATCCATAATTGCAGCATTTATCAAGTTCATATAGATTTGTGTTGTTCCTATCTAATTTGGATGGTATTACCAAGGAGATACCCACAAGTGGGCTATCAAAACAGCACCTGGGAGGCTATTTCCTCACTTTGTTTTATCCTTTCAGTATTCTGTTGAGGAATAAGATCTGATGTTAACTTCAAAGGACAGCCAGATTCTTTGAAAAGAGATTGTTATTGATCATAGTTCCACAGCTGTGCACGTTAGAATGCTGTGTAAGCCCTTCTGTATATGAATCCTCTATGTGGCTTTTCCTCATATATTTAATTCGTTGTGCTTATGGTTTATCACTTTTTCCAATTACACAAAAAAAGCTAATCTAAAAGATAAGCAGGAAATAACATTTGGAATATCCAATGGAGTTTGTTTACATTCTGCTTTTATTTCGAGGGGGCTATTTTTGCTGATGGAGAAGGAAAAAGCCAACAAAACAGCTAAGAAATGAAATAAAAAACTGAACTTCAGTTTCCAAGGGGCAGCTTCAGATCAAATTTGTTCAAATAGCAATATATCTTTAAAAAACAAAACAAAATTCCTTAAAGATGTTTTTTAATGCCTACAACGCTTGCAAAGTCAAATTTTACAGCAGTCAGCCTGCATGAGGGATACTGGCAGTAAGAATTCTCTTACTGCAGAAATCCACAAAATAAAAAGCAATCTGTGACCCAAATGTTGCTATACTGCGCAACACTGACATTCTCCACACAGGATAAAGGATTAAATGGAAAAGGAAATTAATTTTCTGAAGGTTCCTCCTTCACGTCACCAACTCCCAGGTCCTTCTCCCTCCTTTCTATTCTGAATATTTTGAGAAATGGAAAACAGAGCCCCAGAAGAAAGGAGAAAAAAAAATATTGCAATAGTGCAAGGAAGCAAAATTAAGAGGTGTAGTTGCAAAAACCTTAAAGAATAATGTGACTAAAAGATGTGACTTTTTGGTTTTTTAAAATATATAAACATATATATGAATACATGTGTTTATACATATATCACCTTAAATCAGAGGGGGGGGACTTTTGCCAAAAATCAAGCTGATGAGGTTCAATTAATGGAGCTCTGAGTTTTCCTCCATATATAGCAATATGCCAGTAATGAGAGGAGATACATAGTTTTAGTAGAGAACACATGATTTTGTCATTATATTCTATATACCTTCAAAGAACTTTGAAAAATCCTTTTGCAGACTTTGGGAATTTAGAGATCATTTAACCACAGGTTGGTTTTGAGTGTGAACTAGCTGGGTACCCAATCAAGGGAGCGGGCAGCGACTTGAAAAGAAATCAAAAGAGGTAGTACTGTACACAACACAGAGCTCAGCTCTGGAACACAAGACAGCTTAGGTACTGACAACTGTCGATTCAATTAACGGTGAGACAAATATATTGGAAAAAAAATCATCAAGGGTTCTCAACTGCACATTGCTAAAGGCTGTGTGAGTGTACAAGGGAAACATCGCTGACTGATCATCACATTCTTCTATTCTTCCCTTGGCATCTATTTTTCATCTGTCAGAAACAGGATGCTGGATCAGAAGGACTGTTTTTCTGAGCCAGTATGGCCCTTTTTAATATCCAGGAATATTAACGGAATGCTGAATTAACAATTGTTAATTGGGGTTTTGGGGGGTTGTTGTGGGGGGGGTTGTTTTGGTTTTTTTAATTTATTTAGTTTGTTGGGTTTTTTTCCAAAATACTGCAAAGCTGCAAGTATGTGTTTCTCTTCCATTTTCAACCTGAAAGAGAAAATACAGCAGAGAGCTCATGGAGATAGAATTAATTTTTTTTAAACTATATTTTAAGTGGATGTGTATATTTTAACTGTCAAGGTCTAAACTTAGACACATGCAATCAGATATTCTAGCTACTTATATTTAAGAAAGTTTAATTTAACTTAAGAAAGAACTATTCCTATCCTCTCCTTTTAGCAATATTACAGAATAAAATGTCTAGTTGCTACAGGATGTCATGCCTCTATATCTCTTCAACCTCTACAGTAATTTGGAAATGGATAGGTAGTTACTTTGTCTTAGATTTCATTTTTTGAGCTGATGACTATAAATCAAAGTCCAAAGAAGAATTCAAATTGCATTCCAAAAAATCATTGAAACCAATGCCCCTTTCACCACTGTCCCTACCAGCACAATTAAAATATTTGGAAAAGGGAAAATATTAGACAGCCCTGTATCCCTGCCTCTGAACCTACTGACCCATTCTGCCATCTTAAATACATACTCTCTAGCAAGAGAGAGATGCTTTTATAAAACAGAAAACAAAGACCAGACTCACCACTTTAAGGTTTCTGAGGAGGATATTGTAGAAACCTGTGAATCAAGCAACAGACACCATGTATCCCTGTAGTTTACTGGTATGAAATGGAAGTTGATAGAAGGAACTAGCAACAAGCCCACAAAGAAACATGCATAAATATATGGTGTAGGACAAAGTGTCCCTTGTACATCTCCACAGCTGCCACTTATTTTATCATTCTAAAAAAGTAACACCTATTAGGGGGAAAGTATACCCCTGCACAAATTCAGCAGCAGCACGAGAACCGTGTAATATTTATATAATTTAAAAAAGATAAACAACACTAGTACCTCTTCAGGACAGGGTTTGCACAGAACCTCAGTGATGCTGAAATCATGTGGCATGTACAGGCACTGACATGGGAATTTCAGCTAACGGTCTGTCTCCCAGCGCTTGTTAAGACCATCTTCCTTGTTCTTGTTATACTCACTTGAGTAGTCATTTTGTAATTTCTTTTCCCCTGTTTGGAGCTAAGAAGATCTACTTAGCCAAACAGCTCTTTATAGAGGTTGCTCTGCCATGTAATCAAAGCAGCTCACAAAAGGCTGCTCTTCTAGAAACATCAAATTAGCTCCATTTGAAATACTTTTTTTTTTTTTCCCGACACTCAACCTAAACCTAGAAACAACTGGTTAAAGGAAAACCAGCGAACTTCATGCTGGGTGCACTGCTGGTGGTAATCATTATTTAAATAGCCCAAAGGCAATTCAACTGATAAACAGGCTTAGAACTAAATGTAATAAATTCATCATTTAATTGCTTTGGCAAATACTATGTGATATTAAAGTACAACTGTGGCAGATGTTTAAGAAACTTTTTTTTTAAGATAACATTAAAATTTTTTTTAATAGGCAGGGACAGATTAGGGCTATGCGTGTACACACTTGTCCATGTGTACATACTTCTTTATATATTGAAAAGTATACAGGATGCACACGAAAAGTTTGGTTTTGTTTTGAATACACCCAAATAAATGAAATAGAATAGAAATTTACAATTTTCTTACTATAGCAGACCACTTCCCCCGGCTATTTTTGATATTTTGACAAGAACAAAATAAATAAATAAAAAGGTGCCGGATTTTTTATGACATGTAGCAAGTTATTCAGAACAGGTTCCAGTGAGAGGTGGATTCCAAAACTCAACACGCCACCATGAAGACAGAAGATGCAAGTTACATCTTCTGTGAGTTGTATTGCTGCTTGCAGCTCTCCCTGGGAAACTGAATTCACCATACAGCGAGGTGCCTTCAGAGTCCCCCTTGTAAGCAGTTTCTACAATCTGAGCAATAAAACCTCTAGCAACTGTGAAAACGAAGGGGAATAGAGTAGCTGAGGATTGCTTAAATTATGTAGGAAGTCCTAGTGCCAATTTACTCAGGGCTGGTGAGGAACAGACCAGAGCCTGGGTGGGCACATGGAAGTTGCAGGTGCACAGAAGCACAGCACTAGCGTTGGCATGCTGTGATATATCACTGTGAGAGTCTTTTGCTAGTCTGGCTTTATACAGAAGCACCTTCCCCCCCCCCCCCCAAACTTGTTCTGGGACAGTAGCAGCATGGTATCTCCTAAAAACCCAAGTGGTCTGTCAGGCTAGGTAACATACCATTCTGTTAATCTGAATGAGAAAAAGATTTCAGATGATACCATCTCCCAGTAGAGACCCAGGTTATGCTTTCCAGGCGGTGGCTTCCTTCTGTTCTCCTGCTGTGACACAGCAAATTCAGTGGCTTTTGTTTCCACTTTAACGTGCTGCAGTGGAGCTTGATGCAAACATCTGATTTATAAATGAGCATAACTAGACCCAGCACCTCTACCTCTATTTCTTTTTGTCAACTGTGCCTTAAAAGAATAAATACATTCCTAGCTACCTGCACAGCCTTCCCTTCCCCAGTGAAATGCACTACTCAAAGCATCATCTCTTGTATTCACAGTGGCTGGCTTGGATATATGTTTCCTCTCCAACTTCTTTAAATTCTCCAGGTTTTTTTTTTTCCTTACTCTCTTAAATTCAGTGCTCATGGGAATAAAGCTGTCACAGTGGGTAAGGTTAAAATGCTGTGTCTGTTTTAAAACAGGGGCTCTAGAGCATTTGCACCTTCTGAGAGTCATATTCTAAGGGATTCAGAGTCCTAGCGCTGAGGGGAACACCCTTTCCTCTCTGTTTTCTTATCTGTTGATGCGAAAGTGAGGTAAAATACCGATATCTTATGGATACAAGAAAGTCAAAGTAAAAGCTACAAGAACCAGGATTAAACAAAAAGGCTGTTAATGCTATTAGACCAGAATAAAACAAAAATAGTGAACATTTTCAGCCTTTTAACACTTTAATTACTTTTTAATATTTGAAGTGATGTGGTTAACTTCTCTGGTTATTAATACCGTTCCTAAATGTAAATCCAAGGTCAAGACAAGCATAACATTTATCCACCTGTTATCTGTTCCTGATCATCTCCTCTTCACTTTTCCTCTTTCTACCACAGTAGACAAGACCTGGTGTTGCTGCTGTGAGAAGAGTGTTCATGGAAATGTGGCTTTTGCATTCTGAATTATTTGGTTAATATAACTTTGGCATCAGCCCACGTTTTACATGTTTATATTCTATAATGTCCAGGGAGCTAATATAATTTTTATAAAATATAACTCTGCTTGGACTTCAGAAAAAAATCAGACACGAAAGTCTATCAACACTAAATATCTCACATGTTATTCTGTAATAATGAATATATATATATATATTATTCTGCACAGTCTGGCTTGTCTAGAGCACTATATTTCTGTGAGACTGTTGACCAGCAAGGCACAAGCTGAATTTAGAAGAGCCAGCTGGGTACTTCAAGCACCAGAACATTATAAAAAATGCATTATGTTCAGTTTCTGAGAATAGACAAAAGATATGCATTTATTTTGGGTTTTGATCTTCTGAGATCTTAGCAACGAGCTAACCGCACGGACGAAACCGTCTCCACAAACTTCTGCTTATCAACTCTCCGCCTGTTTCTGGGGGGTGCAAAGCGTTGGGGCCGGCAGGCCACCTCCGTGGGCCAGGAAGGGGCCGGGGCACGCATCCTGGCAGGCTGGCTCTGGTGGGCTCCCACCAGGGGCCAGAGACCAGCGCAGCCCCCCGAGGCCAAAGGCTGAGCTGCTGCTCCCAGGCCTGGTGAGCCGGGGATGACGTCTTCCAGATCGTGGCACAAGGCTCCCTGCCTGCTGCAGGTAGAAAGTTTGTCTGCATTTAATCTTTAATTACTTTCCAGGTGTCTTTTTTGTCTTGCTTATATATATATAGGTTTGTATATGAATATATACATATATACACACACACACACTGTACTAAACACACATGCATTTTTTCTAATCTCAAATTCAGACAGGCAGCGATTATTGCTTCTCAGGCTGAATGCTATCAGCTTAGCTCTTAACAGGCCTGAACTGAGCCAACAGGCATTTGTCCGCTTGACTGACAGTTTGCTCAGGCTGCAGAGCCACCGCGTTTCCTCCTCTGTATCATGACATGAGAGGTGGAAACAGCCACTGCAATTTCAAGGAGAAAAAGGTCACTCACAGAAGAAGAAGAAGGAAAAATAAAATAAAATAAAATCAACAAACCACCTTGCAAACACACAAGAATTCAAGTACCACAAGAAAACACAGACAAAAGTTTGTAGCAAAATAACCTTTTGAAAATGCAGTGAAGGTAATTGCTAGTGTTTATTTTATGTATCATTAAGGGCTTTATAGACAGAAGGTTAAAAAAAAAAATAAATCACACTAGGAAGGTTATTGAGGGTAGTGCAGACAGTGCAAACTTTTATGTGAGATGGAGCTGAACTTTTTCTAACTCATCCTACCTAGCTCACACCAAAGTCAGCACTTTTCAGCTTGTGTTTTTACAATTTAAACAAGCCCTTGGTTTATTGCTCCTGGAACGAAGCACTCAGTACTTCATGTATAGGGAGAGACGCTATTGCATCCTCCATTATGCGAATCCTTCACTTTGAAAAATTTCATTATTAATTGCTAGTTTTAAGTCACAGGATGAAATGTGCCTGGGATAACCCCATCCCACATAATTTCTAAAGAGAAATGATCACTTCTAGTTTCATTTACACTGGACACTTACCTGTAAAATAACTCAGTCCCTGAAAGCACACCTGCTCTTGCTCTACAGGAAAACCAACCCCAATCAAGATGACATTTGCAACAAATAGTATCCATGAGATTACTGAATTAATCAACCCTTACGCTGCAGTTTAACGTGAATTTCTCTGATTGTGCACCAGCTTCTAGACCTGTCAGGCTAGCACATCTCATCACACCTTCAGCAGACACAAAATGACATTTTCTTTTCAAATGTCATCATGTGTCCAGAGCTCCATGAAGAAAGGGTATCAGGTTTTCATCTGGGAAGATGGAACCCATGTTCAGGCTGCAAAGCACAATACAAAAATCAATCAGGTTCCAGAGAATGCTTAAGTTGAAAAATAAACTGGTTTCACTGTACACCAGTGATCAGAAGCTGACAGTTTCAGCAGTGCTTTAGTTACGGAAGGCTCAGAAATCTCATCTTTAACAAAAAAATTCCATTTATAAAGTGTACATTGCAAAATAGTCTCAGTGACAAACTAAGCCTTGATAAGTATCACACCCAATTCTTTTCACTGCCCTGTGCCAGTGATAGTCTGGCAGAGACTGTGGATTAAGAGTAAATCCTTCATACAGCAGAAGTGCCAACACGTATGTCACTCCTCAGATTTCCCTCAACAATACAGTAAATTTCAGGACTTGTGTTTAAAAGGGGGGGGGGGCAGAACCCCAAAATGCTGCTGGCTTCAAACAGAGCTTGTCACTCTCTAGAGAGATGCTCTGTTTGTCAGCACATCTCATTCTTGATGCAAGTACCAGGCCTGCAGAAAACAGTCTTTCTCTGGCTGAAACACTGAATGGTGGGGAAGCTCTAGAAGAGGAACAAAATCCTTACATCATGTCCATTTTTCTTGCCTTTTAAAGCAAACCTCCCAAGGCAATGCTAAGCTAATTATTTACAATGCTACACTCTAAGTTAGCAAAGAGATATATCCCTTTCATTAATGTTCCTGTGAAGAAGAAAAATCAAGTGAAATACAAAATCCACATCATATCAGAAATATTGGCTGCCTTCTGCCAAGGTGAAATCTAACTTTTCTCAGATCCAAGTTCTATAGTGCCATTAGGGTTTTGTCCTGTCACATGCATTCAAGAAAAAAAAAACCAATAAGAAACATTTTGTGAGAAACTCTGACTTCAAAGTTCTTATTTTGTCTCTGTTCTGACTCTTGTTACGAAAAAATTATGTCTCCTCCAGAGGAGAGACCTATATTTAAGACTAAACTTCCAAGCATTCCCATTTCGTCAAAAATAGGCCCCTATAATTTAACAGCAACTACAAGAACTATCTTTGCAAAGCAGCTATGTAGATGCCAGTAGGCCTACTGAATTCCTAAGATCTTCTCAGAAGAATTTTCCCAGGAAAACCACTCCCTGCAAGGGGAGTCCTCTGCCACCCACAAGTGACTCTCCCTGCTCCCCGTACCCAGCAGGCAGCTGCAGGTGCACACCCCTTCTCCAGAGGGTGGGATAAGGCCACTTGCTGCTCAGGAGGTAGAAAACCTGCTTTTTAGCAACAAGACTCCCTACGTGCAGCTGACACGAGGAGGTAAAGCTGGGTGTTATGCTGAGGAAGGTTGACACCTTCATCCCCCAGGAACTGGTCAGGGGCAAAGCAGGACCTGGCCATTGCAAAGGGTAAAAGACTGTGGGCGCAGAAGGAAAGAGAGGGCTGGAGAAGAAAGCACAGGGACTGGAGGAAGAATGAGCTTTGTAGCCGATAAAGGGAAGAGGAAGAAGTGAAAAAGAGAATGATGACATTTTGGGTCTTTAATAATGGAACTACAGTTTAAAAAAAACCAAAGTGTAGGTCATCAGTCAAACTTGAAAATGTCAGTCACTTAAATGTTATTGTGCTTGTTATCATGAAAGATAAAACAAACTAAGAGGTTTAGATCTCTCACTCCTTTTATAACTTGTGGCTTAGATTCAGGTAAGGCAATTTACAATATCATCCTTAAGATTTTAATGAACTTGAAAGAAATAAAAAGCCATTTAGGTGATGATGTTCATAATGTTTGTAAATGGTATCATAGTTCCATATGAAAAATTTTGTATTTTGTAGATAACTTCAATGCTTTAAGATTTGGATCATAAAAAAATAAAATCCCTTTGAAAAACAAATTAAAAATCTGTCCCTGGACCAGAACAATCTTTCTGTGGATAAGGGTATAGTCTAAGGTGGATGCCTGGCTTTAACTAAGAGATGGTTGAAGTCACTAGACCTTAGTTAAAATGGTAAATGCATTTTTACAAACTGTTTCAAACTTCAGTTTCCACTAAAAAAAAGAAATTATCAGAATTATTTCAGTAAAATTCCAAGGTGGTAGGAGGCATCAGAAAACATCAGAAAACCTGTCTTTGTTGTACGTGCTGCAGTTAACCTCATCCACAGGTTTAAACAGAGTACTACCTCCACGACAAAACATGCCTGTTTTATATAGGTTACCCTGGGTCAAAGTCTGCTCTCGCCTATAGCTACCACAGCATCTGTGGTACAAAAAGGTGAAACTACAGGAAACAAAATCTGAACTTCAAGATTGAAGATTCTGCTTCACAATATCTAGGTTTTTGTTTTCTTAGGAAAGCAAGCTTTTACTGTCTCTAAAACACTCATTTAACCTTCCCACACACATACTCCATTTCTGCTTTCTGAGCATATACACTTCCTCACACTGAATTCGTATCACTTTATGGAGTGAAGTGACATATCTACATCTCCGGCCAGCTTTGGGTTCTTCATGAATATTAAAAACAAAGAGATCCTGAGAAGAAAAGAGGAATATTGGAAAGGACATTTCAGGAAATCCTCTTAAGAATTGCTCATAATAATGAGAAGCAAACTAGGTCACATCCCCCCCAGTGCTTATCCCTCATTTCAAATAAAATATTTATTTGAAATAGTTAATAAGGAAAACAGAGAGAAAGAACCAAGGAAAAACTTTAAATTCAGAGGAAATATAGGTTCCTTAGCCCTTGAGAGGATTTTGTCTTAAGGCAGAGGAAGGAGATAGGATGAAGGAGAGAAAGGATATCTGAAGAAAAGAAAAGAAGTTGGAAGACAGGTGACTTTACTTGCACTCTGACACATAAGAGATTTTGTTAACTTCACAGAATGCAAGTAGAGACACTGAAGCATTGCTTTAATTATTAAAAACAAAACACAAAACCAACAAAAAACCAAAACCACCACCACCACACCCCCCCAAATGACAGAGACATTTTGTTGTGTATCTATTACGGGAGTTTTAGCAGTAACGTGACCAGAGAGGCTTATTTACTGAAATATTCTACCTCATTTGAAATACCTGCAGGGATATGAAGCCATGTAGTCCTGCTTTCATATGTCATTTTCATCCCATCCTTCCCACAGATTACTTGCTTTGTGTCAGCCTCCACAGTTTTACCAAACCCTTGAAGGAATCCGGCCTCCACACAGTCATTGTGAGCCAGAGGATGGATGACTTTGTGATTTTGGGATAATCATTATTTTCTTTATCGTTTATATTAGAACAATGTGTGGAGGCATGAGCTGAAGTAAGAGTCTTTTTGTTAGATGGTATTATATTAAATACAGCAGGAGATGTTTAATTACCATCCAGAAAAATTACAAGACAGAAGTAGTAAAGTGGAGAAGAGGTCACGTAAGATGTCTGTGGTAGGTCAGGGGAAGAAGCCAGGAGTAAAATTCAGGTCTCCTGTATTGCAGCTTGGTGTCATCTCCACTAAAATAAAACAAGAAAGAAACCTTGATTTTGTAATGCTGCAGCTTTAACTTTTGGTGATGAACAAGGTGAACAGAACCTACAGTCTTTTGCAGCAAGCCAGCCAAATATCCCCTTTGTAACTCATCAGGTAGTCTTCCACTGAAACTGCCAGAAACTCCTTTTTTTCCTAATCTGTCAGGTTTTCAAAAATCACTTGATCTTCTGTAAAGGGGAAAAAATTATTCCACATCCTGGCCCTCAGAATTCCTCACATACCTCCCTTCTATTCTATTCCTGGTTATCTGTAGTTCTTGCAAGAAACGGTACCCCTAAGTACAGATTTGGCTAAAGAATGCAAATGTGGTATTACTGTAACCATGGTGGCTCAGAGACAGAGGTGAAATTCTCTTCAGGTACAAAATTTGTCTAGTCTCTCAGAGAATATATAGTCCACATTCATCTGGCAATACCTCTGGAGATGCTATGGTTTACAAGAGGCAGGTTATAAAACCTTTATTATGAAGAATCTAAGTAAATCTTAAATGGTACATAAACTTTCTGGGACAATATGAATTTTGTGCATCACGTGGGTGACAAGTAATCATCTTTTTGATGGTACAAAATGGATTCCACTCCTTAGAGAATGCAAATTTTAAGCAGAGTGATTTTCCCTTCTTTGTTGCCAATTAGTATTCATTTTATCAGTCTTACTCAAAATACCAGGAGTATAACAGTCCTATAAATAACCAGACAAATTTACTTTTTTATTTATTTTTTATATTAAGATCTGTTTACCCTTCATTTAATGTCTTTGACCTCTGCTAGATCAAGCAACAGTGAGAAAAAAAAACCAAACCACCAGCCCACAACAAAAAAACCCAAACAATACCCAGACCTTTAAATTTAATAGAAAGTAATTGCTACAAAAATTGATCTGCTTGAATAAATCAAAATTTATATGTAAATGAAACCATCAGACTTGCTTAGTTTTTGTTGGCATTTAAGAGTCTGAATAGAAGAAGTGGGTGATTAGGAAAGACGTACAAGTCCCCAAACTTACATGGATTTTACATATAAATGCATTTAAAAATAGAAATTAAAACAAAAAACCCACAAAATTTTTACAGAATAGCCATCATTGTATTAGCACCCAAAAACATTTCAGACCTATTTTGTGACATTCTGTGAAGACAGTTGCAAGAAAAATATATTCACAAATCACATGAATACAGTCCACACCCACAATATAATAATTTTCTTAAAGACTTGGTTCTTCCTATTTTCTTTGCAATCTTTTTTGTATTTCAACTATATAGACTATACACTCCTCTTGCTGTAAACTTATGTCTGCAAACACAAAAGCTGGGAAGTTTTTATCTTTTTTTAATGGAAAACTCATTTTCCTCATATCTGAGAGAGAACTCGAGATTCACGGTTCAAGTGCAAAAGTAGCTTTCCTTCTGTCACTGTAGAACCAATTCCAACAATTTTCTCCCATTTAAAATACCTGCCATTCCAAAAAGGAGAAAAGCCAGTGCCAAATTACTTAAGCAAGCAACGCCACAGCGTTAGAAACAAGCATTACTGAGCAAAACAAGAATTAGAGAGGAGTGTTTTCCATGAACAGCACTGATGCTGCTTACAGAGAGGGCTCCTGGCGCCCTGCAGCAGCACCAGCAGTCCCACCCAACTGGTCAGGGACCCCACTGGGGACCATCAGAAGAGGCAACAGCATCTTGCTGTTGTACGTGCTGGGCTGGCCCTGGCACCAGCCCTTGTCCCATGCAGTCACAGAAATAAGTGGTGGCTTAAAGACGCGTGATTAAATACCTATGCAGTAGGTAACATGCTGTACCGGTTTTGGCTGGGATAGAGTTATTTCTCTTCACAGTAGCTTGTATGGGGCTACATTCTGGATTTGTGATGAAAACAGTGTTGATAACACAGGGATATTTCAGTTATTGCTTACACAGAGCCAAGGCCTTTTCTGTTTCTCACCCCACCCCACCAGCGAGTAGGCTGGGGGGCACAAGGAGTTGGGAGGGGACACAGGTGGGACAGCTGACCCCAACCGACCACAGGGATATCCCAGACCATATGATGTCATGCTCAGCACTAAAAGCTGGAGGAAGAAGGAGGAAGGGAGGATGTTCAGAGTTACGGAATTTGTCACCACAAGTCACTGTGATGCATGATGGAGCCCTGCTTTCCTGGAGATGGCTGAACACCTGCCTGCCCATGGGAAGCAGTGGATGAATTCCTCATTTTACTTTGCCTGCATGCCCAGCTTTTGCTTTACCTATTAAACTATCCTGATCTCAACTTACAAGTTTTCTCACTTTTACCTTTCCGATTCTCTCCCCCGTCCCGCTGGGTTGGAGCGAGTGGCTGTGTGGGGCTGAGCTGCCCGCCAGGAGTAAACTACAACACATGCCATAGCCCAGTACCCAAATACGTCTGCAAGCCAGATGATCCACAGAAAGCCACAGTTACCCACCCTGTGGGACTCAGCAGGCAAGCTGCCAGGCCACATTAACACCTCCAGCTCTGGTGAGGTCAGCTCAGGTCGGTTTACAAACACTCTGGAAGCCAGAGCCAAAAAAAGCTTTACTTACCTCAAAGAGAGGTGCTAAGATCACAATGAATAATATTGATGGAGCTGAGTTGGCCCAGATCAACATAACACCAGTGAACAACCAAAGGGTATGAATGACAAATTGATCGGTCGTGAACTATTCTGACGGAAGATATCTGCCTGTAGGGAAAAGTCACACCTTCAGAAACCTCTCCTCAGCTGACCAGCCAGAGTTACCAGGCGAACAATCAGGAGTAACTCCTCAGTGCTGCTCCTGAGGGAAAAACATCCCCCGTCATCTCCGAGGGAAAACAAAAGACTCAGGATACAAAATTCATAGGTGCACCTTGTAACCCAGAAATAGAGAGCCCTTGGAAAGCAGCATACTGTCCTATTCAATAAGCGTAATGATAACTAGTGCTTTTGTAGGAAATGGGGAGCATAAACTCATAGTATCATTTGGGATGAATAATTCATCCAGCTCTAATTACGAGTAGAGCGCTCTGAAACACTGTTCATGAACAACATCCTATAAGCCTCCGCTAACAGCTGAGAAAGAAAATAATTTCTGGTATATTTAGTGCTAAATCCTACATTAATAAAACCAGTATAATATAGGTACTTTCCCATCTATCTATTTAGGAGTTCTACAATGCATTTTAAACATGTGGAACTGGAAGACTGCCTAGCAATAAAATGTACTGGGATACAGAAAATTCAGACATTTTCTGGGGAGGTCACCTGTTTTCCCTGAGGCCTGTCTCCCTTACTTAGGAAGGAAAATATTTCATAAAGGAAAGAGAGGATCATGCAGAAAGAGGGGATCCAACATGCAAAAATAAGCACCAAGAAATGTTGTCAAACCCACAGTAAGTACAGAGTAACTAAACAATTAAAATGTAAAAAAAAAATCAGCATCACTAAGGTAGGTCATTATAAATCACAGGGCTTCAAACCATTTTTCCTTTTATATTTCAAAACTGTGAAACAGCTGTTAAGAAAATGCTGTACCACTGTTGCTTTCCTCCCCCTTTTTACTACTGTGACTTCTATGGATAGATTAGTGGAGAGTGCTGATTTTGGATGCTGCTAAAAATCATTGCACCACCACAAATTATAGTTTTAAGTTCTAAAATGGGCCAAGTCACAAAAACCAATATAGAAAAATACTCTATATTTAATTCTAATTTTTCCTAACATTAACAGTCTTTTTCCACTGATAATATTACTATCTTCTAATAACTTTTTGTAATGATTTTTGGTAACACTGAAACAGAAAGAACTCCTGCATACTTATTATGGCCAAGAGTCATTTCTTAATCTAATGTCTAATGATGGCTCTGAAGTGCCGATAGTAGCAGTGTGAAATGTTACAGATGAAATCTTAGTTTGAATGAAGCATGACAATAAAATTTGTCATTATAGTTATGATAATTATCTTCACATTTTTATTAACCTATTTAAATCCTACATATACTGGGGGGGGAGGACAGGGGGGACAAAAAAACCCCAAACCTACAACCCTCACTACTCTGTGAAGCCAGAGTAATAATAGCTATTAGATACCATTTAATAAAACAGATATGCCAAAGTCATGGGCATATAGAGCATTTTAGGAAAGACAAGGACATTAAAAAAGGAAAATTTTTTATTTTAAGCTTAGAAAATTTTCAGTGAATTAACTCTTTATCCCGGCAGGATCAATTATTATGACACTGCATTAGCAAGATGCACCTTTCGTATTTTTTCTTCCATTTTACTGAAAAAAAAAAAAATTCCAGTAGCATAGGTACCTATGGCAGTATGTCATATGAAGAGACATATTAATGTGGGCCATGCAAAGAACATTTCTACATAACATGTGATCCCATGTTCCCTCTGTTCCACACCAAAAATTCTATTGTCACTGCCAGTTTTAAAAGTTTGAAAAGCAGTTCAATGATATATCTGGATCAAAGACACACTACAACAGCAAACTCCTTATGCAGGTTATACACCTGCTGAAATAATAAATACTTTTTCCACTACTGCATTACAGGTGTGCTATGACTGCATTTTTAGGGGAGGAGGGAGTGCAGGGAGGGGGTTGTAGTTTTAGAAGTGTGGACCTCAGATGTCTTATATTCTCATTAAACTATGACCGATTGCAGTGCATAACAGATGCAGCAATACAACTTTGGATAACAGCTTCACAAACACCACATACAGTCTTTTATACTTTTAATTAGCACTTCCTTCCGAAATATATATGATGAGATTATTTGAAAGTGTGGAAGTCCCACAAGACCCTGCACTATATCATCCCATGCAATTCCCCATTAACATGAGTTGTCCACCTCCAGGATGCATTAACAACCTCAGGAATCCTCCATTAATGTGTAAAATGCATTGCCAGTTGCATGATGATATAATAGACGGTTTGCCTAGGCTTTCTTAAAGTCTTTTCAACTAGTATTGCTCCTGGAGCAGCACTGAACATATCACAGCACATGCTGGGCTCGCAGATGCTAGATTTGGTATGTGTACACCAGCAAGCCTGTCTCTAGACTGATTTAGATAGATCTAATTTCTCAACCATGCCAGCATACTTCTTCAATCTGTAGTTAAGTCGTGATTATATTATAGAACGATCTCAGTAAAACGAGGCCATGAAATGCCTTCATCGAAACTACCACCTTGACTGATATTAAAAGAGGGCTGCTTCATGTGGGTTAAAGTACTACAGCAAGATCTCTCCTAGACTTTAAATAAATAAATAAATCTTTCTAATACATCAAATATACAGAAAAGCATTTGCTTTGAATTTAGGATTATCTGGATGACCTGACCCTAGGAAGCCTCTGTTTAATTATGCCAAATCCTCAGACCTTGTCCAAAACTTTTTCATACCAAAATAGTTCAACTGTCTTCAATCCTGAATTTTCATTTACAGGATATTTTGGGAGATGAAGTAGATAAAGAAGAATTCTAGATCAGAACAACAAACTTTTCAAAACACGACAATCACCTTGTACTGAAGATTCAGTTTCCTGACTAGCTGCACCTCTAAGCTTGAAGGGTTTGTAGTTATTATGGAAACAGCCAAAGTAAAAAAAAACCAACCAAACAAAAAAAACCACTTTATGGACAGATAACTGTTCTCACTGATGTTTCCCATGCTTTCCCTGAGGCTTGCTGGGACATGCTACAGGGAGAGATGGGAACCTGCTCCTGTTGGTGTGCACCATTACAGCAGTACCCTTTTTCCTGCAGTTGCACCCTCTTCACTCAACCATTATCCAGTAGCGTACAGTGCTGTCTGCTTATATGACTTCTATCAGAATTTTCCTGAATTTGCTCTATTCTCTTATGAACAACTAATACAGAATTGAATTCTAACAATAGCATTTTTAGGAAAACACTGACCTAAAAGAAAAACAAGAAGCTTTAAGCATGATCCCCTATAACAATGAAAGTAAAGAAAAACACTAAATAAAAAAATGGTTCCATTCCTTAGTAATGTTGATGATGAAAGGAAAACCCCACTTTTTTCCCCAACAGTTTCTTATTATTAATGTTAGAAGGTAACTAGAAATGTTTAGGAATAGATACAGTCAATTAAGTGGAATTTCTCATTGTCAAGCTCTATTCATCACAATTACACATTAGATGCAAAAATTTAGTATATAGCTGCTGACTCTCCTGAAGGTTTTTAAGCTTTGCAGTAGTACAGGCAATAAAAATGTAGGCTTAGGAAGTTTGCTTGGCATGAATGAAGTGAACAATAGCATATTCATATACAGGACTGTCGTGGTTTAACCCCAGCCAGCAACTAAGCACCACGCAGCCACTCACTCACTCCCCCCCATCCAGTGGGATGGGGGAAAAAATCAGGAAAAAGAAGTAAAACTCCTGGGTTGAGATAAGAATGGTTTAATAGAACAGAAGAAACTAATAATGATAATGATAACACTAATAAAACGACAACAGTAATAATAAAAGGATTGGAATGTACAAATGATGTGCAGGGCAATTGCTCACCACCCGCCGACCAACACCCAGCCAGTCCCCGAGCGGCGATTCCCCGCCCCCACTTCCCAGTTCCTAAACTAGATGGGACGTCCCATGGTATGGAATACACCATTGGCCAGTTTGGGTCAGCTGCCCTGGCTGTGTCCTGTGCCGACTTCTTGTGCCCCTCCAGCTTTCTCGCTGGCTGGGCATGAGAAGCTGAAAAATCCTTGACTATAGTCTAAACACTACTGAGCAACAACTGAAAACATCAGTGTTATCAACATTCTTCGCATACTGAACTCAAAATATAGCGCTGTACCAGCTACTAGGAAGACAGTTAACTCTATCCCAGCTGAAACCAGGACAAGGACATACCCTGTTATTCAAAAGAATTAAATCAACCCTCTTTTTGGCTAACAGTAAAAATTAAAGGTGTGGCACTTTTCCTCAATTTGACAAAAATTATTTGCATAGTCAGTAAAAGCTGTATTCTAATATATGAAACAAACGCATATAAGAGATGCTTACATATTGATTTTCAAAAGCGAGTAAATTGCAGAAACAAGCTTAAGAGAAGTAGTTACTTTCTCTGGTGATGGGTCGCACACCATGTTGTGATAAGGTAAGTACCAGGAACAACTGATTTGACTCTGTGATAAGGAATTCCAATAGTACTTCTTCACGTCTGCTTAAATAAACTTGTAGTAATTTCAGGATGGCTAGTCAGAGACATAGCTATTGGGACCAACGTATGATCAACACGGGGAACTGCTGAGATAGCGGAAGACTGGCAAGATGAGGGTCAGATCAATTTGTCAGATATTTGGAAGCACAACTCAGGGGATGGATATTCCATTTCAGATGTGACAACTTCCCTGCTCATAACAAAGCCCAGCACAATAGGACTGGGATTTAATGAGTAAGCATTGTTAGGCAGAACAGGCCTGAAAAAAAGGAAAATTCTCCTGGGCTATAATAACGTTACTATTAATTTGTTCAGTGGCTTAGAAGCAATCTCTAACCCCTAAGCCTTGCAGAGCTAGTTCAAGAAGGGTAAATCATATTTGTAAATTAATTTGTGCAAAGCCTTACATTATAGTTTTACTAGTGATGTGCCAAATCTCATTTGTGCAGTGTCAAATAGGCTGTAAACTGGATTAGCAATAACCTAACTCCAGTATTTTTTTTTTCATGGAGGAAGACTTTTGGGATTTCCACTTCTTTCTGAAACTTCCTGTACCTCAGATCCTGCCTTTGGACTGATACTTGGAACATTCACGTGACCTTCCACTCAGTTTCAATGATACATTGGAAATTAAAACTCAATATTGTATTGGGTCTGGCTGAGATGGAGTTAATACTCCCCATAGCAGCCCTCAGAGCTGTGCTCTGCATCAGTAGCTCGAAAGGTGTTGATAGCACACCAGTGTTTTGGCTACTGCTGAGCAGAGCTGGCACAGCATCAAGGCTGTCTCCCCAATATTTTTGCCCACCCCCCCCCAATGGCAGGCTGGGGCTGGGCAAGATCTTGGGAGGGGACATAACCAGGACAGCTGACCTAAACCAACCAAACAGATATTCCATACCATATGACGTCAGCTCAGATATAAAAGCTAAGTAAAGGGGGATGGAAGGGGGGGGGGCATTTTTGTCTTCTGGAGCAACCACTACGCGTACTGAAGCCCTGCTTCCCAGGAAGTGGCCAGACATCGCCTGCTGATGGGAAGTAGAGAATAACATCATTTGTTTTAATTTGCTTTCACACGCGACCTTTGCTTTCACTTTATTAAACTGTCCTTATCTTGACTCATGAGCCTTTTGTTATATTTTCTCCCCCCTGTCCAGCTGAGAAGGGGGAGTGATAGAGCAGCTTTGGTGGGCACCTGGCATCCAGCCAGGGTCAACCCACCACAAATATTTAAGCAATTCCAAAACGTTGTCCCCAATTATTTGTCCCTGACTATCTTGGACATTGTCACTAATCTTGCTCCCATCCCAGTGGCAGCATTAACATTTACACTTATTTCTGAGGATGGATTCACATATGTTGTTCGTGAAACTATTTCTGAGCCTGACAAAGTCTGATGAGCAACCAAATGCCATGTGGGATGGGGAGTCAGTGAGCCAAAAGACAATTGTGTTGTATATATGAATATGAATTTTTTTTTCAGACTGAAAGAAGCTAGATTTCTTTTCTGTAGTAGGGCAAGAAAAGAGAACAATAATCTTGACACCTAGATAAACCATTTAGCTAAATCCCTCTTCACATCTCAGCTATGTTGCAGTCAACCCATAGTAACTAGTAAGTCATCCAAGACTCCTCTGCTTACCGAACACAGTCCTTAAACCCAACTGTTGATTTCACTTATATTCATGTTATTACACAAAACTACCACTCACAGATGCTGCCACATAAAATTACAGACAAACAGAAACAGATGAACATATAGATAAATGCATAACATGCGTTTAGATATGAGGAAGAAGGTGCAAAAATAAAACACAACACAAGCTGTGTTCATTATTCTGGAATTTACCTGAAAATAGTTGTATAAATAACTCTCATGGGCAACCACTTTTCTGAGATCTGCTATGGAAACTGCAGTATGGCTGTACCATCAGGAAGCTTGCATTCTGATCTTTTCCAAAAGCAGAGATGCGACAGGCACTGCCACCCCCTACCATTCCCTTGACAGGTTTGGGATGTACGCTGATGGGGAAAATGCAAATATTGAGAAGTTTAATCATTTGTTTTCCCTGAGAAGGAAAGAGATATGTAAAATAACTGCTTGCTATTTTTTTCTGTCACTTCTGTTAAGCAGCGGTACAAGTGCAAATTTTACAGCTTTGTTCTGAGGGCCTCTTTTCTCTGACAAACACTTCTGTGGATTCATTTTTGAGGTGGTGAAGTAACATGACCTTATGAACAGCAAACATACGCCAAAGGCAACTTATTAAACAAGCTTAATAAAGATAATACAAGCAAGGTTATTTCAGTTTAATATAATATTTGTCATTTATGGTCTATATGCCAGCTGATAACAAAGCACCCAAGCAAGTCAAAATAGAATTTCACCTAATGAAAGCATATGGGGCTTGACGCTCCAGGGTCCTGCATCTGATGGAATCTTGTGTGTTGAACAAGGAAGGGTATAAAATGGCCACATTAGGGAAGGCATAAAGAATCACATGAGTTATAAGGCAATATAATGTCAGTAAAGGGTTCATTTCTGGACAAAGAACTCCCAACTTTTCCCCTTACAGTTAAATTCTACTCTCACGTCCACAAGCATAGAGCTAGAGAAAGAGCAGGATAGATGGATTTACTTCAGGCCTAGGTACCTGGGAACAGAATTTGACCGTGCATATTGATGAATGAGATCCAAAGTATAATTGCTACTTTTGCTAATTGCCTCTTTAGTACACCAAAGCTACCTGAATGAATTCTTTCAACCACATAGAGAATAGTGCCATTTAAATACTTGTTTTAGTAAATAACTTGCTCTGTAGACCTTCACACGTTGACATGAGGCACATGCAAACTAAGAGACAGCATTTGTTCAGCAAAAAGTTCTTAAAATAGGCAATGAACATAAGGTGCAGGAAAGTAAGAATTATCCTACTGTCACAAAGGGGTAGCTGGGACATTGGCTTCCTGAGTTGCAGGCAATTTCCTTCACCCCTAACTTTAAAAAAATTACTGTAAATGCAGCTCAGATAGCTGACTAGCTTCTGCTTTTGTTTATAAAACAATTAAACCAAGATACCTCAAAGCAGAGTCACTCTACAAATCCATGAATACCTGAGTGTATACCACCATATGCACAGCAGCAGACAGAGCGCCTGTTACTTGCTGTGACCCTCGCACTCATAATGAATGAATGCCCAAATGCTGTGTGACCTCTGAGTGGTCTATAAATGCCCAAATTAGGAATTACCATAAATCAATAATGTGTGTTTTATAATGTATTTTTGTCCTTGCTTGTGCTTGTGTCAGAGGAGAACTGAGGCTATCACCAAGTTATTAGTAAAATCATCAACGTGGCAAACAAGGATCTTGGTGTCACATTGCATTGCTCTAGGTGATCATGGTGATAGACAAAACAGCTTCAGGATAATCCAGCATATTCACCATGATAAAATTCAAATAAAACATCAGGTATTTCAATTTACCAGCCCTACAGCATTTGTCAGGGCAGTGTTCAAAACACTCCCTTCCACCCCCACCATTTTGTCTTCACAACCTGTTAAAATAACAGTGTCTACAATTACAGGGTCATTTGTTATGCATGATATAATAGACAGCAAATATAAAAAGGCATTATCATTACTTTTGTCCTTTGTTCTTCCAGGCCAGAATATTGCATAGTTCTTTACTTTGACATTTATTGCTTTTAGATTGGTAATAGAATGGTTTGTGTTGCTCATTATCTTGAATGATGATAATATTAGAGTTTGGGGAGCCTGCGTTCCCTGTTAAGTAAAGTAAAGGCTTCATATAATTTAGCAAAGGTTATTACTGGACAATTACCCACAATACAGTTCAAGTCTAATAAATGTTAAGCCACATTCACTCTTAAATACCACATTTGTAGTATGGTTTCTAGGAAACTGCAGAGAACAATTTATGTCATCTATGTGCATGGGAGGAGGAGGGGTGTTTACATGTGCATATGTATATACATATTTTCATTTCTATTTTTAGTGTTTACTAACAGGTGTCCTTAGGGAAAGGATTTAATTCAAAAAAGGACCTAGCGATACAGCTGAGACTCTGAGCAAAGAATGGGAGGGGAAGAGGGATAAGGTAAAACCTCAGTTTTCTCCTTTACTATCAGAAATAATGGAGTCATTCCAGATCTAAAGTAATAAAAATTATATGAGATTTTTCCCTAAGACTTTACATAAGAACTTATATAACAGCTTAATTTATTAAATGAATCAATTAGCAGGGAATGAAATTCGAAGCCTGATTTGATCCTTCCATCCCTTTTACCTCTGACCATGGTTGGCAGCCCACCCTGACCAGCAGTAGGACCCCATTCTGGATGGGCTTTGGTGCCTGTAGCCTGGGAGCGGCTCCATCCCCAGAGAGGGTCGTTGACGGTTTTACAACTGGGAAACTCGCTGGGCTGGGAATCGTTGGTAATCCGAGGTATTTCTGAGACTTGCAGATATTTATATGTATCTAACACTCTGTGTGCACAGACACACACATGCATACAAACACTAACTTTTTTTTTTTCCTGTTCCTTTTCTCCTTTTCTGTTTGGTACTCCAGTTTCCCTGCAGCCATTTATGTTCAATTTATGTTCATCAGTTCATTTCTCTAGCAGCAGCTCTTTCAATGAAATGTTTCTATTTGGTGCCAAGTAATAGTAGCTAGAGTTATTTGCCCTATGAATCTCGGTAGATTAGTTTTTGTAATTTACATACATATCCAATTTCTACCAATTTTCATTGACAGTTTTCTCTTTGGACTTTGTTTCATTTCTATTTTTGAGCTGTAACATTGTTTCAGACTTACAGCTCTCTGTAAACTTTATGATATATTCTGCATTATTATAGTTATCTAGTAATGCAAAAGTGAGAGAAAAACCTTTAACTCTAAATATTAAAATAGTCTGCAGAAAATGGAGTTAATGTTTCATGAAATAAATGTCATAATATGAAAAACATATTTTAATGTAAATTTGTTCAAAGCCTCAGATGTTTCTTTTCTGACTAACATCAGTTACTATTCTTCATATGAATCATAAACCCCAGACTGATTAGGTCATCTGGTTCATCCGTATGGCAATAAATAATTTTAAAACTACACAGATTTGCAGTTATGATGAGCTGACACAAGATGAGTATGAGCCTGTGAATATAATTGTAGCCAGCTGACACACCTGCAATGGGTTTGCTCTCAAGAGGGAGCATATTGATGGCTGGTATTTCTGATGTTGTTAGAACAAGATAAGCTGTAAACCAAGATAATGCTTTTCCATGCTGTGCTAGAAATGCTCAGCAGATGTTCAGGTGAAGCAGAGAGAACCACACAATTGCTGTTATTAGATCACTTGATATTATAATGGCTGGACAGCTGTAGGTAGGAGGTGAACACCTACGGAGTTAGGCAGGTTTTCTCAGCATGGGCCCAATCCAGTTGTTGCTCAGGGTAAGGGAAGGCTTTCCAGGAGCTGCTGTGGGATTTCAACAGGACTCAACACACGCAGACAGAAGCTGCACAGACCCATTCAGAAGCACTTCACACTCTGCGCACAGCAAGCCTGGCCCTGCAGCTCCCATCTCCTGCATAGCAATTGGATGTGTAACATCTAAACATGTTTGGTGCAGCGCACAGCTTAGTGAGTACAGCTGTGCTAGCACTGATGCCTGACAGGTGTGGACCTGCAAACTCTGCAGTTTTTGTTAAAAACTGGAAAGCAGCAGGTGCTGTTTCAGCAAGGGGTGCTGGGTGCTTGGAGAAGGCAATGAGCATCACCCTCAGCGTCTCCCTCCCACACGTGCAATAATAGAGAACATATTTGTGAGTATTTTCAAAATAGCCTGGGCAACTTAGATACACAAATCCCATTAAAATTAAATCAATGTGCTTGCTACTCCCACCTGCTTTCAGGAATTCAACTTATTTTTAAAAAGCACAATGGCAAAATACATAATGAACTGGCCCAGCCTTTCAACTTTCCTTATCCTCTGGGCTACAAATCGTGGGTGAATTCCACTGCAAAGCAGAGATACAAGGTAGCAGACAGCTTTCCCATATGACAGAAGAAATTAATTCCTCCAGGTCTGTATATCTTGACAAAAAAAAGTATGAACTTTTTCCTGTACAGCCATCTTTCAGAAAATGAAAGAAAAACACAGTAAGAAAATGTGTTCAAATATAAGCAATAAAAAAGCAGCTACATTTTGATGAACGCTGTCGCATTCAGAAGAGCAACAGAAATGTTCAACTGTGTAGTTTTGATAATCTAGCATGTCCCAAAGAGACTTTTTTTTCCAAATTGAGGCAGGATCCTCATAAAGTTGGAAAGACTGAACAGAATCTCATAACTGAGCTGCACATAGGCTAAAATTCAGTCGGGAGAGAGTAGTCACTGTGGAGCTCAGCAGCCAAGCTCAAGTCACTGAAGGCTGGAAATCAAGCAAGGGCAAGTACTATTGATGCAGTCTTCCCCCAAATGGATACTGGTGATGAATGCATTTCAAATGCCAATAATGTCAATCTTTGTTCAGTATGATACAAGCTTTGCATTACATTATTGGCAAACACCTTGCTGCTATTTGCCCCTATGCTGCCATTTGGTGCCTGCCCATCTGGGCTTGCAAGCACTCGCTTCTTACTTTTTCCTTTCCACTGGCTGTAATTATTTCCCCAATGACCTAGCAAAGCTAGCAAACTTCTCAAATGAAAGTGAACTTGATGCCTAAGTACATTTTCTGTCTCATTCAGCCCATTTTAAATGCAAGTTCTACTGATAGGCTTGTGTATTCATTTTAATTGATTCACATTTTAATTAGTAGTTTACTTTAGCGTAGCAGCTCCTAAAACAAAGGACAATCATTTTTTATTTCTCTGTGCAATTTACATTTACACATCACCTCTGTAAGGAGATCCTCCCTCAGTCAAATCTTTAAAAGGATTTACCTCTCTCAAGGACTCAGCCAGCAACTTGCACCTTGGCTGCAGGGACTTCCTTGCTTTTGGTGCCAAAGTAGAGTTTTGAATATACTCCTCTGTTCTCCCAAAAGCAATTTCTAGTGCCATTCTTGTCCTTAGCCCATTCATATGGTGCTTTAGAACAGCAGAGATATCAGTTCAAATCCTTTCTTTTTCCTAGGAGAACCTGAATATACACCTCTGCCAAGCCACAGAATGTAACTAACCTGTTACAACTGTCCCAAAGTGCAGATTTTAGTGCTGCTTTTTCAAGCTATTCCACTTTGCATGGAACGACTGAAAATGCCAGTTTTCTCTGGTTGAATTAACTTAGTTACATCCTACTAAAAAAGCAGCACGTTAAAGTCAATCATTAAGAGTTCAGAATTTTCTGATACACAGTATCAGCCATGATACATGAAACAACACTGTTGGCACCACAGCAAAAGTACACACCTCTACCACTACAAACTGATCACAAAATCAGCTTCAATTTGCTATGGAATAAATATAAATACACATCCCTCTCTTGGCTATAAACCCCTGCAGGAGCAAAGCTGCAAAGGAGCTCCTGCTCTCCTGACTACAGGAGTTCAGATTTAGTCCCAGAGACCTTCAAAGGACTGAAATCTGAAGGTAAGGGCTTGCAGAGCTTGTAAGTGCTGCAGTAGCATGCTTTGAGTCCATGCAATTCAGTATCCCTGAAGACACTCTGCAGTGAGTACCAGGCCAGTGCTGCTATTGCACAATTTTACCTCAATGGGAAAAGTCAGGGTATCCCTTGTTTCACATATTCTAATCTACACATGTACTTAAATTCCCATCTAATAAATGCATTCAGAAACAAAAGCCTCACCGAAAATATGTCTGCAGCTGCAGTACACATGCAATAGTACTGCTGCAATGTGGAGCTCCGTGGACTGGTAATGATTTTGTCTCGTGGGGTAGGAGGCTAAGGCCTGAGCTAGACAGATATGTTTGGAATTTAAGCAGTGGTTTTTTTGCCATTTGCTGTTGGTGTAAACATTACATTAACACAATGAGGGGTTATTAATCACTATCAAAATAAAATATCTAGTTATATATATAAAAAAGGAATTGAGTAAGCAAGGGTGTGAGCTGCAAATTATATTGCTCACATAAGGAAAAGTGATATGCTAACATATCCTGACATAATGGGTCTTGAACAGGAGTCTTACAACTGGAAAGAAGTTTGTCTTCCTGAGGAAAACATTTTGAAGTTTGGTTGGAAAGCAAAATATTTTCATCCTTGAGGAAAAGTCTTTCCTGGAAGACTTTTGGGACCCTCAGAAAACAAAACACATATTTACCCCCTGGGGAATCTTACTGTAATATGCCTGAATGAAACATTTTAAAGTCTATTATCCTTCGGGGTTTGGGGATTATTTTTTTTTAAGCAAAACATAATTAGCAAATGTTTCCTAGTCTTATTCTTGTTATAGAAACAATAATGTGTAAAGCAAATAAACTTTTAACCTTTTAGCCTTTTGCTGGTATATATTCATCTTTACCTGCTCAGACAAAAATATCAAACAGACAAGCTAAACTATTGTTACCAGTAAAGCAAATGATCCATCAGGCATACATATTCGTGTCCCCCTCCTGTGCAGGCAGTGACTTTCAGGGCTGCCATGATGCCAGCAAGGCTGCTCACATCACGTTGCACAGAAGCCACGTCTGGAAGAATGTTCTTCTGAATGACTGCCTCTGCCTGAAGCAGATTGTCACTGGGAAGAAATAGGCTTATTTGTGCCCATTGCATCACCCTAAATTACAGCTAATTGGTTGCCCAAAGAAGTTTAGATAAGTCATTCCCTAATGCTCATTTCTTATCACTAACAATGTGGCAAGACATGAGAAAACCAGGTGTAGAGCTATGTCTACTGTAGATGCCTGAAGTTACGTGGAATTAATTCTGCCAACTATTTATTTTTATGAATGGTATTGACTCAAAAGATCAATGACACCAAGAAAGAAATAACACCTTTTTGTCTATTTGCTGTAAATTCTGGATTAGGTTTTGATTCTAAGCCCCTTCTTGTTAATATTCAAGAAAGTATAATCTGTGTGAAAATTAATGGAAAATGAATTACTGCCTTATATCCAAGTGAAGCAGGAACACAGATCCAGTTGTCTAGAAATTTGATTTGCGCTGCATACTGAATGCAGTCCCGGGAGCTGCAGTACATCATGGTGAGGGACTGAAGTGGATGTTTTATAGACTTTTTGTGCTTAAATAGGTAGTACCTCCAATTGAGCATAAGGTTCGTGAAAGCTGCTGGATTTGATCCTGCATGGCCTCCTTGTGCTAAATTACTCTCATTTAAATTGGTGATGAGGGGATGGTCTCACAAATCTATTCTCACAGGTCGATATTACAATAAAAGATCTGTCTGGAAGAAAGTCTCAAAAAGGCACCTAAAACTTACCAAGTCAAAGTAAGCTGTCTCCTATTGAACCTGTATGGTACCAAACTCTCCTAAACAGCATCTCAAATTCGAGACCATATCTGAACCATTACATCTACTGGGTGTGGGGAGAAGATAGCGGGCTGTGAAGCTCCCTGTTCCTCCCCTTCTCCCACTGCAGGTGAGGAGGTGGCCAGGGAGCTGTTGTCAAGGGATGGGAGGAGGTTTGTGGAAGACCCATGTGGATCAAGAGATTACAGCAGCAAAACTGTTTCAGGTCTGATGTGCCAGCCTGACACAGGTATATTTGTCCCCTCCCTGGGGAGGGCTTGGGGGAGCAGAAATGCACGGGGCAAGGGTTGGGTCCTTCAGAAGTGAGCCGGTGCGGTCCATTCTCCAGCACACATGGCTGTGCAGGAGGGAGGGGGGAAACTGGGGATTCACAGCATGAAGCCTGGAGACTTCATTTCCTTGAAAGGCAAGGAAAGGAAGAGAGGAAAGAAAGCTTTCCTTAGGAAACCACCTGGTGACAGAGCATTAGGCTGAATGCTCCTAAAATCATTATTGCTTTATTTACATTTCTCAAACACCTTGCAGTTCTGCAGGGGTCAATTTTCACTCCAGACAACAACAGACTAAAGCTCAGCTGTTCCTTATCAGTCTGTACAGGAGAGCTGAGCCACACTACAAAAGCCACCTGCCTAACTAGTGATCCAACTCTGCAAAACAAAGCAAGACCTTACGGATTTGGGGTGCTTAACTCCATACAGTGTATTGCTGAAAAGTTCAGGCTTTTGCCTTTCTGAATCTTCAATTTGGCTGCCAAGAAATGAATTTATTTAGGTTGATGTTATCATCATTTATAGAGCCACAACTATGGAAAAGACTCCTTCTGGGAAGTGGTCATTAAAACCAAAAAACTCTACCTGAACAGCTGGCATTGTAAGACAAATGGGAGAAATACTGAAGGAATAAAGTTTATATATAGACTGCATCCCTTTTTGTTCTAAGGCTGACCCATAACTTCTTTTAAGTAGCAGACATTAACAAAGAAAAGAAACTGGCAGAGGCTACAAACATAGTCCTCATCAATTTTTTCAACCCAGTGTAAAAACATTCTGAAACCTGGTTTTTAATTCAATATAAAACAAACAAACAGAAGACCTAAATCATGAATCTTGTTTCTTCAGAACTTTTCCATTCAGTTTTATTCAAATTTCCATTCAAAATCCCATTCTTTTACAATCCTGACCTGCTATTCTAGGCAGATAAGTCTAGAAACATTGGCACTCCTTCAGAAAAGACAAAGGTGCACGAGTCCTCCTACAATTCTTAGTTGTTCAGAAAAGGGAAATACACCTCAAGTGACACCTGCTTAATAGTAAGAAAGTAGAGAATACAAGACGGATTATTCTTTTTCCTTGTGTTTCAGTTGTTCTTGCTACACAGATCAGCATTAACTCAGCTTCTCCCTCAGCCTACCACAGATCTCTGTAAGGCACAAAGACCCTTCCCATGTTCCCTCCCTGTTTGTGAGACACTAAGAAAAAAAGGCATGGCAGTAGCAACATGAACTCCAGTAAATCTTTTGATCTCCATAGGTGAAACATAAAGGAGGGCAAAGGACCGTGTATGCTACCCCAGAGAGATTATTCCTATAGGGCAAATATAACTGAGCTATATCCCACAAATATACCCCAAAGCAACACTACATCTAACAAACATAATAGAGCTGATAAACTTCTAAATTCAGAAAGGGGTGATATGCTGCCCTGAGCTGGTAGATTTTATTCTTGTTGGAAGGAAGGATAACTGCTATCACTAAAATAAATAAAAAGCAACAATAATTAAAAAAACCCAACAAACCAACCGCCTCTTAATCCATTTTACAATAAAAGTAGCTTTTTATACCTAAACACAAGTAAATTCTTACTTCTCTTCACATACCCTCTCGCTCATGCATGTTTCTGTGCATAATATATATGGAGTTCACACAGTAGGGAGGAAAAAAACCAAAACCCGCAGAGAGAATGCATGTGCTATCCTGAAAAACAAACAGCAATACTATAAAAGGAATTAAAGGTTCACTTGCTGCTTTCTGGCATAGAGACATTGTAGCAACTTCTTAGATGCTCTCCTTACCAAAAAAATACTGTATGCAGGACTAGAGTTTCTGAAAATAAGTCTGTCCTTCATGTACAGCAGAGATCTCCGAAAACCTTTTTCTTTACAATGACACGCTGGCTCTCCCTCCTTTTCTTTCAGCTGATGACTTGCAAACATGGATCTTTTATGGTAATTTCATCTGTTACCAACTTTTTAATGCAAAACCAGGTACTGTTGTGCTTGAGCTGTAGAAACAAATCAGGCTCACTTGCTTCTTTTGGCCAAGTGTAATTTTATTTCTTGAGCCACTACATCCAAATTTAGCAGCCTAAGTTTTTAGGTCATCCGTCAGCCCAGAAATTATAATCTTGCATCTAGGCTTTCTTTTCCTATGTTGTCCCTATGATCCCTCACTGAATACATTATTTGTCATTCTTTGTACTAAAGTAATGAATAGCTTAGAAATGCATCTACTGCAAAATAGATTAAAAAATACACTGCAGCCAAAAGCGTGGCTAAACCCTCCCCCGGGAAGCACCTGGGCAAGTTTATACTGCTTACCTGTACACCTCCTCTCTTCAGGACCAAATTCACTTTTCTTATTTATCAACTAGGGACCATGACTGGTGGCACAAAATACGCAGGACATGAATTAAACTTCTCAATTTGCAATGACCTTTACATAAAGAGAAAGCCAGAGTAGTTCTCCCAGGAGCTGTAGTGTACTTGAACCTCCCATTTCAAAGGCACTTTGTCTTCTTTCAAGAGAAAGTCCGTTAAGTCAAAGAGTAAAGCATATATTCATATTGCTTTGAGATTTACTGTGCTTGATGGCATACAGGATAGTATTTGTAGTTCAGATTTGGACTCACTTGAACAAGACAAGCCTAATATGCAATCCCAAATTGCAATATGTTCACATTTACTTTTCTTTTGTGCACACCTGAGATTTAAATTACCTATATGACTGTTCCCAGACCGGTTTTAATTATTCACTATTTTTAATTATTCATATTTAGCAGAATCTCTGCATAACACGCACTGATTTTTTTTGAGAAAGTAATTTACAAATACTATGGGACTGTAAAGCTGGAGAAGCCCTCCTACCTTGCTGAATCCAGTCTTCCACTGTTATTAGCAAACATGCATCTATGTTACGGTCCTCATTTTTACATACTTCCTTTCTAAAATTTTCTTTCAAGGATTAAAATTCTTTTCTGTCTCGTAGAAGGGTAAGGGCTGAAAAAGAGCCATGCCTATAAGAATCTCAGGTATAGTGAACTAGCCAGAACCTCACTGCCTCAATAATATGGTGTTTTAGGATACTTTCTGATGTTGACAGAGCTGAGCCCTCTGCTTGCTACCCATTGAGGCTTCTCCAGGGGCAACTGTAAGGGACTGTCCTCCAGGCAGATTCCTGTGCTGACCTCACTCAGGATGGTGTTGCACTGTTCTGAAACTGCTTGGTTGCTTCCGTATTTTTGCTCAGGCCATATAAAATAGGGTTCAAAGCATTATTTAGGCAAAAGGAAGATTAGTCTCTCTCTTGATTCTATGCTGAAACACAAGTTACTGCAAGCCACACGGCTACTCTTCTGCCACTCCAGGGACCACTAAAACAGGGTGCCAGCAGAAGTGAATCAACAAGCATTGACTGTCCAGAAGGAAAATAGGAGGCAGACGTCTCTGTGCAGAGTTAACTCTAGCACTGCTTTCTACAGTGACAGAAGCCACCGTTTGCTCCGAGGATGGAGATATATCCTTATAGTACTTCTACACAGGCCATATCACCTTCATTCTCCAGGCAAGGGACTGAAAACAACATTTTTACAAAGTATTTAGTCTGTGTTTGCTTTTTTTGTTCCTGTTGGTTTACTCCCCGCAATTTCTCTCTTTGGATCAAAATGGTTTGCATGCCTTCTACTTAGCAGCCCAGCCTCAACAGGACAGACAGTAAATTGCAAGCCCATTCACCTCTTCTCCCCTTCTCATCATTCCAGTCTTATGTAGCCCAGTGACTGGGACACTCTCCTGAAGTCAGAAATACAGCTGTCCTCTCTCAAGTTTCCACTAAAATCCCAGGCGAGCATTATAGCCACTACTCTTTCCACTTAACTCCAGCCAGTGCTTGCATCCTCATAGCACAGCTTGCGTCCCAAACCCTGCTGCCACAAATCCAAATCTCCCCAGCAATATAAAACCCAATTGCATACTAAATGTACGAAGTCATTAAACCAAGAAATGAATCAGGAAGGTTTTAATGCCCTTTGCCCCGGACAGTCTGAAATGAGGCATCCCATTATTTCAGGTGAGTGAGTGAGCTGACACACTGTTGTTTAAAAGGCCAGGCATATTTTTTTTTACCTTGAGTGAAGTGGGAATCAGTTATTCCTCAATATGTTAATATTGTTAACACTAAACACCACCAAAGTCCGGGGGCAGGGGGTGTGTATGTGTTTGCTTCCACTAATGACTTTACATTTTGGATCCTTCTTGTGGTAGATTCTGTTAAAAGGGTGATGACTTGATTCCAATTTTTCACAATTTACACAGCCATTGTGAATGATGGGGAAAGCAAACAAGACTCTACTCACTGAAATTAAATCTTTACGGTGATGTTTTAGCAGTCATTTATTGTGGCAGGAATAATGAACCACAAAAACAACAGGAAATAGTTTTATGTTAAGTATTGTATTAACACAGTATTTGCAAAATTTTGACCCAGGTGATCAGCTCTTCTGTCTGCTTTCAGAAAAACAGGGTCTCAGTCCTGCATGGAGTCTACTTTATAATTATAAAGACAAGACTAGGGACAGACAACCCCCAAGAAAATTCTGTGTAATTCTGTTAAAGCTAAGACTCTTCTGGCTGAACTGTCACATGAGACTAGGTCTCTTAACAGACACAAGACGGCACTACAGTGTAGTCAATGCACAAATGTCAGACATCAAGAATGGCATCCAACTCCTAGAGCAAGTTATCAGGGCAATACAGCAACACAGATTTTAAAATTTCATCCACATCTAGATTGCCTTCTCAAATAGAGGTACGACTCTATGGAATTGCCTCACTTTCCTTGCTCATCCTCTGGTCCAAGAAAGCAACCCTTTTCCAGCCAAGCAGGAGCTCCTACATTCCCGCCTTAGGCTGGCAACTACATTTCTTCAGAAAGTTTCCCAGGTTTGGGGGGTTTTTTTGGAGGGTGGGAGAAGCAATTATTTTAAACACTACGCTATGATTTATAACAGTGTCTATATTCCTTTCAATATTTGCCATACAATATTTGTCTCATAACACACAGGAGCTATAAAAATGGACATATAAAAGATGCTCTTGGCACAGCATTTGGCCCTTTGCAAACATCCCTTCACAGGAATCCTTGTTTGTTGCCAATGGTGGAGACTGAAGTCTGAAATCTGGGCTCAGTCAGGACTTGGCAGCCTCCAGATGGAAACACAACCCACCATCTGCCAAACCAACACCCTAACAGATTATGCTGTTACCCTTTCTCTCTGCTGGTGTCCACCGGCAGCCCAAACAAACGAGTTGCCTTTGTGCTCTTCATAAAAGAAGGCAGTACAAACAGTTTGGGCTGTTATAACAAGCTTCACCTGCTCTGCACTCATGTGGGGGCTCAGTTTGTGTTCAGCTTTTGTGTTCGTAACATCCTACTGGATAAGGTTGTGAGTACTTGCGTGGCTGTGAGCACACACGCTCAACATTTTTAATGGGACAAAGGCCTAGCACCGAAACAATTATGCAAAGGCTTTATACTGGTTTTGCCATCAAGGCTTTTGTAGCGTCTGTACACCCTTTTGGCTTTACCCCTATATTTACCTCCAGACAGACATTATTAATAGGTTAGACTGGTAGGTTCTTTGGCAAACTGCTTGGGTGAAATTGGTTTATATTTGCTAAAACAAAGTCAATGAGACCTGTCAGCAGGATGAGTTATGGGAGCTGCTTGACTTGCTGGGAGATGCCCCAAAGAATAATCAATTGCCTAGCTGTTTGGGTTTGTTTTTTAATGTGGCTGATACATGAATGAGTTTCTAATTCAGCACATGCAGTATTGTTTTTAGGGAGATGAAATAGTTTGAGGGATAAGGAGGAAGGGTTGACTTTAGCTAAGCCATCAGAGTTAAAGCAATATTCCTGCTTCCCTCCTCTCCTGCACTCCAAGAGGGCAAACTCAAATTGATGTAAATATTCCTACATCAACACAAGTTGATACAGAAAATGAAATGAGCTATTACAGCATCTTTTATATTGTTTTAACTGCAGCCACATATAGGGCTTTTAGTGATGCAGTTAAGTTACAATAATAATTTAATAATAAGATACAATAATAATTGAAAATCTTCCAACTGACATAGTTACACCACTAAAACTTTCCAGTCACAAGGCTGGAAAACCCAGAATTAAGTCCTGAAAAAAACTGACCACTACTGATGTTCCAACAAGTCAAATATTCTTGAGCTTTCTGGTTGGCCTTGGCAACTACAAAGCTCTGGTTTTGGTGATACTGTTCTGACCTCAGCCTTCAAAGATGCTGCCATCTATCCATGTCAACCTGAGGCTGCAACTGAGAGTTGATGCTGGCTTGTACTGAGGAGACAGGTCTGCATCAATACGAATCTCCCCTAGTCCCAGAGGATTAAACATCAAGCCGGTTGGTGCCGTTTCATCCATGACCAGACATCCTCACTTCAGAGCAATACTAGCTGTGTCCTGTGCTGCAGAAGCTAGGCAAGCAGCTTCCCAATCAATCCAGGCCCTCAATGGGCGAGGATAGAGTGGATCTTTTGCAGTACTTAGAAGTCAGAGTCATGCCTTTAACAGAGCTACACGCTCCGCACTCCTGAATGGAGATTAGTAGAGAGACTGAAAGGCTCTCGTATTTTTTACACAGTAGGGCTTTTGCACTTTGCTTTTTCTCCCCCCACCTTTTTTTTTTTTTTTTTTAAATAAGGCAGTAGCTGTGTTGTTAAATACATGAAGAAGGGAACTCAGATAAAACTTGTCTCTTGTTCAGTGGCCACAAGGACAGCCCTCTCCTTTCCAATGATACCAAGCTGAGGAAGATATCCTATATGGGAGTACGACTACAAACTCAGGACCAAAGGATAAATCAGGTTATAAGTAACCTTAGAAGGTCCATCAGAACTCAATGAACAGCTAATCAATACTCCATTATAACCAGTAGATCACCCGCTGCTTCGTACTCATATTGCTAATTCAATGAAATTGCATTAAAATATTTTCTAGGAACTTCACTGTGAGGGACTTCATGAGTTATGACTCTTATAACTGAACGGCAGTGCTTGGAAAACTTCACAACAGGTATTCAAATGCTCCAGTCTGATATAGCACAAGCCACAAACAAGAAAGTGCAAGCTATGACCACTGGCAAGAAGTTTCCAAGAAGGTCTTCAACAAACACATAAGAAACAGGCACAAGGAACAGCAGCCAGCAGATGAATGCACGTTGTCAAATAATGTTCAATTTGTCCAAGGCCTGTGAAACCTTGTTCAGTACCAGCAAAAGACAGACTATTTCCCCTCTTAATGGCAAACTGGGCAGCCTTATGTAAAAGACATGGCATTGTTCCCTTTGCAACCCAGCTGGTAGGTATGGATAGCATTCAACCCTCCAAGTTTTCCAGCAAATGTCATGTTAATGTCTTCACAAAAAGGACTTATGTTTCATGTCAGTCAGGGTATGCTTTTCAGTGACAATCAAAAGAAAATCTGTATCACAGCCAAATAGCTACCTTTTTTCATTGTCCTGGCAGCTCTCCCTCTTATCTACAGGCCTGTGTCTTTGTTAGGTTCATTTTCTCTGTGTACAGTAGAAATCTTGTCTGCTGCACCAAGAGAACAGCTAGTTCTGTTTCACCCTTGGCAGCCAAGACACTGAACCTCCCCAGTGCCTGCTTTTTTTCTTTTCCCATTTGCGGGCAGCTATAGCATTCTGCTTGCCATCCAGAACAGATCAGATCAGTGGCTCTTTCAGTTTAGATTTTACTTTTTTATTATTTTCTCTCCTTTGAGAGTATGAGCTCAAGAGTGTTTGCTGAAGACAGAACTATTAGCAAGTCCAAGCTGGCTCCCTTCATTTCTGGGCTGTTTTTTCAGCTCATTTTGTTCCCCTCAAGTCAAACGGTTATTCTCATTTATAATTCCTGTAACCAGGCTTTCTTTTTCCCAACTGACTGCTCATACACAGTGCCATTGTTCTGGACCTGTCATTCACTAAATTATTTTCCAGCACATCCAAAAGCATATAGCTTTCAATATGCCCACAGACACTCAAGTATCCATTGGTGCGCACGTACCCCAAACTGCTGACTTTCAAACACCTGGATTAGTCTCAGCAGTGAAATTCAGCATCTCCTTTAAGTAGCCACTCCTTCAGCAAGGATAACTGCATCAAACACTTGACAAATAGCTGGGGAATAGCATGCACTTGCATGCAGTAGAGTTTAGTTCACCTTCATTCACAAGTTAACATGCTAGGCAGGAGGGCAAATCAGAGTCACTTAAAATATTCAGCATTATAGCACTGGCACAAGAGCATTGATTTTTGCTGCATCCCATCTTACTTTTATCGGTGTGTCAGCTAGCCAATTTTGCATCATTTTCTGCTTGTTCTAGTGCCTTCTACGTTAAATAGCATCACTGGTTCCAAGGAGACCACTCACAGTTGGTAAACTTTATGTACTGCACTCAGAGCATGAGCAAGTTTTCAGACTGTATAGCAAATGGAAAGGATTCTTTTCCATAGCTATTTCCTACGTCACCTCATATGATCTTTACACTCTGCTAATAGTAAATACCATTGTCTTCATTTTCTACTGAACAGGTATGGAGATCTCACAACCTGATCTTGAGAGAAATGAAATAGCTTGCAAACCTACCAATAAGGGAAAGACATCATTCTCCTCCAGAAGATACACTCAGAAGATATGTCAACATATGTTTAACCTAAAGGTTTTAACTGCCATAGAAATTAAGGCATGGAACAAGCACCACAATTAGTGCTTTGATCTTAATGAATTTAGTTTGTATGTATTAAATTACCCATAAGTGCTGATGAAAGCAAAATGATAATTCCGGAGCACAGTAAATAAAATGCAATTAAAAGCACCAATGTAGCAGCACACCTGGGAGTTACATTTGTGTAAGGAAGCAATTCAGTAACAGATTGAGGAAACACATCTCACAAACATTAGTGTAATATCTGCTAAAACCTGGCAGATTAATTAGTGCATAAGCTTAATCAAATTACAAAAATGTCAGAAATGTCTGCTTCTGAAACTTCTTCTTAATGGCAATATAATACAACTGTGGCCACCAAACAGAATAAATTCCCTCCTGGTAAATCTGCATATGGAGGAAAACCTTTTCTTTATTCTTCATGAATCCATGATTGTAAGTGCAAACTTTCTCATGCACTGGTCACTGCACAGTAGTTCAAGATCTCCTATTAAAATGAAACGAAGCACTGCAGGCCTGTAACATTCATCTTTCCAGCAATAGCAGTTTTCACATATGTACCATATAGTAAAAGAATATTAAGTAGATCTGTTGTGGGTGATAACAAATGAGGTTGTAAGCTTAACATATGGCCTAGAAGATTTAGAAATTTCTGTCTCTAAAAATAGGATTAATAGAGCTTGCAAAGTCTCACTGAAAGAAAAGTACCTTACTGGCTCGTTTAGTATCGAACGATCATCCAGCCACATCACCCAGTCCCAAATAAAAACACAGGCAACATTCACAAGGTCATTACCCTCATGGATATGACAGAACTTAGCACTGTCACATCTTAGACAGCTATTCCTTTTCTTCCTCTTTTTCTTTTGCCTTACAGTGGACCACAGAGGCACGTGTCAAGATCTGCACAGATCAAAGATGTAGTGACTAAGCTGTGACTGGTTTTGAAGACCAGAGGGGCAGTTCATCTGAACACAATAGGGAGGACCTGGTGAAGGAATTGACAGAACTAGGTGGAAAAGAAGCAAAGAGGATATAATTACCCTCCCCCTCACTAATGCATTACAGACCCTTTCCTGAAAGGCTATTTCAAATCAACTTAAGTCCAAAACTGAAAACTGCCCTAAGAACCCTAAGTGAAAAGTAACTGTAAAACAGTAAGAAATCAAGTTGCAAGAATGTATTCACTGACTCTCCCTGCAGAAACAGCTTTATAATGTCACTTGAAGGACATGGAAAGAGTGCAAAAATCACATTAATTACATCTGCAGGTGATACTGAAAACTAGGGCAGTATTTGTAGCTGAAAAAATAATATATTGTATGCATCCTGAAAAAATGTTTTTTGTAGGCTATATCAATATGCCTATTTAGAAGGTAAATTTGAAACAAAATTAAAGTACAGGGCATGAGTAAGGTAGATTTGCTTAAAAAAATAATCTAGGGCAATAGTAGAGCCCAAATTTAAAGTAAGTTTACAATTAAGCAGTCATTAAAACAAAGAGAAAAAGAAGTAACAGCTTCCTACCCCACACAACTTAGATGCTTAGGAAGACACTTGCACACTCTGGACAAGCCCTGAGCACCCCAGTTCTGTTTGTGAATGTACAGCACTCCTGGGCTCTTTAGAGGACACTGGTGAAACCATGTGTAAGACACCACATTGAATTCTGCGTCCTTCTGCACAGGAGACCTGAAGTGGGTGAAAGAAACAGAAGCTCAATGTACAGTTAACAAGGGCTTGAAAAGATGATTTAGGAGAAAATTGAAAATGAAGTGAACTGGCTTGATAACCTGTTGAGTTATATGACAGCTGTTTACCAGTAAGCACTGAAAAAGGAAAGAATTGCAATGAAGGTCAATTAGATGAAATCAAAGCAAGGAAAAAAAAAAATACAAGATCAGCATCAAACAATTTCTAACAGTGCGATGCAGAGAAGTCTGTCAATAGAAATGGTGCAGACCCCCTCAAGAAACTCTTTTTAAAAAGAGTTCCCCAAAATCCCCATGCCCAAAGGGTACGTAACAGAAAACAACCTATTGCTACTGGAGGCTGAGATAAATGACCTCTAAAGTTTTGTTATGCCAAGCTTCTAGCACTTACGCTACCGAACTAACATTCACACATTCACAAGGACTGGAGCCAGAAATCAAAAATCTAATATCTTAAGGGGGTGTTTGCAACATAACATCATAAATACAGATGCAACAAACACAAACACCTGATCTAACTTTTACTGTGGGTTGTTAAAGAAAAATGGGGACGTAATGATAATTTCTGTTGACCAGGGGAAATGGGGAGAGAGATGTCAGGAGAAAGACACAATTCATTTCTTGCATCCTCTCCCCAGGCATCTGGGATGGGTCATTGGTGGGGATGGGAAACTCAGCTAGATGGGTCTTTCACCCACTGTTGCAGATGTCATTCTCCTAGAGAAAGGATACACCAAGCTCAGCAATCAAGTCACACCCAAGAGACTGAAGAGAAAAATTGTCATGGGTCTGCTTCAAAGAAAAATGCAAGCTAATGTTATCTGGCTACTAACTTAGAGATCAGAAGGAATATTAAATAGTTAAGAGTCTTCTGAGATGTTATCTCTCTGGGGGTCTCCCATCTCCCACATAAGGAGACAGATTGACACAGGAAAGGCTATGGTCTTCCCAAATCTAGACAGAGAGGAGCTCAAGGGAAAAGCTGAATATCTGCTCTGTTTTCTCAAAGAAAAAAAAGAAATTTTTTTGTGCAGTTTTTCTCTACATAAGTGATATTTTAAATGCATCTTTTTGCCACTATCATCTGGCACTGCTGAAACAACAATGCCTCACAACCAGAGCTTACATTCAAAGGAAGATCTTCACCATGAAACAAAATACAAGTCATTTGGCTAAACTGCAAAGAATTTAAAAAAAGAATTGCTGAATACCAAGCACCTGATATAAAAATAAAATGTATTTTTCCCCATGAACATTCAGCTAGCCACAGAAGCATAGAATACAGAGCTGGAAGGGACATCATTAGGTCAGTTAGTCTGTCCTTCTTCCTCAAGGAAAAAATCAACTATTCAAAAAAAATAGAACCTGAAAATTAGCTTTCATTTTAATGTGCAGGTGACTTCTACTGTTTTTCATGCTGTGGTGACAAAGAGCACCAGAACTGACTGAATTCACATTTCAAAACAACAAATAAAATCTATTCCTCTTGTTTGAGACTAGTATGCAAAATCCTTCAAATTACTGCATTGAAGTATGAGGGATGTACAAAAAATGAAGAATACCCATCTAGTGAAAGAAATGAACGTTGTGAAATGAGTGATTTGTTGGATGCTGTGAGCACAAGCAGCCATGAATCCTTTTCAGCAGCAGTCAGAAAAGCTTAGAATGGCTCATAAATCTAAAGCTGGGGGAAAAAAACCAGCAGAGACAGAAATAAAGTAAAGCAAACATTTTAATAATGGGGGATCTCCCTAATATGAGGGAAAGAGATAAGCATTACTGGGTAGTGCCAAACAACAGGATGTTTAAGCTTTTGCTCAAGCATGACAGAGTTGACACAGAAAATATCAGTTTGATCTGATCTGTTCAGAAGATCCATACTCATAACTAGTCTGCAACCAAAGGGACCAGATCATTCCCTGCTGTCACTGCACTAAAGCTGGGGAGGAGCATAAGCTACGCTTAGATGTTCATGCATACCAAGTTCATTGTAAAATCTGGAGCGATCTCCCTGGATTAGGCCCCATTTTCTCTGTCCTTAAATACTGACCATCTGCAGTAGGACCCCCTCCCAGGCATAGTATGGCTTTGAGACTCATCTTTAATAGATTGCCTAGAAAGGAATATATAAAAGAATTTAAAGTGCATATACTTGTATTTCACCAAGGGGCTTACCACAATTCAAAGAAATAAAGGGGGCAGGGAGCTGACACCAGTGAAGTACACAGAACTACTTCTATGTCTAATCATCATAGAATTATAGAACCGTTTTGGTTGGAAAAGACCTTTAAGATCATCAAGTCCAACTGTTAACCAACCACTGCCAAGTCTACCACTAAACCACATCCCTAAGCACCACATCTATATGTCTTTTAAAGACCTCTAGGGATGGTGACTCAACCACTTCCCTGGGCAGCCTGTTCCAATGCTTGACAACCCTTTCAGTGAATAATTTTCCTAATATGGAATCTAAACCTCCCCTGCACAACTTGTGGCCATTTCCTCTTGTCCTATTGCTTGTTACTTGGGAAAAAGAGACCAACACCCACCTCACTACAACCTCCTTTCAGGTAGCTGTAGAGAGCAATAAGGTCTCCCCTCAGCTTCCTTTTCTCCAGGCTAAACAACCCCGAGAGCAATAAGGTCTCCCCTCAGCTTCCTTTTCTCCAGGCTAAACAACCCCAGCTCCCTCAGCCACTCCTCATAAGACTTGTTCTCTAGACCCTTCACCAGCTTCATTGCCCTTCTTTGCACATGCTCCAGCACCTCAATATCTTTCTTGTAGTGAAGGGCCCAAACCTGAACCCAGTCTTTGATTTGTGGCCTCATCAGTGCTGAGGGCACAGGGGGATGATTGCTTCCCTAGTCCCTCTGGCCACACTATTTCTGACACAAGCCAGGATGCTGTTGGCCTTCTTGGGCATCTGGGCACACTGCCAACTCATATTCAGCCGGCTGTCGACCAACATCCCCGGGTCCTTTTCTGCCGAGCAGCATTCCAGCCACTCTTCCCCAAGCCTGTAGCGTTACATGGGGTTGTTGTGACCCAAGTGCGGGACCTGGCACTTGGCCTTGCTAAACCTTATACAGTTGGCCTCAGCCCATCGATCCAGCCTGTCCAGATCCCTCTGTAGAGTCTTCCTTCCCTCAAGCAGATCCACACTCCCGCCCAACTTGGTGTCATCTGCAGACTTACTGAGGGTGCACTCCATCCCTTCATCCAGGTCATCGATAAAGATATTAAACAGAACTGGCCCCAGTACTGAGCCCTGGGCGACACCACTTGTGACTGGCTGGCAGCTGGATTTAACTCCATTCACCACAACTCTTTGGGCCTGGCCATCCAGCCAGTTTTTTACCCAGCAAAGAGTACGCCCATCCAAGCCACGAGCAGCCAGTTTCTGCAGGAGAATCCTGTGGGAAACGGTGTCAAAGGCTTTACTACAGTCTAGGTAGACAACATCCACAGCCTTTCCCTCATCCACTAAGCAGGTCACCTTGTCACAGAAGGAGATCTAGTCAAGCAGGACCTGCCTTTCATAAACCCATGCTGACTGGGCCTGATCACCCGGTTGTCCTGTACGTGCCGCATGATGACACTCAAGATGATCTGCTCCATAACCTTCCCCAGCACCGAGGTCGGACTGACAGGCCTGTAGTTCCGTGGATCCTCCTTCCAGCCCTTCTTGTAGATGGGCGTCACATTTGCTAACTTCCAGTCCACTGGGACCTCCCCGGTTAGCCAGGACTGCTGGTAAATGATGGAAAGTGGCTTGGTGAGCACTTCTGCCAGCTCCCTCAGCACCCTTGGGTGGATCCCATCTGGCCCCATAGACCTATGTCTGTCTAAGTGGTGTAGCAGGTCACTAATCATTTCCCCTTGGATTGCAGGGGCTTCATTCTGCTCCCTGTCCCAGTCTTCCAGGGCAGGGGGTTGGGTACCTGGACAACAACTGGTCTTACTAGTAAAGACTGAGGCAAAGAAGGCATTCCGTACCTCAGCCTTTTCCTCATCCTTTGTCACTGTGTTTACCCCCGCATCCAATAAAGGATGGAGATTCTCCTTAGCCCTCCTCTTGTTGCTAACATATTTATAGAAACATTTTTTATTGCTTTTTATGGCAGTAGACAGATTAAGCTCTAGTTGGACTTTGGCCCTTCTAATTTTCTCCTTGCATAACCTTACGACATCCTTGTAGACCCTCCTGAGTTGCCTGCCACTTCTTCCAAAGGTCATAAACTCTCCTTTTTTTCCCAAGTTCCAGCCAAAGCTCTCTGTTTAGCCAGGCCAGTCTTCTTCCCCGCTGGCTCCTCTTTCGGCACATGGGGCAGCCTGCTCCTGCGCCTTTAAGATTTCCTTCTTGAAGAATGTCCAGCCTTCCTGGACTCCTTTGCCCTTCAGGACTGCCTCCCAAGGGACTCTGTCAACCAGGCTCCTAAACAGGCCAAAGTCTGCCCTCCAGAAGTCCAAGGTAGCTGTTCTGCTGACCCCCCTCCTTACTTCTCCAAGACTCAAAAACTCTTTCATTTCATGATCGCTATGACCAAGACGGCCTCCAGCCGTCACATCACCCACAAGTCCTTCTCTGTTCGCAAACAACGGGTCCAGCGGGGCGCCTTCCCTAGCTGGCTCACTCACCAGCTGTGTCAGGAAGTATCTTCCACACGCTCCAGGAACCTCCTAGACTGTTTCCTCTCTGCTGTATTGTATTTCCAGCAGACATCTGGGAAGTTGAAGTCCCCCACGAGAACAAGGGCTAAGGATTGTTAGACTTCTCCCAGCTGCTTATAGAATATTTCATCTGCCTCTTCGTCCTGGGTGGGTGGTCTATAACAGACTCCCACCATTATATCTGCCTTGTTGGTCTTCCCCCCGATTCTTACCCATAAACACTCAACCCTGTTGTCACCAGCATTAAGCTCTAGACAATCAGAACACTCCCTAACATACAGGGCTACCCTACTGCCTCTCCTTCCTTGCCTATCCTTTCTGAAGAGTTTATAGCCATCCATTGCAGCACTCCAGTTGTGCAAGTCATCCCACCATGTTTATGTGATGGCAACTATATCATAGTTTTCCTGCTGCTCAATGTCTTCCAGCTCCTCCTGTTTGTTGCCCATGCTGTGTGCATTGGTGTAGATGCACTTCAGTCAGGCTATTGATCCCGCCACCGTTTTGGGGAGAGAAGCCCTAATTCTTACATGACCATTCTCAGACACTTCCGTGGTTTCTAACATGGATAACCCTTGTGTCTTTTTGCTGCCACATGGATCTCCATCCCCTACCTCCACTTGGCTTGCAGACTGAAGGACCTCACTAACACACCGTCCCTCAAACATTCGCATGCTGCTCCCAGGCTTATCTCTAGTGAGCCTGGTTTTATTCCTTTCTCCCTTCAAATCCAGTTTAAAACTCTTTCAATGAGCCCTGCTAATTCCTGTGCAAAGATCCTTTTCCCCATTTGAGACAGGTGTACCCCATCTGTTGCCAGCAGGCCTGGTGTTGTGTAAACTGACCCATGATCAAACAACTCAAAATTCTGCCGGTGACACCAGGCTTAGAGCCAGGTATTGATCTGCTGGCTCTTCCCGTTTCTTCCCTCATCATTTCCTGCAACTGGAAGGATAGAGAGCACTAATTGTACTCCTGATCCCTTAACCAGTTGTCCCAAGGCCCTGAAATCTCTCTTGATTGCCCTCAGATTTCTTGTTGCAGCTTCACTGCTGCCTACCTGAAAAATCAGTAACGGATAATAACCTGAGGGCCATACCCAGGTAGGAAGCTTTCAGCTTTCTCTTCATGTCCTTAACCCAGGCCCCAGTGAGGCAGCAGACTTCCCTAAGAAGTATTTCCAGTCCGCATATTGGGCTTTCTGTTCCCTTCAGAAGGGAATCTCCTACGACAATGACCTGTCTTTTTTATTTGATGGAAGCAGTTTTGACACAGGGTGTAGGCCAACTTAACCTCGGTGACGCCTCCATGCTAGATGAACCATTGACTTCGTTATTGTTCAGTTCCACTTGCAGAGCCTCATACCTATTATGCAAGGGCACCTGGGAAGGTGGGGTAGTCACAGAGGAGACGGTCCTGCTGTGCAAGGCAGGAACTTGTTACCATTGGCCCCTATCCCTTACGTGACTCTGTTCAGCCAGGTGGAGAGAGGATGGGGAATCCTCCGTATCATGCATCCTCTCTGCCCAACACGTCTGTCCCAGGGCAGGTAGGGTGCAATTCCACTACTCTCTCTCACACTCCCTGATACTCCTCAACCTACTCCCCTCCTTCCAGAGCTCTGGCACTAAGCAGAGGAGTTCCTCTACCCAGGCACACCTCCCCCAGGTGTGCTCACTGCTGCCGCCCGGTGCTGGCATAAGAGCCGGGGCAGCTGCGTGTTCCCACCAGAGCTCCATCTGAGCAGCTGCCTCAGTCATGGTGGGTGCAAAGCTTAGAGAGGCCATGGCTTTCTGCCAGGTGGGTACCATTGCTCCCTGACCGAGCTGGCAGTGCTTCTGCACAAACTGCCATGCCACAACCTGTTTGCAGCACTCCTGGTCACTAGTGCTCCCTAAGGGCTTCTTTTATACAGAGGGGGAGCCTTGGCCACCATTGCTCCTGGCCCCACCCGGGTCCCATCAGCCACTGTCATGCAAGCTATGGGCTCCCAGTTCGGGAAACCCCCCTGTGCACCATGCTAGAGTGCTCCACTGCCGATCCTGCTGGCACTGGAGTTGCTCGCCTCAGCGACTGATGGCCATATATGAAGCACTGAAGTGGTGCCACATTTAGACATCAGAAAAGTTGTGAGGCCATGTTAAAAGGCCCATAATCCACACCCTGAAGCAGTTGAAGGAAATGCGAGCCTCTGAGACACATACATTTTAGTCCAGGCGCTCCCTCTTTTCCTCTCTTTCTATATAGGTATGGTTTTGTACACATATCTCATATTCTGGCATTGACCAACTGAAAATGTAGACTAGTAAGAAAATAACTTCACTCTTTAATAACAGAAGTGCTTTTAAAGTTCTATCTTACTAGGCAGCAAAAACCAAGATTGTCTAGCAAATATGAAGACAAAGATGTTAAAGTAATAATAGATGCAGTCTCTTTTTCCAATTATAAACACAAGGGCACAATTTATTCTACTCTTCCAAACACAGGTTTTTATAAGAATAATGTCCTTTATAATTTTGGCATTTTATTGCCAGTACTCTGGGTATTTATCATTTTCAGGACAAATGGCAGTCAGAAGGCCTGTATACAAACATTAAAATTTATCTGCATGACATTTATTGGGGAAGCATTGTACAATATATATGGAACTTTGGGTTTGGGTTTTTTTCCCTATTGTGAAATACAAACATACAGGAGTCCAGTTAACTATTGGTTATACATCCATGCCCTAACTATAATGGCAAAAGTGACATCTGAATTTTTAGCTAAAATATTAAATAATTATATTAAGATCATAGTAATCTTTACTTTTAACATTCAACAAATGCCAAATTCAGTGAAAGTTGATTGCAATGTTGTCCTGGGTTCAGCTGGGATAGAGTTAATTTTCACAAGAAGCTGGCAGGGGGCACAGCCAGGACAGCTGTCCCAAACTAGCCAAGGGGGTATTTGATACCACATGATGTCATGCTCAGTATATAACTGGGGAAGCTGGCCAGGCAGAAGTGGGATCATAGCTCGGGAATGGGCTGAGCATCAGGTTTCAGGTGGTAAGCAATTGCATTGTACATCACTTACTTTATACATTATTTAATCAGTATTATTGTTATTATTATTTCTTCTCTCCTTGTGTTGTCCTGTTAAGTTGTCCTTATCTCAACCCACAAGGTTTTACCTTTTTCTTCTGATTCTGCTCCCCATCCCACTGGGCAGGGGGGGCAAGGGGAGGAGTGAGCAAGCAGCCACACAGTGCTTAGTTGCGGGCTGGGCTTAAACCACAACAAATGTTAGTGAAGCTACCTTGGTATAAAAAGAAAAACCTCCAAGGATTAGTGTAGCTGACTAAATAAGAGATTGAACAGAATAAACCCATAATGGAAATAATGAAAGGGGTATGAATAGAAGAAGAGCATGCTGAATGAGTGTAAATTATGCAAGCATGGAGAAAAAAGTGCCACTCTTCACTTTCTTTGTCTCATTAGAGACCTAGACAGAATTTTGACCATGCTATGAGAATGCTGCTAGTCCAAGATACACTGAGCTGTACCAGCGAGATCGCTGTCTTTCCTTACATTGAGGGAGCTTAGTGTTTATGGAGGATACTGGACATGCTGGACTCAAGAGTGAAGTCTTCCTTAGTCACTTCTGTCATGGTTTAACCCCAGCCAGCAACTAAGCACCACGCAGCCACTCACTCACTCCCCCCCATCCAGTGGGATGGGGGAGAAAATCGGGAAAAAGAAGTAAAACTCCTGGGTTGAGATAAGAACGGTTTAATAGAACAGAAAAGAAGACACTAATAATGATAATGATAACACTAATAAAATGACAACAGTAGTAATAAAAGGATTGAAATGTACAAATGATGTGCAGGGCAATTGCTCACCACCCGCCGACCAACACCCAGCCAGTCCCCGAGCAGCGATTCCCCGCCCCCACTTCCCAGTTCCTATACTGGATGGGACGTCCCATGGTATGGAATACACCATTGGCCAGTTTGGGTCAGGTACCCTAGGTCTGTCCTGTGCCAACTTCTTGTGCCCTGGCTGGGCATGAGAAGCTGAAAAATCCTTGACTATAGTCTAAACACTACTGAGCAACAACTGAAAACATCAGTGTTATCAACATTCTTCACATACTGAACTCAAAACATAGCACTGTACCAGCTACTAGGAAGACAGTTAACTCTATCCCAGCTGAAACCAGGACAACTTCATAGTCAAAGTTACAGAAACTGCCAGTAATCTGTTTTCCATGCTCCATGCCACTATCATACAACCTTGGTTTAATGGACCCCACGCTGGAGTGAAAAAAAAAAGCTCTTCACTGCTAGTTGTCAGTCAAGAGTATCTGTCAATTGGATCAGCTTATGTTAAATTGTGGATGACCCAAGCAAGCTAGAATATCTTGGTAGTTTTACTTTTCACTAATGATCATTTCTGAATTTCCTCTTGAAACAACAGGTTTTCATCTTTATGAAGCAATGAATGCAGTTACCTATACTAACCCCCATTGTTACACCAGACCTTTTTCAGCTGTGCAGAAATGTGACCTTTGAGACTAAAGTTTCATAACGTAGGAGCTGTAGTAATAAAACTAGTGTTAAGCCTTAATTAGCTTTAATTAACGCTAATTTGCTCTGGCTACTCATTCCTGGCCCTATTCAGCACTGTATCACCCCTTGAGTTGTGCTGCTATGACCCGTTTTAAATCAGGTTAATTAAATGACCCAGGCTGAAAAACAACTCTTTAGGTGGGATTTTTTTGTTTTGATCAAAGATCATATTCTTGACATATTTAATAGGACAGCTCACAGAAATTTAACTCAGCTGACATGGGGGCAACATTGCATCCTAGAGATCAGAATATACTGCCAGGGGAAGGAAGCAACTTACACAAAAACCATGAAAAAAAAGTCTTCTGCAGTGCAGAGTTACAGCCTAAGACTTTCCCTCTCGTTAAATCAGTGTCTGTCTAAACTACTAAATATAAATTCTCCTTGCTCTGGGAAACCAAGAAAAGAGATTAACTGATTTCAGGCACAAGATGGAAGCTACAGAACATGTCTCCAGATCCTTGCCTCCACAGTAGGCGATTTCAGATGGAAAATGCCATCTGTGCAGTGCAACAGCCCTGAAGCCTGGAGGTCAGTTCCCAGCAAGATACTGACTCAAACTGCCTCCAAAGTTTCCAGTTTCCTTTTCTCAAGACCTTTATCAGTATTACCTCTAACCCAGCTCATCTTGAATCAAAACTCAAAAAAGTAAAGACATTTTGTGTGCCAGCTAGAGCAACTACTGATATTGCTCTTAACAGCAACTCTTGCTTATTGAAAAAAGGATGAAATAAGATCAGCGACAGAGCAGAGCAACGTGCTTGCTCCCTGGCCTCCCCACTGCAGTAACAATACAAATATGTTGCACTTTCCAAAGCAGCTATTTAATCCCATTTGTCCCTTTCTTCTGTAAACCACTCTCCTCCATTTTGAGTGACTCAGCTTCCTCCTGCAGCTGCAGAAACAACAACCTACTTCTCTCCAAAATGAAGTAGTCGCCTTATTCCCATTCGTTCAGATGCTGGTTTAAAACCAATTTTCTTTTGTCTCCTCTTTCTTTTATAAAATTGACATTCGCATCCCTTTTCTGGGCACATTCGGCATCCCAGCGCAGGCAGCAGAGGGATCCAGCCTGACAAGAGCAGCTGATGGATTCAGCCCCTGGGCAGTGCATTAGCTCTATGGCATGAAAGACCCTCTGCCCCTTTCCCCCCAGCATTTACATATCCAAGGACCAATCTGAATCCCCAAACAAGAGAGTGTTCTGCTTTGGTCCCGTTTGATCTCATAACTTATAAATATTTCATTGAATGGTAGAATTACGACATCAGTGATGACCCAGCCAGAAATCACAAAGGCAGTGAATTCATTTGTGCTCAGCTGTTCCGTTGTTTAAGATTCTGTACAAACTCTTTCGTGTTTTGATAAAGTCATACTTCACAGCTATATCGTAACTATAAATATGACCCTTTAATGACATTGCTGTCAGGAGATATGACATTTTTTGCCAGCTGGCAGTGGAATTTTTGCTATATCCCTTAGATAGAAAGATTAGATAGATATTGGAGAGTATATATAGAAAATACTATCAGCAGTCAATCTTGAGCTAAAGGGAGCTTCAGGCACATGATGCTCACAGGTTATTTTCAAGCTAACGGAATTTAGCGTCCTACTCAATCTAACATCTGTATTCAAAGAGTCAGCCACATCAGCATTGTTGAACATTAGCCCAAGTTTTTTCTTTTTTCCCCTTTTTTTTTTCTTTTTCTTCCTTCTGCTTTGTTCTGGGCAAACATGCTTTAGATCAATAAAATCTCCATTTCACTTCATCATGAGCTCATTATTTTAAAAGGGTCTTAGTGAATAAAATATTTTAGAGAAAAAAAAACCCAAAATGTACATTATTCCAACTGAGAATTTAGTTTGTTTCACTGAGACACGTTTTCAAATATTTGTGAAAAATCACACTCTTGTGCAAATTAGAATATTCAGTCACTAATAAAAAAAATTCACAAGCTCTGAGCACCTTAAACTTCAGAATAGCAGCATAGTAAAAATTCCCACCCCCTCCTGATTTACTTTCACTAAAAAAG
>NW_010972664.1:10770129-10770476 GCF_000737465.1 Haliaeetus leucocephalus
TGAAGCCATGGCTTTGCCCCTACACTAGATGGATCTTGTGGTTACCACCAGCATATCTGAATGCTGAAGTTGCCCAAAGGTTACCCCGCGTGCACATCAGTAGAGAAATATAAGCCAGCAGCAGAGACCACACACGTATTGCAACTTCCGTGTGGGTTACACGTGTGGATTAGGTGTACTCTGATGACATCTGTAATCTCAGCACAGGCCCCAACAAAAATGCCTTTAAAGGCCAGGTTTTTTTACTCCTGACAAGTGGAGAATTTCAGAGGTTCATGTATACAAGTTATACTAATATATTCACATTACAGCCTTTCATGTGGGGAAACTCAGCCTGCTTGAACAAA
>NW_010972664.1:10770743-10771524 GCF_000737465.1 Haliaeetus leucocephalus
TGCAGTTACCTCCACTGGCACCTGGATAAGAGACTGCTGGCATCTATATTTCTGTAATACTATGGTCTAAGATCTGTAAGAAGCCTTGATGACCTTAATATAACCCATTTTCAAAGGTTTAAAAATACAGGTTTTTTTAAGGGGCCAAGACTTCATCTATGTCAAAAATAAGAGCAGGTTAATATTAAAAGCTGGAGATAATTGCTTAGAAGTTCCATCTATGTGTCTGTATTTTGGTAAATTTTCCAGTACCCAGAGGTTTCTAGTCAGCCTTTGGTTAGAGATTTCAAGCTTTTCCTGCGGCACAAACCAGGTGTGGGAAACTTGAATCATAAACTGCAATGAATAAGGAAATTCTCAGTATGGACCTTCCCTTTTACAACTAGAGACGTTATATCTCTTATCCTTGGTGTCGTCACTTAATTTGCAGACCGATATAAACCAGTGTATTTTCAGCATCTCCCTTAAAGGGATTTGAATATTCAGAGGAGGAGTATGCTGCGATTTGATAACCACCCCTCAGATCTTGCAGGAAATGGAGATGTATCCTGATGGAGGGGAAAATCAAGACCTTAACATAATCAAATCTACTTAGTAACAACTGTTTTGGATATTCCACACTAACAAGGGTTTTTCCAAATTACTCCTTCAGCAACTTTGCTGGAACTTGAAAAGAAATGTGATGCTGATGAGATAGTAATTATTAAAGAAATACTGTCATGGCCCAGTCTGTTGTTACAAATGATAAAACTTTATTTTAACCACGTTCAAATGGCTCCTT
>NW_010972664.1:10773786-10774041 GCF_000737465.1 Haliaeetus leucocephalus
ATTATAAACACAAGGGCACAATTTATTCTACTCTTCCAAACACAGGTTTTTATAAGAATAATGTCCTTTATAATTTTGGCATTTTATTGCCAGTACTCTGGGTATTTATCATTTTCAGGACAAATGGCAGTCAGAAGGCCTGTATACAAACATTAAAATTTATCTGCATGACATTTATTGGGGAAGCATTGTACAATATATATGGAACTTTGGGTTTGGGTTTTTTTCCCTATTGTGAAATACAAACATACAGGA
>NW_010972664.1:10774051-10774949 GCF_000737465.1 Haliaeetus leucocephalus
TCCAGTTAACTATTGGTTATACATCCATGCCCTAACTATAATGGCAAAAGTGACATCTGAATTTTTAGCTAAAATATTAAATAATTATATTAAGATCATAGTAATCTTTACTTTTAACATTCAACAAATGCCAAATTCAGTGAAAGTTGATTGCAATGTTGTCCTGGGTTCAGCTGGGATAGAGTTAATTTTCACAGGAATCTGGGAGGGGGTACAGCCAGGGCAGCTGACCCAAACTGGCCAACGGGGTATTCCATACCACATGATGTCATGCTCAGTATATAACTGGGGAAGCTGGCCAGGCAGAAGTGGGATCATAGCTCGGGAATGGGCTGAGCATCAGGTTTCAGGTGGTAAGCAATTGCATTGTACATCACTTACTTTATACATTATTTAATCAGTATTATTGTTATTATTATTTCTTCTCTCCTTGTGTTGTCCTGTTAAGTTGTCCTTATCTCAACCCACAAGGTTTTACCTTTTTCTTCTGATTCTGCTCCCCATCCCACTGGGCAGGGGGGGCAAGGGGAGGAGTGAGCAAGCAGCCACACGGTGCTTAGTTGCGGGCTGGGCTTAAACCACAACAAATGTTAGTGAAGCTACCTTGGTATAAAAAGAAAAACCTCCAAGGATTAGTGTAGCTGACTAAATAAGAGATTGAACAGAATAAACCCATAATGGAAATAATGAAAGGGGTATGAATAGAAGAAGAGCATGCTGAATGAGTGTAAATTATGCAAGCATGGAGAAAAAAGTGCCACTCTTCACTTTCTTTGTCTCATTAGAGACCTAGACAGAATTTTGACCATGCTATGAGAATGCTGCTAGTCCAAGATACACTGAGCTGTACCAGCGAGATCGCTGTCTTTCCTTACATTGAGGGAGCTTAGTGTTTATG
>NW_010972664.1:10775002-10809507 GCF_000737465.1 Haliaeetus leucocephalus
CCGCCAGCCACTCACTCTCCCCCCCCCATCCAGTGGGATGGGGGAGAAAATCGGGAAAAAGAAGTAAAACTCCTGGGTTGAGATAAGAACGGTTTAATAGAACAGAAAAGAAGACACTAATAATGATAATGATAACACTAATAAAATGACAACAGTAGTAATAAAAGGATTGAAATGTACAAATGATGTGCAGGGCAATTGCTCACCACCCGCCGACCAACCCCCAGCCAGTCCCCGAGCAGCGATTCCCCGCCCCCACTTCCCAGTTCCTATACTGGATGGGACGTCCCATGGTATGGAATACACCATTGGCCAGTTTGGGTCAGGTACCCTAGGTCTGTCCTGTGCCAACTTCTTGTGCCCTGGCTGGGCATGAGAAGCTGAAAAATCCTTGACTATAGTCTAAACACTACTGAGCAACAACTGAAAACATCAGTGTTATCAACATTCTTCACATACTGACCCAAAAACATAGCACTATACCAGCTACTAGGAAGACAGTTAACTCTATCCCAGCTGAAACCAGGACAACTTCATAGTCAAAGTTACAGAAACTGCCAGTAATCTGTTTTCCATGCTCCATGCCACTATCATACAACCTTGGTTTAATGGACCCCACGCTGGAGTGAAAAAAAAAAGCTCTTCACTGCTAGTTGTCAGTCAAGAGTATCTGTCAATTGGATCAGCTTATGTTAAATTGTGGATGACCCAAGCAAGCTAGAATATCTTGGTAGTTTTACTTTTCACTAATGATCATTTCTGAATTTCCTCTTGAAACAACAGGTTTTCATCTTTATGAAGCAATGAATGCAGTTACCTATACTAACCCCCATTGTTACACCAGACCTTTTTCAGCTGTGCAGAAATGTGACCTTTGAGACTAAAGTTTCATAACGTAGGAGCTGTAGTAATAAAACTAGTGTTAAGCCTTAATTAGCTTTAATTAACGCTAATTTGCTCTGGCTACTCATTCCTGGCCCTATTCAGCACTGTATCACCCCTTGAGTTGTGCTGCTATGACCCGTTTTAAATCAGGTTAATTAAATGACCCAGGCTGAAAAACAACTCTTTAGGTGGGATTTTTTTGTTTTGATCAAAGATCATATTCTTGACATATTTAATAGGACAGCTCACAGAAATTTAACTCAGCTGACATGGGGGCAACATTGCATCCTAGAGATCAGAATATACTGCCAGGGGAAGGAAGCAACTTACACAAAAACCATGAAAAAAAAGTCTTCTGCAGTGCAGAGTTACAGCCTAAGACTTTCCCTCTCGTTAAATCAGTGTCTGTCTAAACTACTAAATATAAATTCTCCTTGCTCTGGGAAACCAAGAAAAGAGATTAACTGATTTCAGGCACAAGATGGAAGCTACAGAACATGTCTCCAGATCCTTGCCTCCACAGTAGGCGATTTCAGATGGAAAATGCCATCTGTGCAGTGCAACAGCCCTGAAGCCTGGAGGTCAGTTCCCAGCAAGATACTGACTCAAACTGCCTCCAAAGTTTCCAGTTTCCTTTTCTCAAGACCTTTATCAGTATTACCTCTAACCCAGCTCATCTTGAATCAAAACTCAAAAAAGTAAAGACATTTTGTGTGCCAGCTAGAGCAACTACTGATATTGCTCTTAACAGCAACTCTTGCTTATTGAAAAAAGGATGAAATAAGATCAGCGACAGAGCAGAGCAACGTGCTTGCTCCCTGGCCTCCCCACTGCAGTAACAATACAAATATGTTGCACTTTCCAAAGCAGCTATTTAATCCCATTTGTCCCTTTCTTCTGTAAACCACTCTCCTCCATTTTGAGTGACTCAGCTTCCTCCTGCAGCTGCAGAAACAACAACCTACTTCTCTCCAAAATGAAGTAGTCGCCTTATTCCCATTCGTTCAGATGCTGGTTTAAAACCAATTTTCTTTTGTCTCCTCTTTCTTTTATAAAATTGACATTCGCATCCCTTTTCTGGGCACATTCGGCATCCCAGCGCAAGCAGCAGAGGGATCCAGCCTGACAAGAGCAGCTGATGGATTCAGCCCCTGGGCAGTGCATTAGCTCTATGGCATGAAAGACCCTCTGCCCCTTTCCCCCCAGCATTTACATATCCAAGGACCAATCTGAATCCCCAAACAAGAGAGTGTTCTGCTTTGGTCCCGTTTGATCTCATAACTTATAAATATTTCATTGAATGGTAGAATTACGACATCAGTGATGACCCAGCCAGAAATCACAAAGGCAGTGAATTCATTTGTGCTCAGCTGTTCCGTTGTTTAAGATTCTGTACAAACTCTTTCGTGTTTTGATAAAGTCATACTTCACAGCTATATCGTAACTATAAATATGACCCTTTAATGACATTGCTGTCAGGAGATATGACATTTTTTGCCAGCTGGCAGTGGAATTTTTGCTATATCCCTTAGATAGAAAGATTAGATAGATATTGGAGAGTATATATAGAAAATACTATCAGCAGTCAATCTTGAGCTAAAGGGAGCTTCAGGCACATGATGCTCACAGGTTATTTTCAAGCTAACGGAATTTAGCGTCCTACTCAATCTAACATCTGTATTCAAAGAGTCAGCCACATCAGCATTGTTGAACATTAGCCCAAGTTTTTTCTTTTTTCCCCTTTTTTTTTTCTTTTTCTTCCTTCTGCTTTGTTCTGGGCAAACATGCTTTAGATCAATAAAATCTCCATTTCACTTCATCATGAGCTCATTATTTTAAAAGGGTCTTAGTGAATAAAATATTTTAGAGAAAAAAAAACCCAAAATGTACATTATTCCAACTGAGAATTTAGTTTGTTTCACTGAGACACGTTTTCAAATATTTGTGAAAAATCACACTCTTGTGCAAATTAGAATATTCAGTCACTAATAAAAAAAATTCACAAGCTCTGAGCACCTTAAACTTCAGAATAGCAGCATAGTAAAAATTCCCACCCCCTCCTGATTTACTTTCACTAAAAAAGTGTGCTTGAGCATACACGTATATTTTATACATATATATTCATATGCTTCTGTAGGCTGGAGGCTACCCTCTCCTTCTTCCAGTACTTTTTACCTTTGCTCTTTTTATTTGCATGAGAGATGACATGAAGCCATGGCTTTGCCCCTACACTAGATGGATCTTGTGGTTACCACCAGCATATCTGAATGCTGAAGTTGCCCAAAGGTTACCCCGCGTGCACATCAGTAGAGAAATATAAGCCAGCAGCAGAGACCACACACGTATTGCAACTTCCGTGTGGGTTACACGTGTGGATTAGGTGTACTCTGATGACATCTGTAATCTCAGCACAGGCCCCAACAAAAATGCCTTTAAAGGCCAGGTTTTTTTACTCCTGACAAGTGGAGAATTTCAGAGGTTCATGTATACAAGTTATACTAATATATTCACATTACAGCCTTTCATGTGGGGAAACTCAGACTGTTTGAACAAACATTTAATTAAGCTTCATATGGCACAGCAGGGAAAATATTTTTAATGATATCCTGTGGTCAAAATCAAAATTTGCTGACAGTTACTGCACAGTGGTGCCCAAGTTTAATACTTTTTTTCATACAGATAAGAGTTATGCTTAGCAATACTTGGCAAAACCTGACCTTTCTTTGTCATATCTCACAACACTGAAACACCTCTGGGATGAAACATGTCAGGTGTTGGAGAGCGTGCAGCAAAACCCTGTGCAATGGGGTTCAGGATGGGAAGCACTGAACAGGTAAATGTGGGGAGAGGATATGCAGTTACCTCCACTGGCACCTGGATAAGAGACTGCTGGCATCTATATTTCTGTAATACTATGGTCTAAGATCTGTAAGAAGCCTTGATGACCTTAATATAACCCATTTTCAAAGGTTTAAAAATACAGGTTTTTTTAAGGGGCCAAGACTTCATCTATGTCAAAAATAAGAGCAGGTTAATATTAAAAGCTGGAGATAATTGCTTAGAAGTTCCATCTATGTGTCTGTATTTTGGTAAATTTTCCAGTACCCAGAGGTTTCTAGTCAGCCTTTGGTTAGAGATTTCAAGCTTTTCCTGCGGCACAAACCAGGTGTGGGAAACTTGAATCATAAACTGCAATGAATAAGGAAATTCTCAGTATGGACCTTCCCTTTTACAACTAGAGACGTTATATCTCTTATCCTTGGTGTCGTCACTTAATTTGCAGACCGATATAAACCAGTGTATTTTCAGCATCTCCCTTAAAGGGATTTGAATATTCAGAGGAGGAATATGCTGCGATTTGATAACCACCCCTCAGATCTTGCAGGAAATGGAGATGTATCCTGATGGAGGGGAAAATCAAGACCTTAACATAATCAAATCTACTTAGTAACAACTGTTTTGGATATTCCACACTAACAAGGGTTTTTCCAAATTACTCCTTCAGCAACTTTGCTGGAACTTGAAAAGAAATGTGATGCTGATGAGATAGTAATTATTAAAGAAATACTGTCATGGCCCAGTCTGTTGTTACAAATGATAAAACTTTATTTTAACCACGTTCAAATGGCTCCTTTATTTTCAGCTGTCAGTGAGCACACATTTTGGAAGTATCTCCAGTAAAAGTAAATTAAGAATTTGTCCTGGCTTCAGCTGGGATAGAGTTACTGTCTTCCTAGTAGCTGGTACAGCGCTATGTTTTGAGTTCAGTATGTGAAGAATGTTGATAACACTGATGTTTTCAGTTGTTGCTCAGTAGTGTTTAGACTATAGTCAAGGATTTTTCAGCTTCTCATGCCCAGCCAGGGCACAAGAAGTTGGCACAGGACCGAGCTAGGGCACCTGACCCAAACTGGCCAACAGTGTATTCCATACCATGGGACGTCCCATCTAGTTTAGGAACTGGGAAGTGGGGGCGGGGAATCGCCGCTCGGGGACTGGCTGGGTGTCGGTCGGCGGGTGGTGAGCAATTGCCCTGCGCATCATTTGTACATTCCAATCCTTTTATTACTACTGTTGTCATTTTATTAGTGTTATCATTATCATTATTAGTGTCTTCTTTTCTGTTCTATTAAACTGTTCTTATCTCAACCCAGGAGTTTTACTTCTTTTTCCCGATTTTCTCCCCCATCCCACTGGATGGGGGGGGGAGTGAGTGAGCGGCTGCGTGGTGCTTAGTTTAACCCTGGCTAGGGTTAAACCACGACAGAATTCCTTGTTCTTAAATGGCTGAAAGTGTTTCAGGAACCCAGGTTAGGAAACACACATTCATACGTATACTTATATTTGAAATTATTTTCAAAAAGCTAAAAGAAGCAGCAGTATTTCTTAGCAGGTAGCTCCAGGTTAAAAAAAAACAAAAACAAAAACCAAAACCAAAAAACAAACCAACAACAAAAAAAAACCCAACAAAAAAAACCCCCAACTTTTAATGAACTAAGAATTAAAGACTAAGTATCTATTCCCTAAATTAATAAATTGCACAAAAGGATAATTTGACATCATACATAATGTCTCTGAGTATTTCTCCAACACAGACACATTCATCAAATTATATCAGCCTTTAGATTTTTATTTCATTAGGAAGTAGGTGGAAAACTTCACCTTTGAACATGACAAATGTCACTATAAGCAAAAATGGACAATGACTGATCACTCAATAACCAGAGATTCTTCTCCTGCTTCATTCCCATCATCTGTACTGCAACAGCAGAAACAGATATAGAACTGGTCAGGAAAAGACATATGCACATGTCCCTTGGAAACAGACTTATCTCCACACAGATATAATATAACCACGTAGCCAAGCTTAGGATATCTGCCTTTGCAAATACTAACTGCAAGCTAGTCATACTTGTAGCAAAAGCAAGCAAAGAACAATACACATGCGCTCGGGACACTGCAAAGATATCTTTCCTCCACTCATGTGCATGGTACCTGCTGTGTAATTTTCAGATGTTAAATTAAGTCACAAATATGATTCCCAGAGTGGAGATACCTGATAATAAGCAAAGTGCCAGTAGACATCCAAGCATGAACACCCATACGAAAAACCAACATGGCACATCAGACTGCTTACATACATCAATTCTAGACCCATTATTACTCATGATACCTAGATATGCTTTGGCACACGACTTCATACCAGTTTTAGCCAATATGTCAACAAATTATAAAGGAAAATGAAAAAGATGAAATTTTCATTCATCTTTTGGGTTTGGTTTTTTTTTTTTTTTCCTTTAAATATCCCCAAAAGGTTATTTTCTGTATTATTGAAAGACAGAACAAAACAGGACAAAATTTTAGCAGTCAGCTTTGTCTCTGCCTGCTAATTTACTTTATATTAAAAGCCAGACAGCGTAACTGAACCAGAACAACACTGTAAATTTACATAGACAGAATTTTCAGACTTTTTATGCATTATTGCTATGTTCACAATTAACCAAATTAATCCCAATTTTAAAGAGCTTTTAAGAGCAGCAAGGAGTACTTGATTTATCTGTTGCTCACTCTCCCATTTATTAACCTTATTGTTTCACTCTTCTGCAGTTTACTAGCAGTAAACAAATCCCATGTGAAACCCAATAAAATACTTCTTTTGTAATGGTAATGCTACTGTCCTTATAAATCTCTGATTCCAGGCACAGCCTTAGCTCCTTACTGGCTTTGATTTACGAGTGGGCCGACCTGGGCCTAACCCTGTCAGCTTCAGTTCTGAGACAGTCCTTAGGATTATGGGTGTCTGATCTGGCAAATTCCTGAGAGGAGAAAATTTAACTGAGGAAGGCTCTCTCTGACAAGTGATAAAGCCCTGTTCTTTTCAGGTTGCACTAGAGATGGGGTTATGGGCAGAATTAATTGAGGGAGACACAGGGACACTAAAAAAAAAAAATCATGAAAGAAGAAAAGAAGAGAATACAGAGTTTATGGGAGAATTACTGAAAAGGAAAGAAGGAGGGGTTGAAGGGAAGCAATCAATTCCCATTTATAAGGTAGGGAATCTAGCAAACTAATTAGCATTAGAACCAGATCAATTTTCTTACACAAAGTATTTTATGAGATTGTTACATGACAGTATACTAATTAAAACTGATTGGCCTAATTAGAGCAGCATTAATAACATAGCAGGCACTGGCAGCAGCACCGCTTAGTCTGTGATGTGCTTTAAAGATAAAGATATGTGAGAGTCACCACAGACAGCCCTTGTTTTAACATAACATTGTTTTGTAGCAAGCCAACATTGTGTCTGTGATCATGTGCTTGGTGAATAGTTTGCTGCTTTTCTGCAGTGGAAGAACAGGAAGAAAAATGGCAAATTAGCCAGTATAAAAGGGAGAGACAAATTGAGAACTAAAACCAACGGTGTGTTAGAAGAGCAATTAGCAAGAAACAAATATAAAGCATGGGCCTGATTCTCCCATGCCCTGAACCTTGGGAATAAATTTACTGGGAGATGGTCCCAGCAATGCTTCACCCAGATGCTGCTATTGCATGAAAGACTTCATGCAATGCAAGGCAGCAGAAATAAACTGTCCAGCTCAGCAAATTACAGCCCTGGGAGTCTACAAACACTGGTCAGTCTACAGGCTTTCCCCAAGGACTCACTGAATAACCAGTATTTCCCAAGGTTGTTCATGAGAAGTTGCCAAGATTAAAGTTGTGATGAGACCTTTCCTTTAGAAGAAATTTTTCTGAATATGAAGAAATCAGGAAAACATGCCTTTTAAGGAGAACACTATATAGTATATGCAATCTTGGTTTTATCCTTTGAGGAAATGAAATTTCATAAAAGGCATGTTTCTAGTTTGGGTGTGAATAATGAGGAATGCTGTATGAATGAATGAACAACCTTCTACAAATGTTTGAATGAAGACAAGTCATAAAACAACTCTACAAACAAAATGCTATTTAAGTATGTAAAAGGAAGCAAACCTGTTATTAAACAAAACCATTATTAAACAAGTTCAAAGTGAAGAGCTGTTCAGAAGTGGAATATGCCCCAATGGTATTTTGGAGTACTTGCCCACTTCTGTTTGCCATTTAGGCTTTAACTGCTGTGATTCTGCCACGATAAGTGAGAAATCAACATGTACTGAAAAATCAGGATATTTAGGGTTTAACAATATAGCTGCTGCAGATCAAGGTATTGGAAATTTTAGATTAATGAAGGAGATAGTTATTGTAAGTAGGTAGGTAGTTAGACAGACAATACAAAGACCTTATAAAGTAAAAGTTTTTCTTTTTTCTGGAGCAAGGCTTCCAGTCTGTAACAATTATTGAGGTAATACAATATTGCTGCCATTGCTCTTCCTCACTGCACAACAGTACAAAACAAAATCGAGCACAATGATAATTTGGTGTTCTGCATCCAAAAGATGCTGCCTTGAAACCACCCACCCTGGTCACTGCTGTCTTCCACAGCAACTGCTACAAAGTAGGTACTCCATATACGTTATCTCCAGAAGAAATGGACTTCCAAAATAACTTCAGCTGTATCAGAATTTTTCACCCACGTGGGTAAATTTTCATAAGTAAAGCAACATGATTTCAAGATAACAACTGCCTTGAGTCAACTGCTGCAAAATAATGTTACTAATGCATCAGAATTCAAGTAGGAATTTATTCTGAGAAGTTATTGTTCCATGGTGATCAACTTCTTCAAGTACAGAAGTGCTAACAGAGAATTCCCCTCCAGAGGAAAGGGAGGAAAGAGGAAAATGGGAAAACCCATAGAGTCTGCAATAAATGACAATATTCATGGTTATGATTTTAGTTATTTGCCTATCATACATGAATATGTACTCATTGCTTTTAAATATAGTTGTCTATCATAATTTCCTAAATCTAAACACATACTTGAAGCAAAGCATAGTAGTGCAGAAATAAAATATAAACAGTAATCAGTCAATTTTAATACTTCAAGCTTCACAAATTAACTTTAAATGGTTAAACTCCATATTAATTATGTAAAAGATATACATAAGAAAAGTACTTGTGCAACGGACAAGATGAATCCACCACTAAATTATACTCTGAAACCTACAATGAGTCTCTGAAGAAACCAGGGCAACTAATGGACCTTTGCTTGCATGAATCACATGGCTCAGCTTTGCGGTCTTCCACGATGCACAGCATCTGCCAAGTATCATCTTAAGAATTTCTATATGTTTTACACAAACATACCTCAGAACTGTGGGGGGATTTTACTGACAGTCATTTGATAACATCTGAATAAATCCTCACTTGGAGAGTTACAAATAGGTTATTATTAAGTGCAAAAACAATTTTAAAAGCCAAACCTCACACAGAAATGGACCATTCCTGCCCTGATACTCGTATCTGAACAATTCTGTATAACTTTCTGATGGGTTACACAGCTGAATGCACATTCTGTAGCTGAAGCTCATCCCCTGAGTTTGTATGTCCCTAAGTCTCCTACAGAACTACCTCCATTTCTCTGGCTAACTTTATGACCATAAATCTTTATCTTTTGAGGGGTTTGGAAAGTGTACCTGAAATCCCATCTGTCAGAAGCTTCAGGACCTCTGCTGAACCCCAGATCCACCTTGTTAAAGTATATATTGTCCTCAAACAAGCAAATCTGCTGGCAGTGAGTTTACAGTTCTCCTATTTAGAAGCACCTATTTGACACAAACTGATGCAAAGACTGCAAAGGTTCCAAAAATCTAGTCCCTGCTATATACAGTACAAGAAATACATGGATACAGTGGGAATACAATAAAATCTGCTTTCAGTGCTCTGCCTCAATTTCTTTGTTAGTCCTGACTCTTTTGCACTTAGAGCAAACTTATCTTAGTAGTCCAGGTTGCTTTGTTCTGTGCATGGTTTCTTCTCCGATCCATAGGGTTTTTTCTGCACACAGTTCCTTCATCTTTGGATGGCCCTGCAGCTAAATTACCCTTCCTGCTGTAAAAGAATTCCCTTTCCTTATTCTTTAATGTGCCCATATTACCATTCATCCTGCTCCCTTTTCACTTTTGCCATTGCTTAAGCTAGAAAACTAGTACCTAGTAGTTTCTTTTTTCCTTTTGCAGATTTTTTTCAGTCTGCAAAGCCTCATGCTAGTTACTAGAAAAACCCCGCACCTTTTTCATAGGCTGCATCCAGACCATTTTTCCTGATATTTTCCCTCTGATGAAAACTAGAATTTAATGAGACTGACTTGGAAGAACCATAACTCACCCTCCTAGTTATGCCTAACAGTGTATGACTAACTCCACATATGCAAAGGCATTGATTGATTAAGTTACCTCACAGCGCCAATCAAAATTCATAAATTGTACAATATGTGTAAAAACAATCTGATTTTCAGTCAGCTCTTCCTGTCCTGAATGTCAAGTCACCTTTATTCGTGTGCTTAGGTATGGATTTGGTAGCTAATTTATGGACCAGTTTCAAAACTGTAGTTCAACTAGAACCAAAAATTGTAGTGCTAACATTCACTCCAGTTTGTTGATTGTGGCAGTGCCAGACGTACATATTCTGGGTAATAGCACAAAAAGTGTCATTCAATATTTAAGCTGATTTAAAGACAAAGGGCTATCTAACCTTTGCTGTCAGCCATGGCTGTGCAGACACATGAACTTTAGTTAGTTTAACAATGAACAGATATCATCTGAGTGTTAACAAATATCATAATACTTCTGAGAAATCTGAACTTTTGAGCTATACAACAGGGATGCCGTTTGCAGTTATATGCAGCATTGTGAAGTCTTGTATCTGTTCAGATTTTTTTGAATACTTTGAAAAGGCAGCTGTTGTGTTCTTCAACAGTACCCTAAAGTGTTAAATTAAAATACCACAGGAAGGACATTAATAAAACAGATGTGCATCAAATGCATAAAAATAAGAAAGTGCTGAGGGCTCTGAAATTTTAGAAACTGTAATCATGTTTCTGAGCTTTTATATAGTTTTGTTTAAGTATACCACTATTGGATGTTAAATATATTAGTCCACATCCTCAGATTGGGGGTGGGGGGGAGATCAATAAAGCTTAAGTAGATTTATATCAGTTGTGGTTCTGCCCCTCTATCCTGCTGTTTACATTTCTGACAGTTCATTTGTCTTCAGTCTGCTTCTTGAAGAATTTCAGTTTTGTAAGCCATGAGAAAACCAAGATCTTTTAGACTACCTCTGGTGTTGCACCAAAGTCTCACTGCTGAAAGCATAATCACCCATTCATGTAATCTCATTTTGACTGGACCTGTTCAAATGTTTTTACTGCTCAAAAGGAAATTAACAGTCCAGATGCAAAAGTTCACATGTTCTGTGATAGGCTGTCTCCAGCTGTATAGCCAAATATAATCCACTTAAGCCATAGTCTCCCATTTGCTTTTACTTGGAGCCTCTACAAATTAAAAAACAGAGGCACAACATTGGAGAGATGAAGTCACAATGAATTAACTTTCAGCTAAAACAGCCAGTGCTTTGCTTTAAGAGACCTCGCTATTCATTGTCACTTAAAATGCATCACCATATTTCTTGACAGTCCCAAACCATCAATTACATTGCACTTCACTGTGAACCCTGATGCTCTGCAGGCCATTCAAGGGTATGCCTTCGCACAAATCTGAACTGGAGGTAGCTTACCTCCAGAGAGTGCAATTGTTCTGTAAGGTAACACTTCAACTCATCATTTACGCTTGTAAATCATCCACTTTCAAATGACTTAAGAGACTTCTAGGTCCTGTTCCTCTGAAACATTTCTGCATGAACTGTATGACAAATCCTGGCCCTTCTCTGGGCTCCTGTGGCAGTCATGGGAAAGCTGCAGAGGACCAGTGATGGCTGTGTGAGAGAGACTGCCCCACCTGCCCGGCTGCACCATTGCGCGTGGACCTGGTCATGTGGGTAACCTGAGTAAAAACCACAACAGAATTCAGGCGTATTTAAGAGCTCAAGAAAACCCCACCACGGGACATTTATTCTGCTGGAAAACAGTTTCTTCAAAACCAAATTTTCAGTAAGAATAGACTGGTTTTGGTGGTACGGAAATTTTTCATTTTGACACTCTTGGTATAAATGTTTTATGAAAGGAGGTGGTGTTTAACAATGGTTTGTTATAAACACGTAAGATTTAAATAAGGAAAAAAGCATTTCAGTGTTATTAAAATAAATGTTTCAATGGACTTAATTCTCAATTTACTGGCCCATCCAAAAGTGTGTTAGGAAGCATTGATATGCTTTAATCCAGTTACAAAATATTTGCAGTAATCTGTCCTGCAAATGGGAAAAAAGTCTATTTTGTGCCTAGCTGTGGAAAAAATATTCCAATTATGGGAAATAATTAATTTTTATAACCAGATTTAACTCTACCATGAAGACACAGCATACCACATCTGTTCCAGCATTACCAAAAACAAGGCTGGTACTGTGTGACGAAGTGTCTTGATCAAATCCTATACCGGGTGCTGCAATGAATGGCCAACAAATATTTTCTTTCAGAACATAAAAGGGGAATAAAGAAGCCCCCAGTATTCACATATCAAAACATCATTGGCTGAGCTGGTGCAACAGAACCTTGAAAATCACTCCTAATTACAGCAGCAGCAAAGCCCTGGACAACTTCCAGGTCAACATTGTGAGGGCAAATTGTGGGAAGGGACACAAAGGAACCAAGGAGAAGTTCCTTGTTCAGGGTGACACTGTATCACAACAGCACCGCCGGGAATAGCGCCACTGGCTTCACCCAAACCATTTAATGCACTGTCCAATTAGCACGCTATATACAATTTCACTCAATACAAGGATAAAAAAGATTTAGAGAGACACATCTAAAATAGTGCAAGTGCAAGAATGCACAAGCCATGAATCAAACACTTTCAAAACGTGTGACTATATTGCTCATGTGCACGGAACCATCCCAACCACGGATGGAATTTCAAAAAGACTATTTTGACTGTGAACATCTGATCAATTTAGGGGTCACAGGAGCACTTACGTTGTTGGTAAGCCTACAAATCAAACAACTGCAAACCAGGATCTGAATAATCAATGAGTCTTCATTCTAGATGCCATCAATGCCAGGAGTCTGTTAAGACTGCATCTACATTCAGATCACTTGGATCATTTTCAGACTCCACTGGATTTGCAAAACACACTGATTTCTCTTGCCAGGTGGTATAAGACTTACAACTAACCCCTTCATAACAACATCTCACAAGACTGAGCAGGCCCATGAACAAGATGATCACCTTTAGTGATACTTGGAAATAGCTACAAAGGGTTAAGGAAAGACACATCCCCCCTTGAACAAACAAAGAGGAAGAAATGTGAGGTGGGTGATGTCTAGGGTTGTTTTTTTTTTTTTAAAGTCCAGGATGGTTTGGGGTGGCAGTCCTCAGCATGCTCTCTGATCATCCCTCAAGGAAAAAAGCAAAGCGTGTCCTGAGGAACTGAACAGGAGTGGCTCTGCATGCTTGGATCTACAGGCAAGTGCACAATTGGGTCTGCAATAATGGAGAGGAAATTAAGAAGCAATCAGCCAGAAAATCCCTTCCTTTCACCATCTGTCTGAGCTGAGAGGCCTTAGGGGACACAGCTCCCTCACACAAACCCGCACAGGACACATCATCACGAGGGATTTGGGGTCTCTCTGCAGTACATGGCGGGACTCAGTCTGCTCTCCAGTACATCGTGGCCGAGCACCTTGTCCTTACAAACTTTCAACTGCATTTTGGGTCTGCAGTGCTATTTGAGGACAGTCAGCCACTTGATTCCTTCACATGGAGGTCAGAGGGGGAAGACAGCACACCAGGATGATGGAGGACTCCAAAAGCAAGTCCAAACTTCTGCCCTGCTCCTCACAAGAATGGGCCAAATGCTCTCCAGGGTCCCAGGTATGGGGACACTCTGTGGCCACTGGGACTTGCACTGCTGCAGAAAGGGACTGGGAACTGATTTTGGCCAGGCCACAAGGCCCAGAGGCAGCCCTATGCTTAGGGCACAGGCCAGTCCCAGCTGTAAGGCAGGAGGGGCAGCTGGGCCACACAGGTCCCCAAATCTCCCTTAGGCAGGGATGTTCAGGACTGAGAGATGGGTTGCATCTTGGTGGAGCTCCATTTAAAACCATGGACATGGGGTTTCTCCACTGTGCAACACCACGCTTGAAGGTCACCAGAAACAGCCTGCATCTCCCCTGGGGCATCAAGGCATGCTTTGTATCAAGAAATCAAGTCCCTGAAGAGCCCAACTCAGAACGCAAATACAGAAAGGATCCGCTTCTCTGAAAACATTTATATGCCAGTATATAACGCAATCATCCCATTTTCCCAGTCCAGGTAGTGCCCTCCCCGAGTTTTGTATTGGGCACACGGCTTTTCTTCACTGCAAGAGTTTGTCAGCCAGCCCCGAGCTCAGCCTCCCGAGCTGCCCCTGCCAGAGAGCTCTGCCATCTCACATTGGCCCCTTGCCTAACATGTTTCCCTCTCAGTTTTGATGAGTGACAGTCCTGAACAGTTTGGATCAGGACACTGCTTCAGCTTTACAAAACAAGCGAGTAATCCTTTTCTCTCCCATCCCCAAAATTACAATGATACTTGTGCCAGATATTTTGCACTGTAAATACAGACGACAGGGTTACTTTCTCACACACACACACACACAAATACACAAGCAGACACTTGTGAAATTCTTCTTTGGAAATATTTCATTTTTTAAAAAAATAATTAGCTCTAGTGCCGAAGCCTCCTGACAAGTGTATTTCATTTTGAAAGTGACACCTCCCCCAAAACTTTATGAACTAAAATGATTAAAACAGCCTAAGCTATTTTTTCTTCCCTTTCCATTCTTATTTCCTTGTTGCTGCTCAATCTAGGAGCAAGAATATTTTAAATATTTATGTATCATTTTGTTATTGGTTTGGGGGTTAGGGGTTTTTTTTTGGCTATTAAAAAAAAAAAAAAAACAACAACCAAAAAACCAACCAAACAAACAAAAAAACCCCAAACCAAACCAAAACCAAACAAGTAGAAAGATTTAAAAAGTAGAAGGGTAGTAAGAAATAAAACAAACAAAAAACCCCCAAACCCAGTCACCTCCTCCAGATTCTATTTCTGCAGCATAATAGGAAAATTTAAAAGGGACGAACACAGGGAAGAAACTGTGAAGAGGTTTTGTTGAAAATATGCTATAAATAAAAGCTTGAAAAAGCCTGCAATCAATATACAGTGTGAAAAAATTTGTAATCAGGTATAGTCATGTTGATGTACCTAGCAACTTGTTTTGGAAAGAACAACCTAGTGACCCCGCTATACATCAGCTTCACCACAAATAGGGAGCAAGACAGCATTCAGAGGATGCTGCCTCCCCCAGTGAGTCTGTGAGGAATCTCAGTACGACTGTAATAATTTTATGAGTATTATGTGTCCCATCTGTGTGATATTTATACATTTGCTTCATGATTCCAAGATGTTAATTCAGGCAGGAAAACAGGCAATAGCTTCATATAGTACCATTTATGAAACTTTAAGGACAATACAGGTGGGGGTTTTTACTAGGAAAGTACACCTCAGGCTATTCTGAACTGCAGCATCTGGCTTGTAAACACAGACAATGGAGTTCAAGAGAGAATGTGTAACATTTGGTGGATAAAAGTAGAATATCTAAGGAGTGAGAGAAAAACGTGTTAAGGAGTTCCAGAGTTTCTTGGATTTCCCACAACTATCAGGAACTGGGGAACACAGGAAGAAAAAAAACTAATAAGCAGGGAATTAGCCTAAAAGATGCAAACAAACCTTTTTCTAATGTTTGGGGGTTTTGTACACCTCAGCTTTGTTGCCTTTGCTGAATTACAATTGCATTGTTTTTCCTGGTCAAAGGTTAAAACTGCCAAAGGAAAAAGCAATGATTACTGAAGCCATAGGGATCATTTAAAACCTTCTGCTACTGGTACTCAAATCATGGTCGCCACAGGGACCCGGGCTAAGGCCAGAAAAACCACAGGATTCTGTCCTGCAATAAATGGGCAGGACCAGCCATTTAAATCAATGCCCACTAAACCAAGTTGAAGGTAGAAGCGCAACAGGACTTAACTGTAACACTGACCCTAGATGGAGTTTGGGACTGCAAAGCACAAGCCACTGTTTCCTGACGTAAAAGCATTGGCTTAGCTAGCCAGTACTGCCCAGGGCAAGAAAATAACAGAGCATGCTTCAGAGTTACACGCTTCCTCTAATTGCAAAGCTTACACAGCACTGGCAGAACGCTCCCTTCAACTCGGGTTACAGGATGACTTCAACAAGGCACATGCTTCACACAGCACATGCAGAAAAGGTGGAACGTCACCTATACTTCAGGCCCACTAACACCCAAAGTTCTCCGTCCTTACATCAGCAGCTGCTCTCAGTGCTGTTCCCCCCTGTTACCATAGTAAGAAAGCAATAGGACAAACATCATTTAAGACACACAGACTAGGCCATCCCTCTGAGTAGCACAGTATATCTCCTAATCAATACATAGGACCGTTGCTGTTGAACTGTAACACCCCTGATACAATTTGCATCTATCTGCATCTTTCAGTTTTATGCTTAGAAATGTGCTCCCCATCTCTACCTACTTTTGACTTCTACCTTGACGTTTTGAACATTAGGTGCTAAGTTTTTCCTGCCTATAGGAATCGCCTAAACAAAGCAGCTCCTATAGTTTCTGTGTCACAAATCTTTACCTGCCTTTTTATTTGGAAAGCAGAAGTTGAAAAATTTAAGCAAAACATCTATTCCAAGCTTCTTATAATACTAAAATGAATTTCAGGCAAGAGATAAGAAGCAAAACACGATATATATGTACGTGTGACTGCGTGTACGCACAACAGAAGGAAAGAAATTACAAAAGCACCATACGAACTTAAATAAAGGCAGGACGGGCTCAAACATGGGATTAGAAATCACAACCCCACCCATGCTCCCAAAAGTATACCCTCCTTAAATATAGAACTGGTAGACAAAAGTATTTAAATATAAGAATTTGAGGCCTGTCTAAAGTATCTCAACATGTGAATACAGTTCTCTCATACATTTTATTCAGTACTGCTGCAACTTCTATGTTATGTATCACATAACAAAACCTGCGTAGATACACAAGACGCCACCTGGACAAAGGCTTTCTGACTCAACAGACAAAAATATTTTTGCAGTTCCCGACACAAAGGAGCTTACAAGAGGTGTGAAAGCTTGAATACTTTGTGTTTCCCTGAAAGCGAGAAGTCTTTTACTTTTCCTCTCCAAGAGGACCTCACAGAACATGACATTATTTCACTGTGATTATGGACCTTGATAGGGGAGAGAGAAACTCTCCACTTTGCACACTCTCCACAGAAAAGAAAGTGTCTGATCAAAGTGAATCTCCATGGAGCACATAAATGTGAATGCTTTGCAAAGCAAGGCTACCCCTTTTGCTTATAAATAAATCATGCCATGAGATGATACCCACCAATATTACCATATCTTAAACCCTTAGTCTCTACTAAACTTATAAAGACTATAAAATTAACAGCTGCACATGACTCAAACGCTATTTGAAGAGATTTTATGATCTGTCATCAAATTGTCCAAATACATTTTTAAACAATTCTGCTAACTCTTCGGTAGGGGTCAGGTTTTTTGCATGTTCTTGCATGGTGTGGTCACATGATAGAAAGTCATCTATAAGACCACCTTTCCCTCTATATATATGAACGTGACACCAAAATAAGTTCCTGGGTGCTTTGCTCTTGATTTAATAGGCCACCCCTTTGCATGAGGAACTCCACCAGTTCATGTTGATGTCAGTAGAAAATAGTCTTATTAACTTCAATAGTTTTGTGGTGGGGGTGGAACCTGCAATGATACAAGAGCAGTCAAGATGTAACTGCAAACAGGTTATCACACACAGTTAAAGAGCAGCTCTGTTTTCAACAGCTTTCCTTTCATAGCAAACAGGTACTCAACCACGAAGTCCTTCCTTCCTCATTATCCCGCACTACAAAATCATTCCCTCCTGTTGCATCAGAAGAAATGACCAGCTGCGACTACATGCTGATCCCATGATCTCTCATTACTAGCAGCACTTGTTAAGTGAAAAAGAACTTGAAAACTTCAGAATAACTTGGAAGTATTTTCACTGTGAACATTTGTGAAAGAATCTTTAAAATAATGAAAAGTTCTCAGTCTCTTCCATTCATTTAACAAAGGAAATGTAGAGCAAGCATTTGCTAAGGTAGATTTTCTATTCACATAACAAAAGTTGTAAATGGCACATTATCTACTTTCTCATCGTATTTGTAAAGTAGGAAAAAATCTATTTTATTGAACTGGATGCTCAGTGCTTTCTCACTAATGCAATATTAAGAGCCCTTTTCTATTACTAGAGCAGAGCTTTAAATTAAACACCAAATACATTTTGTCAGATGAAGCATGGCAAATGCGGCTACCCTTCAAGAAGGGTTGACAGTTTAGCTGTGTGCACCGTGGGTCTATCATCAAGCGTTGCTGGCTAATGTATCACTGCCTGATAGGGCACAGTTCTTGTCCACTAACCAATTTAAGCTTTCTTCCTCCCCCTTCCCATAAGGGGTTTTATTGATATTGGTTCCTCTAATAATGATTCTTTTCTAAATTCAATCAACAGCTGTTTTAGTAAGCCAGAAACAGAAAATAAAAGCTTTGAAGGCTCGTTTGTTGATTTAAAAATCATTTACAGAATCTTGGGAAAATATTCTCTCTGACCTGTGAGAAAAAAAGCAGCTCTGGATTGTTGATTTATATAGGTGCAAGGAAATTCAAAATACGGAAAATATACGCAATCTATCCACTTTAAACACAGAAAATTGAAGGACATTAGAGACAGCTGAGAGGTTTAGGGACTATTTATGCTTTGATTTCATCAGTATCAGCTCCCTCACAAAACTTAATAAGTTGACATGCATCATCTCAACTTCAATTGTTCATGTGCATATACAATCTCTCCTAACCTGCTCCTACACGATGTTTTCCTACAGGCTAAGAGCACATACATAGAAAATTGCCACAGCTCAGTTGATCTCTTTGTGACCAATTTTGTGCAAGTCTTACATCTTTACCAAATTACATTCACTACAGGAAAGTAAAAATGTCTTATCCTTGGATTTCTCTGGATTTGGTCCAAGTCAGCCTTGAACTGGGATGCCCAAAGGATTCAGGGCCATATTGCCCTCCGTGCCTTACACGGCTCTGTTGGCAGAAAACAGTCCTCATAGGTCTCTTAGCAATATCAACAGCAATTTCATGGACACACATGAGAAATAATTTGTCCCTTACTGTTTAAAATCAAAGACAGGTTTTAGCTGAAAACTTTACAAGATCACTTTTAAAATTAGTTGCATTCTTTAAAAAAAAAAAAAGTCAAAGCAACAAACAGAAAGAAAAGCATAAGGCATGCAGAGACTGGTATAAAACTACTTTGCGCTTGCACAGCTTACCCCACCTTTATGCAGATGAACCACCTAAAAGCAGTATATGTGCTTTTATGCAGATATTAGTCTGTTCACGCCACAACACGTTTATTTAAAATCAATAAATTGCATAGATTTCTTAGACTACATCTTTTCAGTAAAGACCAGAGTCCAAAGCTGCCTTCTAAGGAGCATGAAAAAAAGAAAGCTCAGAATTCTCCAGTGTTTGGAATTCAAAATTTTCTTTGAAGACTTCAGTTTCCTATTTTGAAGCATTTTAAAAGAACTGAATTTTCAGAAAATACCAACCTCTACCTTCTAAAAATCAGGAGAATACATAGCATCACAGCTTACTTGTATGAAGCTAGAGTTCCTTCAGTTGAAGTTTCAAGGCTAGTTTAGGTTAAGGTTACTAATTTACATTACATATATAAAAATATATCTATTTTTTTTTTAAATGCACTTTTAGGAGGGAGCAATTAAGAAGAAACACATTTCAGTATAATGTTTTATAATTTGCGTGATGCAAATCCTGGAGGGAGCCCACAACCTTGCGGGGGGGGGTACCGTGTTAGGTAATTAGCTCAGTTAAGGACTTCACAAGAGTGAAAACAAACCTGCTGCCACCCTCTGGTGAGCAGGTGAGGTCTGACTAATTATCCGGGGCAGTATCTTGCTGGGGAAATAGTCTGAATTCTCCATGAATAAGAAAGAGTTGTAAGAAACATTCAAAATCAGCAACTGCAGCAACGGAAAGCATCAAAGGGAAAAATGTTAGGAAAAATTACACAGAAATATCTTCAATGTTATTAAAATGCCTTTTTGAAGACATGAAAGCATAGCGCAGAACATGGCTGTGCTTCAGACAACCACTTAAAATTGCACCTATTGGCTGGGCTCATCAAAATTACCAGATGTATTTTTGGAAAAAGAATGTTCAATTTTTGTTTTAAGAAATAAATTACGTAAGTTCAGGAATGCATTTGTTGCCTTTCATGATCTCCTTTCTATTTTCCTCTCTTTGAGGAATAAAAGAGAGAAAACAAAAGAAAACTTTCCCATTTATACAAAAATGGGTTCATTTAGAACAGCACAAATATGTTGCATTTTAGGATGGGTTTTTTGGTAACTAAGCTAGCTTTTTTTGCCCCCTTCTCATATAGATTATTTTTCAAGGAAAACCTTCCAGCAACTTTATTCATCAGTGTGATGAAATGAAATAAGTGCAAGTTCTTCCTGACAGCACACTGTATTAGCACTCAGCACACATAATACAGCTATATGTGCATGTCGTAACTACCGACACTCAAAGTACTTCCATTATGACTTATCCAGCTAATGCAGCAAACCACTGTAAATGGTTCCGTTTAGAGTCGATTTTGACATAGAAAATGGTTGCCATACCGCATTACCAGAATCCTTTATAGAAAATTGGGTTATTCTGTTTTCAGAAGAGGTGGGGAACCTATGCAAGTTGCATCCTTAGTAATAAAATCCAGGCCTTGTTATCTGAAAACAACTAAATCAAGCAAGCAGTAATCACTGTGCATGTGGGATGGAAAACATTAATCTAGAGGAGTAAAGATACAATAGGCTATCTCATTTGAACTATAATTTGTTATTTTTCTGTAGTATACTATTACTGATGAAAAAGGAGAAATATGATAGATAAGCAGTACTGTCTTAGAAACACAAAAACAAAGGTGAAAACAAACAAAATACATTAGATTATGTTTTGATTTACAATCTAACTGAAAAAGTTTCATTCGGATTGTGCAGGATGTTAGATAAAATTTTGAATTAGGAGGTTATAGAAACTCATAGTCCCCTATGTTATGTACGCAATTTGCGTGCATGCAGATATACACAAGTACAGAGATAGATGTTACTAAAATTAGTAAAATATTTGTAGTGCAAAACTAACCGGAGTAACCCCAGCTTAGACAAGAAGGGCAGCTTCTATGAACATCATTGCCTGAATGATAAAGAAGGTATAATACAGGAAAAGGCCTGCCTATACTGTCATTGTCTCGATAACTACTGAATAATTGCACCAAACCAAGGCAATTAGCATTTCTTTTGGTCTTGTATGTATGATAATAAGAGTCATTCTACTTGTAATACGACATTTGATTAATACAAGTGTCTGGTAATTTCAGATTATTAATTCCCTTAGCCATAAAGAGACACCCATGTACTAGCAAAATTGATGCAAATTGAAGCTGATATAAATTATCTAACACAAATTTAAATTTAAAAAAACCATTAAGCGCCACAAATGTGAAAATAAATCATACTTGGCAAACCTTTAGACTTATTTGCCTCTTCTATAATTCAGATTACTCAGTGAAAATTATTCAAACTTCTGGCATTAGAACAATTAACCCAAAGTAAATGAAGATAGTTCTAGTTGGGCTTAGCTAATCAGTGCCCAAGAGTGACCACCCCAATGCAGCACATGCTATGCTTAACCATTCAATACTCCAAAGATTTTACTGAGAAATATTATATAACACAACAGCCTTCTCTTACTATCATCATTGGAACACTTTTGTTTTCTCACATTCAGGAAACAATGTATTGTCTTGAATACCGGCAACAATTAAAGAGTTCTATTTTGCTATAAATCCAGATTCCAAGAAACCCATATGCTAGATGTAAGAATGACACATTGTTCAGATCATGCAAAAAGCGCGCTATACGCTATGCTAGCTACATACCGACATTTAGCACAGACTGATTACTATTAACTTGCTATTTGAGGGGAGTTATCTCAGGCCTCTCAGAGACTGAGACAAAAAGAAGTTATTTTATTAGAGGAAAGCTTGCAAGCAGGGACAAAACCACTGACGAGTGGTGGGGTTTTGTCAATGAAGAAAGAAGAGCACAAGCTCCTGTTAAACCCATCCTTGTGAGGGGAGAATACCAGCTCAAAATAGCACCAGTTTCTCCATCCTTACATTACATGGAAGAAACCTCTGTAGGGATGGAGAAGCTTGGGAGAAAACATTTTGAAAAGGCTGTAAATGTATGCAAACTAGTAAGTGCTGTTATTGTGTTAGAAAAAAGACAGACTCAGAAGATTTTAGATAATACAAAAAACCATGGTTGCACCAATATAAATAACCGCATGCATAACTCCCCCCAAAACATCAAAAGCCCTTTGACCCCACAGTTACAGTACCATGAAGCAGGAGCACTGGGAACCTTGACTCCCTGCTAGGATCAGTGACAACGTACAGTAATGCTATGGAAGTGGGCTATAAGCGCTTGGGCAAGCCAGCCCTGGTGCCACCAGCAATCAGTGGATAGCAGCAAGACTGGGCTAGGTTAGTCCTGTCAAAAAGCCCACCCTAACAGCTGCAACCATACAGTTAAATGGAGAGATCACCTGTTTTAAGACAAGAGGAAATCTCAGAGAAAGGTAAGGAAAATAACCTGACGGTGTGAAGTCAGTTGGAGCATTAGTTAAAGAGCATTAAAACTTTATGTGTTGCTTCTATTTAGAGGTAAATTGTGCTTCAATTGTTGTAACCTAAACCTCTTCAGTGGCTTAATTTTAAGCTCTCCTAAATGTTAAACATTTAAAATGTTAAACCCCCTGGTTAAACATGGCCAACACTTGTGAAGACTGTGATAATCTCATCACAACGTAAATTGCTTTTTATTCATTTAACTATACCATTAATTCTCATCCTAGCGGAGTGGTGCCTTTGACCTAAAACCTGAAAAAAACCTCCCGCCAGTAACTATGGATTTCAATTTTCCTCTTACAGGCACCAGACGTTAAGATCAGGATCTAAAAAATAATTTTGGACATCATTAATCCTAAATTTTGGTTCATTACAGAAGTTCTGAGCAGAATTAGTATGGCAGAAGTTACAATTAACAATGGACAACTTTAACAGGACCACAGCTCTCAAACAGTGACTTCTCCCTGTGCTTTACAAAGACCACGATCACCAATACAGCATTGCTAGCCTCAGCTTCAGATGGCTTGCCTACCTGATAACTCCAGCTGCTGCAGCCAAAAGACTGTGCAATATAATTGCCTGAACACATTTCTTGTCTCAGGATTGCTGCAAAAAATTGAAAATGAGTTACTTTGCCAACAAAGTAGGAAAAAAGTTGGGGGTTTTTGTTTGTTTTGAATGTCATGATTTGGCATAACTTGGCTCATTTTTTAAGAGCATCTGACAACAGTAACAGCAAAATAAATATGAAAATGTGGGAAGAACCTTAATTTGATAATGAAAGAAAGATGCATCTAAATAACTAAGACACCTGCTGCTGTCTGCTTTTTGAAGTATTTATATTTTCATTGCTGAAGAACAACCATCCGGTATAACAGACTAGAAAATACATTTATGTTTATGAATCTATCTTGTATCTACACTTAGGTTTATTATCTGCAACTCCCTTGTTTCCAAAGAAAGCATGTTTCAGACATGAGATATATTTTTTTTAACCCCAGTCCTGGTAGGGACAATTTTTAGCTCCTCATAACTTTTTAGCTTTTCTGCTTAGAGCCCGGAAGGTCACCAAACACATCATGCACTGCGAGGCACACAGCAAATCTCCAGGGGAGCAAGCAATTGATTGCTCCACTGCGCTGTGCTTTGCTATGAGGGGCTACTCCTCTCCTGACTACCCTCTTCTCAAGAGAAATTCTGCTGATGAGCATATTTGACTAAGAGGTTACTACATATTCTACTGCATTTGTTTGGCCAAGTTGGTGCCTTTTTGATCACAGTGCTGAAATTCTGTTAATTCTCCGAGACGAAAAGGCCCATTTAGTCTTGCTGCTCAGAATTCTGCTTGCAGCAACATTTCAGACTGAGGTGTCCTGGTGCAAGGAAAATAAAGTGAAACAGCTTGTGAATTATTCTTACTCGCTGTCAGAAGCAAGTTTAAAAATCATGTTTATAAGTACTTGAATAGAAAGGACTGGGAGAAAATATAGGAATGTATAGTAAAAAACTGGCATATTTATACACAAAATAGAGCCATAAACTGCCTGGACTGCACCGAGAAATGTATCTCAGCCTTCATCAAGTGTTGAACAGAGCTTGTGGAGGGAAACACAGGTGTTATGTACACTAACTAAATTTTAGCAATTGCTGGTTACTGATAGGCTGGGAGAAACCTATTATTTTAACTGAAACAAACAAACAAAAAAACCACACACAAAAAAAAAGGAAATTATCTTGGTCACTGAGTGCAGCCCGCCTGAGGATGACAGAGCAGACTGTGTATGCTGCTTCCTGCTCACACACCTACACACCTTTCTGTTTAGTACCTACATTTTCACCAAGGCAAACGATAAGAAAACCAGTGGGAGAAAGAAAAAGTAAAAAACCCTTCTGCCAGCATGATGTAATACAGGTATCATTGATCAGGTTTCCAGAGAGCAACTGTTCATTTTCACACAGCACAAAATCATTACTTGAAGATACAAACTTGCTTGTGTTGCTTGTTTTAGAGCACGTGATGCTTTTCTAGCAAGGCAGCATTTATTGACTAATATTGCCAAGTGAAAGTGTAATCAATCAAATGTAATCAAATGGAAATTTCAGACTGTATCTATTTTTTGGTGAAACACTTTCCATATGCGACAGATAAGATAGGCTTGTCAGAAAGGCTTAGTTCCAGTGTCGTAGCTCCCTGTACCTGTCTCATGAAATTCAAAATACTAAACCAATGATGTCCAACTTCAGACAGGGCAAGCTACATAAACTTTTACAGAGACTCTTGAAAGTTTCATACCTCAGGCTCCTCTCCTCTGCCATGTACCCAGATAAGTACCCAGCAGGTTACCAAAATGCAGAACTCCCTGTGACAAAACAGGCACGTCCTGGCACGATTCAGTCTCTGATACCAGATTCAGCGAACCCACACCACATGTGGGAAAGAGCCATCACACTTTTGTTTGGCCAGAGCCAAGAGGAAAATCTATAGGCAATGTGAGTTGCCCTTAAAGACTGGACAACAGGACTACCAATTTGTGGGTTGACCTCCCCTGGGCTGACAGGGAATCTTGAATCCCTAGTGCTTAAAGCCTGAATAAGCCAGGTCTTTGAGTAACAGCAATATAAAATTTGTGGAACAACCCCTACGTCCTGCAACCCCGCTGACATCAGGGAAGTGCTATGAGGGATAAATCTGGCTAGGATCCTCTTTCAAACCAGGGTAATCAGTAGAACTGGCAAAATGTTTCTAAATGTAAACATGAGCTGGCATAATTTCACCTGTTCTGCTTATAATGATTTTCCACACATTCTAAGAAAATAAATATTAATTGACAAAGATTAATTCAACAATAAATTTAACACAAATAAAAAATATTGATAGAATGTACATGTTTAGTGACAGAGGCAAATGTTGAACATCAAAATCAGGTTTAAGATATTTTCTTATCTATTGACGTAATAGCTCACAACTTTCTTCTATCTATTTAATCAGAATTAACCAGCACATATTGAGTTTTAGCCCTCCTTAACTGCTCAAAAAAAAAAAAAGACACAAGTGCATCAATAAGGGGCTCTTTAGTTGTTTAACAGAATTAGCCCCTGAAAGTATTGCATAAAAACAGCTTTAAATGGTGTTCTCATCATTTTATGATTTCTTCTACTTGCAGAAGAAAACCCATTTTTTTTCTCCAGTTCTGGCATGTTGAAAATCATTCTATAGAATGAATCAGTGCAGTAACTGGTGTGTAAGTAATCTTGGCAGAAATAGGCTATGTATATACAGTTATTTCCAGCATGTAACTTGCTCCATTCCACAAACTAAAGAACTGTTGTACAGTTATTTTACTGGTTGCCATGCTGATAATCTACTTATTTAGTTAGAGGCTAGTGTTTGAGAATCTATTAATGGCCTTACACTTGTGTTTGAAAGGTTAACAGTGAAAACAAAACTCTGAAGATACAAAGAAGTCTGGAATCAAACAATAGAATTTCCAACAGAATTTACCAGTTCTTTGCCCAGTTTTAGATTATTTTTTTTCCCCTACACAGAGAATGTGGTAGTCTGCAAGATATTAGCATGCCATTATGCTAAGAAGGTAGAAAGCTGTATGTTGCTTTAAGTTATTCCAGAAAAGCCCCAAAACAGTCTATGCAAAAGGAAGGTGAAGGCAACATCATGATATAAAATGCTGAATATTTTTGCTGAAAGCATAACAAAAAGTTTTACTTTACTAGAATTAGAGCAGCAGACATAAGGGTAGGCAAACAATAATTTGGAAGAGAAGATTATGATTAGAAAGATGACTGGCTCTTAAAGTAACAGTTTTGGTCATGGTGGTATGTGCAGAACTCAAGACCTGTAGAAAACATACAGACTGGAAAAGAAAACATCAAAGCTAATTCCATATCTTGCCTCTCACTTCATTTTTTGACATATTCTTCAAACACTGGCAAAATGATATCGTAGAACTTCATTTCTAAGATACATAAGGAGGGATATTCAGAAACTTTACAGATAATATCTTAATGACTGAGATTACGTTCTTCTTCTATGTCCACATGCAGGATATTTCCATGTCAAGACCATTTATAAAATGTTTACTTGCATACAAAATTCTATTAAAAAAAAATCCAAGTTACTCCATTTTTAAATGAATACCTAAAAAATGCTCAGAAATTGTGTGTGTATATACACACACACAGATATATATATATAAAAAATAACTTTAAAAGCTACTGCAAAACAGCACTTTCTATTTGGCCATAAAGCAAACTGTTGACATTTTGTTTTTCCCCAAAATTTTTTAGCTGATCTTCCAAGTTAGTGGTGGTGGTGGGGCAGCAGGGAAGGCAAGGCGGGGGAGGAGGCTTGGGGGGGGTTGTTTATTTTAGTTTTGCTACACTGGCAGCATTCATCCTGAATGAGAATTCCCTTTACTGTTCCTATGTAAAGGAAGTAGATTGTTAATGGGTAAATTGGCTTTATATCATGGGGTCACAATTGGACATCACGTGCTTGAAAGTCTATAATAGACCAAATGAAATCACCCAGCTAGTTTTACTGATTTTCCATGAATACTGTATCATACAATAGCTGCTCACCCCATCCCATGTCATTCAGTGGAGGATGTCATGTAAGCCCAGCTCCTGTAGCTGGGATGATAATGGAACTAATCCTCCTCAAAGCCCTTCCCAAGCACGTGAAGGACTAGAAGGTGATTGGGAACAGGCAGTGTGGATTTACCAGACCAGGTAGTCTCACAAACACCAAACAGAGGAGAAAAACACTAACACAGCCCAGCATGTAGTTGGCTGTCATTGCTGCAAGGGCATACTGCTGCTGACTTGCATTCAACTTGCTGTCCCCAGGTCCTCTTCTCCAAAGCTGTTTTCTTTGCTGTGGGCCCAGACGATGCTGCTATGCAGGATGACCCCAGCCCAGGGACTGGACCTGGCACTTGCCCGTGCTGATGTCCTGGAGGTGCTGGCCAGCCTGTTTCTCCAGCCTGTCCAGGACCCTCTGAACAGCAGCCCTGCCCTCCAGCACTTCAGATGCATCCCTCAGTTTAGCAGCTACCATAAATTTCCTGAGTGCACCTCTACCTCATCATTCAGGTTGTTAATGAAGACATCAAATAGCATTGGCATCAGTATCTACCCCTGGGAGATGCCACTAGCGATCAGCCATCAGTTTGTGTCACTGATCACAACCTTTTAAGTGTAACAGTCCAGCCAGTTTCCATCCACTTTCTCATCCACTTATCAAGTCCATATCTCACCAACTTGGCTACAAGAGTACCATGGGAAACAGTGCCAAAAGCCTTGCTAAAGGTGAGGTAAACAACATATATTGTTCTCCCCTTGTCAACGCCACCACTCATCTCATTATAGAAGGAAATGAGGTTGGTCAGGTGTGATATGCCCTTGATAAATCTAAGCTGGTTTGTCCCAAATACCTTTTCCTTCATGTTCCTGGAAATGGTTATCCACTGTTTCTTCACTATTAAAAAAATAACACAGATTATGCTGCTTTGATTTTTAGCTTTTTGTTTTCTAGCAAGATAGATGCTTTTTCAGTGTAAGTTCTATATAATGCCTCAGCCTATACGTAAGCACAGCCACTGCATTCATAACTCACAATAAATAACAACTCAGCCCCATCTATTAACTGACAGAGGATTATATGTTTTTCCTCTATGAAAAAGTACAATATTGATGGGGCCACACACACATTAGGTAGATCAGAGTAAACTACTTTTTTTAGCAAAGTTTTTGTTTCAGCCATATAAAGGTATATGATTACACCATCCACTTTCAAATTGCTCTAGTAAGTAGTACTGCAAAGAAACACCCTTTGAACAGCTTCAGAAAATCGCTGTGCAGATTTATATTGAGCTCAAAATTCAGCAGGATTCTGTTCAACGTGGCTGAGAGAAGAATTGAGTTATAGAGCTTATGGCTTGAGGCTATCAACTGAAACTGAGCTTTAATTAAAATGGATTTGATAATGCACAGTAGAGTTTTGGATGGCTTCAAAAACCATTTCAGAAAGCTGATGTGGTTTGCCAACTTTAAAGTGAAGTAACTACTATATGGATATTAGAGTTTTTAGATGACACTTAAAAGGATAGAGATGAATTCTGGGTTAACCAACAGAGGGAGCATCTTCTAAACAAAACCGTATTAACAGCATATCTGTTAGTACCTAGAAATGTGCTTGTACCAGTTGTGGGGCTGTTGGCTAACACCACCGAGCTGCAGGAGGCTGGGAGGGCAGCGGTTTTCCTACGTGAGCAGCAGGTCTTGCCATCCTTCCTTTAGGACTCCAGTTGCAGTTTGCACGTATGGCACTTGCAATGCTCCAGATGATGTGTTGCAAGCAACAATGATTAATATAAAATGTTTGTATTTTACTTGAAGATGAAAGCCTTAATTCTAGTTTGGGGTTTATTTTTGCTGTTGGGAAGTTTTTAATAATTTGGTCCTTTCACACCTAGGAGTCACAGTCACAGACAGCCTTTTTGGTTAAAGAGAGAGGCAGGAAAGGAATAGGAAATGTTATAGAAAGAAACAGACAGTTCATTGCTGAGAAAGTATCTATCTTTCTCGATTTCTCAACTCTAAACTCAGGTTATAGGATATATTAGCTGTGGAATGTTGATTTATTTTTTTTTCATTCTCCCTTAAGACAAGAGAAAATCTAAAGATTGCATGCACACATACAAAGATTTCCTTACTATTGCCTTTTCTTAAGCTTTCATCAAGTATCAGTTTTCTAGCTTTAACCAGTATGTGTTTGGGAGGAACAGCTCAATTAAGAGAAACTGGAAGATCTCCAAGTTGCCTTTCATATTTAAAAAAAAAAAAAAAAAAAAAAAGAAGATAACACCAGTGCATCATCTGATGCAGAAGCCTGACTCACATATTCAGCCCCAAAGAGAGGCTCAGCTAGAAGTTTCCGGAGAACAAACAGGAAGTTTTGAAGCTAACCACACATTAAAAAAGTGACCTTCCCTGTGTGTGTAGGTTAATACGTGTGGTGTTATTACAAGATACCTAAAACTAAAGTTCAAAGAGACACCAACCACAGTCTCACACAAATTTTACACCCTTAATCTGCAACTGCACTCTCAGCCAGGTTTTTAAGTCATTCTAGAAGCATGAGTGTGCCTCTCGCTCATTCATCTACCCACAAATTATACACACAAATTGAGGATATATATTCACTATCGAAGGCCAAAGACATTTGCTATCAAAAAGTGCCATGTAGTTATTCCCCAAGCAAAATAATATTTAATGCACAAGGCCTTGACTCATTGATAAGTCTGTTATGTAAAGAACAGCATTTTCCATGCCCTTTTCTGAATGGGCACAACTTTTTAAAGGTAAATACCTGATAACTGGACAAGGCTCCTTACTTCACTGAGCTGACTTAACTGGACCTGGTTGAACTGAAAAAAATGGTGATTTTTTTCGGAAGACCTGCAAATGTCTTTATTTCAAGCATAATTTATGAAATTTTTCAAGTGTAGCTATACAAGAATTCCTGGGGGGCAGATTTTTCAGGCGAACATTTCTTCCTACCTGTAGGCTTTATGTTGATCTTCTCTCCTAATCTGACAAGACCTGCTTTTTCTGCCTTGTTCAATATGGCCAGAACTAGATTTCTTCACTCCTTTAGTCACTGGTAACTGGTCTTCCTTCCTCACTACCCACACAGCTCTGCAAGTTGTTTCCCAGCTATTTGGATAACCAAAAAGCTGCAGAAACATGTTTGAAGAAGAGAACAGGCAGGCTCCTTCATTTCACACCGATCACAGCAAACAGTCCCACAGCAAAGCAGTCTATCATAAAACAACAACCAGGCACCATCTGGCAAATACAAAGCTAATGCTCAGGGCCCAGTGGGACCCTGTCTGTGGGGGTCCATCACACTCTCTGCTCCAATGCCCTGAAAGCAAATTGGATCTGGGCCATAGGAAGACTCAAGCCCTTTTTCTTGTTGTTTGACAGAGACCTAAAGGCTTCTGTTCCTCAGGAACAGAAACTTAGCCCCTGTTACTGCCTCAACACACAGATGAGCACCTTGTGGAGCTCTGCCTCATTTGCCTGGAAACTTGGAAACTTCAAGTCCATGCCCCTTTTCAGCAAACAGGCGCTTTTCAGACAGCAAGGAGTCTTTCCACATGAGAGCCATTCCTAGCCAATTAAGAGTTCACTCATACTGAAAAAGACTGAAGTTAAAAACATTGCGTGAGATGTGAGGCTGGATGGTGGGGGACAAAGCATTTTTCTCTCGTGTTTACAGCTACTGAAATGACCACATATTCAAACAGCCATACTTTGAAATGCAGGGTATATCTGAGATTTTCTTACTCTTACAACTACCATTCAGTGAATGGCCATAATCTCTGTATTCAATTTTCACAATATGAATAGAAAGGGGGAAATCACAGAATATTCTTCACTTGTACATAATAGTCCAGCTGCAAGTCTGCAAGAAATTGCAACTAAGTAAAGGAAAGATGACTAACTTCAACCAGAGGTCTTGGTTATTCCACAGAAAGGCAAAACTGACAGTCATACCTGTCTTCTGAATTAACTGATCCAACTGTCCCAGATCAAAGTGCAGCATTGCTTTGAGCAGTATTCCAGTGAGTATATGATCTCATACACATAATTATCTGGAACCACATCCATCAATAATTATCTACTCTTACTCTGGCAAAAAACACACCTCTACAAAAGGCTGTTAATTTCCCAACTAAGGCAATGATATCCTCTAATATTTTCAGTTATCTATTCTAAATACATACATCCCTGACCTTACTGCTGACAAACCATGCCTGATTACATCCAAACTTTACCATCCAACAGAATGCTGCAGTAAAACATAACATCAGGGTAGTGGCAAGCCTTTTGATCACACTCCAGACAGTCTCCATCACCTGGCAGTTCTGATCACCTCAAAACCAGCTTCTAACCAGTTGAGCCTTTGCTCCACTTAATCTCTCATTCGTGCAATGCAGATTATACCTCATACAAGCAATTTAACTGAAAACTAAATTCAGCTGGAAACTTGGCAGGTAATTGAATATTGCTCAAACTGAAGTTCTGGAAGGACTGGGAGAAGGTAGTTACAACCTTCATTCTGTGTTAATGAAGGGGTTTGTCATTAAAGAGAAAAGAGATCACTCTGCTTTAGAGAGATTAAGTGGTTTATAACTTTCATTAAACTTTGTGGATGAAATTCTGGCTCCTTCACAGTCCATGAAAGACTTCCAATAATGCTTAATCAATGCTAAGTTTACAATACCTTGAGGGAGTACTGTACAAGTTAAACACATGCTATGGAAGTGCATGAGCAGACCATCAGAGCAGCCTATTTTTCCTCAGACTCCACAGAGGTTAGGGTACTGCTTTAAAACATATAACAATCACACTCTAGAAAACATCACAAAAAGTACTCCAGAGTCTACATTTTTATTTTTCTTGTCAAATTAATCAAGTAACTTTGACATCCATAAATAAATTACCATCCACTGTTAATCATAGATACCCCAGTTACAAAACTCACAATCCCCTGGGTTTTTAGATATATCTGCTTTGAGTGGTCTTGAGTATGAAAGTTGTTGTTTTCTTTTATTAAAACAATACACTGCAGCATTTTTGTGACCTGTTGGTCTTAGCAGAAACAAATGTATGCATAGGGACTAAGCAGACAGCATTTTGTGAACTATCAGCAGCAGCAGGTCCTTCATATTAGGTACCAAAACTAGCCAGACATTGATCTACATAATGAAATAAACAGTTCAGTCCAATCTGATAGCATCATTCCCATACTAGCTGAAGGCTACAGTTCTCATAACTCATAATTTATTGTTCATAGGATTTGAAAAATATGTTGAGTAAAATAAAATTTAAAAATCCCATCCCCTCCCAAGAATATGATTAAATTAGGGAAGTATTTAGATGACAATGATTTTGATTATTCTGAAGATCAGAGATGTGCTTTCTAACACCAGAAAAAATTACCCTCTCTGCAGGATTAGTTAGAATATTTAGTGGAAATTAACATCTCCTGGATATTGTTCTCAAAGACATTGCTGTTATCAATTTACAAGCTGACACGCAAATAACAGATTTGTTATAAAAAACAGCAGGAAGAAAAACAATGTGTGTGTGTGAGAGAGAGGGGAGATTACACAGCCAATTTTTGCTGGTAAGTAAAAGCCTTTGTGGAATAAAACATTACAAGAAAGGATTCACACAGGGAGAGGAAAATTGTTTTAAGACCAGTATAGGGCAGGAGTAATATATCGGCTATTCTCTGGCAGCATCTGTACCGTAAAAGAAAATTGAGGATTGTGTGGAACTCCCAATGCAGGGCATGCAGAGGGCTGGCAAGATCAAGATAGCCGTCTGTATAGGCAGCCATAAAAATTGGCCTTGTTTATCTCTCTAGGTTTTTTTCCACAGAAATACATGTGAACAGATAAGATTCGACTCCCACAATCCCACAATTTCCTCCCTCATAAAGAGCTACTGTGTTTTTTTTCTTTATGAAACAATTCCCACCTTCTGCTTCCAAATTCAAATGACCAAATGTTATCGTAAATCAGACTCTTTTCCCAGGGTCTGTGTCTACAAAATACACTATTCAATCACTTTCTGCCTAGATTTACACGGATCAATACACATGCACAAGTTAGATTCACGACATGAACTCTATGGAACAGGAACCACCTCTTAAAGTTGTATTCCAGCCAGGGCTTCTGGGACTAGTTTTGGGTGGGGTGCAAGATATAATCAAGAGAAGTAAACACTATACTGGCATACATCTAAATCCCAGACTTGTGAGGAAGATTTGAGCAAGTACATGAATAAGACCAATGATTTAACCAGCAGAGATATACGGCATATCAGAGCAAGGTACTGTGTGAATCTTTTCCCAGATTTACTACAAGTCATAAGCAAAAAAAGTCCAAACACTGACCTGAAGAATCGTATTGGCACTTGATTACAATTCACCTCTAATGCAGCCATAAAGTAGATTTACCTATGAAGACTGAATTTAACCTAAAGGGGAATACAGAATATAAAAGCGCTTATTTGCTAGCTTTATTTAAAAAACAAAAAACAAACAAACAAAAAAAAACCAGTTGCCAAACTGACAGCATTATCTTCTAAGCAGAAGTGTCTGGTCTGATTCTGATGTCACAACATAAATAAGAAGTGCCCCCACAGAAGGCAAGAGAGCTATAAAATCAATGTAAGGAAGGTCAGATTAAGACCCTCCTCATTTACTGTTAAGGGTGTTATTTGGTCAAGGCACTTATGGTACTCTGGATCGATCATCAGTCAGTTGTGACATTCTGTGCCTCAGTGAAAACGTGTGCTGAATGAACACTGGAAGGTTGACAGCTTAATATCTGGCAGCAGTTGGAGAAAAGCCAGGCCATATTTTTCATTTCCAAAAGCAATAAACAAAGGACCATCCCAATGCTAGGAATCATTTAAGTAGATTCCCTTCACATGAGAACCTGGCAGGGTCACAGCACCAGAACCTTTGCTTTGTTAAGGGGTGGGAAGTAGGGGTTGTTTGTTTTTGGAGGGTTTTGAGTTGGTTTGGGGGTTTTGTTGTTGTTGGGTTTGGGGGGGCGGGG
>NW_010972664.1:10809517-10846593 GCF_000737465.1 Haliaeetus leucocephalus
GGGGGGGAGGTTGTTATTGGGATTTTGGGGGGCGGGGGTGGGTGGTTGTTGTTGGGATTGGGGGGGATGTTCATTTGGGGGGTTTTGTTTGGGGTGGTTTTGTTGTGTTTTTTGTTTGTTTGTTTTTACAATAGTACTTACTTATCCTAGTACAACAGAGGGAAGAAAACAATAATGAAAGTGGAAGACATAAGTGGGTGACATGGTTTCTGGCTTGCTCCTTCCTTCCCTTCTTTCCAGTCTCATTTGTTTTGCACGCTTAATTTCAGCTTCTGCATTACATTGGCTCCTCACCCAAAAGTCAAGTTTGACTTTCAATCACCAACCTTGCCAAGGGTAAGAGTGAAACTAGTTACCTTTGCACTCTGACTTGTGTCATCTCTTCCATTGCAGTAGTGGGAAATGACATCTCAATTTCTGGATGCTGCTTTGCCTTCTTTCACTAAACTACTCAGTCCTCAGAAGCTCCCACTACTGGAAGTTAGAGAAAGACAATTTCCTTTTCCAGGTCATCCTTCCTGACAGTGCTACTCTTAAAACCTGTAAAATATATTCTAGTAAATCCTCACTTTGAAATGTAATTCCTTTATTGTCAATAACATGGCTGCAGGTCAAAAATGTTAAACAATCAATATAACCCTGAATAAGTAGCAGATCTCTCCCAAAGACTTCTGTTACAGTCAAGATATAGAAATGGGAAGTATTTCTTACCCTTCTGCTGATCCCAACCTGGCTGCTTCTCTTTACTCAAAGTACAAATTTGTATGATTAAGGAAACAAAACTCTGCTACAACACAAACGAAGTGCAAAACCAGGGCTCCCTCAGCAAGCAAATACACGTGAATTAATTTGAATCTGCCATATCGGGCTTTACATCTCACATTTTGGTAGGGTAGGAACTGTAAGAATCATGTTGGCCTAAGCTTTTGCCCACATTGCCTAACACACCTTGCTTATTGTCTGTAGACTTCTATGAATGCAGCCACATGTGTCTTTGCTCCTCAGCCTGGCTGTTCCAGCACAGACTGGGAAATCACTGTCCTCATGCAAATCTTCCTAAAGCCTTTATTCTGAAGCTCATGCCTGACCATCAGCAACACTAGAGTTATAGTAAAACCACAAACTGTAAAATGTCCTCCTCCCTTAAACATATTTCTCCATCTCTTGCGCTTTCTGCATATCCCACCTATTCAGTGCAAGGCAGGGATTGTCTGTTATGTTTTGTCTCAAGATGTGCTCAGCACAAATTTTTTAGTGCTTAACCAAAACTAATCTTTTGGATAAGTGAGAATTAAGTGTACAGTCATGGATCAGTACAATACCCTTATACTCTAACTTAAAGGTTTTCATTTCGGCACATTTCTGTATAACAACAAATTCTGTCCATCTAAAGCTTGCTTATCAGGCTGATGTTTGACCAGATATCTAATAATTGAATCAGAAAGGTCAATTACGTTTCCTAAGACCACTCTTCATGAAGACAAAACAAGATTCATTTGGCCCACTTTCCTGCTACCCAAGGAAGCAGGAAGTAGAGCATTTGATTTATTTTATTGCACTTCAAAGCTGACTGCTGTGGGTCACTTGCAGGGAAATTATTATAAATACCAGTTGTTTTGCCTTGTCAGGGAAAACAGTAAACTGCTGGGGTAGCTATACTGAGCTGCGTAATGGCACTTCTGTGATGAACAGGCTTACAACCCTATCAACGGATTTAGAGTTTGAATGCAGCCTAAGAAATCCAAGATCCAAGACTTCTGCCTAAAAAACATGAGGTCATTGACTGATCTGGGCTCCACTCATTCCAGAAGGGAAAGTTTCTTATCTTGCTCTCCCCTCCAAGGAAAAGCATATAAATGAAGATCTGCCATCAAAAGGAGTCAGATACGGATCAGCAACCAAAATTTTGGATGCTTATATGAAATAGTGGCAGTCTTGAATCAGCAGTGTTGGTGATATTTTATCTCCATAAGCACTGCCTAAAATTTTGAAATGTACACAGGAACTAGAAAGAAAATACACTTTAAAAAAAAAAACACTAACTCATCCATAATCAATATCAGGTTTTTTTATCTAATTATTTCACAGATGAAATCAGAAGTGCTAGATGACCAGAATGTTGGGGTTTTTTTCCATACACTTGTCATGACAAAATTTAATTTTTTTTTTAGCAGAAAATAAGTTTAAAAACTCCACAAAATGCCTAAAGTTACAGATACTCATAAAAAATTAAATTACTTCTGTTTCATCAACTGCAACTGCCAGTGAAGATTTGCTCAGTTTAAGCTAAAGCCTGGTCAGACTGCAGGTATGTTAGCCTATGCAATTTCATAGGGAGACAGGTGGCACTAGACAAAACTTCCTTTATGTACTTATAGAGAACGTAGGGTATATATTGCTGCCTGGTCTGCCCTGGAGATGAATGTGGTCCCTGGAAGCTGTATTTGACCCTGAGTAAAGCCAATGAGTTAAAAAACTGCACAAGATTCAGTGCTTATATTTGCCTATAGATGCTTATAGCTTCATCAACAGAGAGGCATGATCAAGTTTTTTAGCTGAACAGGATTTCAGTTACAACCCTCCAAAGCAAGAGGTTTTCATATGCTTCCGGAGTTCATTGCAAAGGTGAGAAGTATGTACATCATCAGTATGAAAAACATTAAAATGACAAAAAGCAAACAAGACATCTATATGAGAGGACACTAGCAGCCAAGTTTTGCAGTAGGTAGTTTACAAATAACTTGCATAATGTACTTGTAAAATATAATGAATCAGTGACAGCAGTGAGGACAGACCAAAAAATCCTGGAGTCCTTATCATCCTTCGCTATAACCATTCCACTACTCTCCTCTGTGTTCAAGACGACCATTCCTGCCAGTCCAGTCATGATGTTTCATTCTCCCTTGCTTGAAAAACAATTTCTCAGATAAATATTTTCTTTTACAGTGTATTACATTCTCCTTAAGAGATCAATGAAACCATAATTATACCTGTAATGTCTTTGCCCAGACTGTTTAACACCTGAAAGTGCACTGTACTCTTTTAAGATTTGGGGCTGGGTGGGAGAAAAGTGGGGAGACCAAATGCTCACATGGTTTTTGTTTTTTGGGGTTGGTTTGTTTTTTTTTTTTGGTTTTTTTTGGGGGGGGGGAGGGCGGATGTTTGGTGTTTTTGTTTTTTTGGGTTTTGTTTTGTTTTGTTTTTTAATTTAGTTTGTCACAGAAAGTCCTGTGATTGATTGGGGATTAATAATCGTGACATCAAGTTGACTGTAATATACTCCTTTCCCAGGAATGTCATGTTTATTGCCTCGAGTGAGCTGCATCAAATTGAAAGTCCAAAAAAATTATGTGCCAAACGTTCCTGTGGGCGCAATTCGTCACCCGCCCTTTTCCAAGCCACTGACAAGCAATTAAAATAGCATCATATAAATAGATGGGGAAAGTTTGAAAATATTTTAATTCCTCTGAGAAGAGCAACTTGGACAATACCGTAAATTACTTTTTATTACCCTTCTGTTTTGTACTATCATCTTTGGGTAGGAGACTATACTGAAGAAAAACACAAATTTGTGAAGTTTCGTGACAGAAACTATCTCACTGTTTTCTGACATCTGAAGAAAGAACAACTAGATTTTTCAGAAACTCCAATTTATGCCGTTCTACTGAATGCAATTAATAAAACTATTTTTTCTGCCAAAATCTAGATTTAGAACATACTTTCAGGCTTCATTTTTAGTTTACCTTTACTTTGCTTGAGTAACTATAACAGAGAAGTCTAAAATAAGCCCTGTGCAAAGCTCCACGCTTTTCAAAGAAGGTTGAAACTGAAAAGATTTTTCAAAATGTATAACCTTTTTTAAGTTATAAGGATATGAAGATAGAAACTTATTTCTCTTCAAATTAAAAAATACCTCCTTTCTAATTTTTTTGCATTGCAAAATAAAGCAAGAGTGTAAGAGATACTGTGATCTGTCTCAGACTGACAAAAGCTTGGAAGAGAATCTGAAATTGTAAGAAAATACTTCGCTGAAAATTTTCAGGTTATTCTAAATTCACCCTAAGATCCTTTAGCACAACAAGAAAGTTGCCTCTGAATAATCTTACTAGAAAAAAAATGTCCATTTTCTTCTCACCTGCAAGTAAGTCTCACAATAGATACCAGGACATCAGAACCTCAGAGGTCACACAGTTCAAAAGCTGCTTCAGCCACCACTTTGTTTCCAGCGACCCCCAAATTTAATTTGTTAGGTGATAAGATCTGTGGATGATGCTGGATGTAGTAACATTTGAACACCTGTTCATCAAGCTCTGTACAGTAACTTGTCTCATACAATAGCAATTTAGCAGTCACCAAACAGGTTAAGTTTTCTGGCATCTGCTTAAATCAGCCAGGGGCATTAGACCTCTATACACTCATTCTGGGTCACGCAGTTGCCTCTTATTCAGAGCTAGTTTTTGTAAGAATATTTTTATTCTATATATGTGTTCACTGCAATATTTTTCCTTCTGATGGTGGTTGTTTTGCTAGTAACTACATCAGAAAATTTTTAATACCATTTTTGCATAAAATTTGTAATTGTTCATACTAAAGGTAAATGCTAAAACTTAATGGCTGCTTTCAAAGACCTTATTTAAAAATATATATATAAAATACATCTCCTTAAGTATACAGGCACTGATATAGCAAATAATTGAGCTAAAGCAATGCATAATTTATGTGATAAAGCTTTACATCACTGCAGCAAACTCAAAGAAAATACAGTATTTAGCTGCCTAGCCAGAGGGTGTAGGTCACAGCAAAGGGATTGCTAGGGACTTTAAGGAGGGCAAAGCTACTAGAGGAGAGTGGAATAGTACACAAGCACATAGCAAAACCAAACTGTGCCAAGCAGTGACTACTCTCAAGACAAGTAGACCGATGTCAATATCTGCCTGAGCAGACTGCCCTGCATAGGATTGCAAAGGATTGTACTGAGAAGTTGTCTTGTACTGACAGGGCAAATAGCTGATGTTCAGGATAAGAAGAGCCGACACCAGTTTGCTAAAGCACCATCTCCCCACTGTATGCAGCGACAACCAGACAATCCAGGAGGCAGGCATCATCCCCCATCTCCTTTGAGGCTGTTCTGTTATGGGGTGACTTGCTGCTCTACAGACACTTGGAAAAAAACCATTTTTCCCCAAGAGCATCAGGCATACAAGCGGGCACAAGTGAACAAAAACCACTCTGTATTTTCTCTCCCTTCAATCTGGCTGTAAACTTCCAGAGGAGAGAGATTCCTGTAACTGAACAAAACTTCCGCAGTCTTTAGCACGGAGGCCTATTTTTAAGTTTACCAGAGCTAAAAGCAGACACATCACCCACAGGAGATTGATGCTTATGGCCAAACTCAGGGTAGAGACAGAACAAAGCATCCACGCTGTAGAACGTTCCAATTACAAAGATGGAAAGAGGGCAGGGGAAGAGCGGTGCTGAAAGGGACTAAATGTTTCCAATAAAACTGCATAGAAATACTGTGGTTTAGCTGAAAATATGCTGCTTTAAAAGTCCAATTTTACTATCATTGACCTGCTACTTAAACATTACATGCTGACTGCCTTCATAGTAGAAATGTTTCTGTTTAGCAAACTGTGTGCCTAGGGGAAGTGCACAATCTTTTTTTATTTGCTTCTATATTTAGATTTCTGGATAATGCCTATCAGAAAGCCTTTAAAAGAAAAAGGCCTGGCTAAACACTTCATGCATAGGTCATAACAAGCTCACAGACATCTAAGAAAATTTTATCACCTATGCATAATTCATTCAGTTTTTCCTGCAAGGGCCAACATTGAATAGGTACTCAGGAGGTGTGAACTGAGTGGAAATGTATACACCTATTTTTTTCAATTTTTGTGGACAAACCCCCACAAAACAGTGTAGCTCACCCCATTAAAAAAATCCCAAATCTTTTTTAGACTTCTTCCATTTTACCACTGAAAGAAAGCAAGATTACAAGGACTATCTTATATTTACTATTATGCTGGGGAAAACTTATAGATACTAGCAAAATACATCTTTGATTTATAGGCTTTTGGAGACAACTGAAAATGGTAATTTTGTGAACTGACCATCATGCCAGCTACAAGGAATAAATTAAAACATGGTTATTATAGAATTAAATAGCTGAAACAATTAAAAAAACCCACACAAAAAGAGTGGAACTCTACTTCCCCCCCCCCGCCAAAACTAAAGTTTCCGATTACAAGACCACACTATTTTTAATATAGCCTACAAAACAAGCAGGCTGAAGTCTTAATGGATTACAAGAGCAGCACTAGTGTGTCAAACAAAGACCAGTTTTTTTCTAATAGCTTGCCTTTGACAGTAGCCAAAAGTGGATGCTTAAAAGACATAAGGAAAGGGCAAGATACGTATCAATAGTTCCTTAAAATACTCCTCCAACAATTTGTGGTTAGGCATTTTTCATAGACATCAGAGGATTTCTGTTATGAGGTTGTCCAGTCTCTCCTTAAATTCATGTTAACTTTTAGCACCAACAATGCCCTGGGGCAAGGATTTCCACAGATAAAATAAATACCATTAGTGACTAATTTTTATTCTGAACCTGGCACTTGTTAGCTGCTTTGGATGAATCAGTTTCTCTGCATGAGAAAAGAACAGGTAAGACCCAATGGTTGCTAATTGCTTTAATTAATAGGGATCAGACCTTATAGAAAAAAGAAGATCCTTTACACTAAGCCTTATTTTGCCCATGCTTTCAAAGGGGGCAAGAGGAAGAGAACGTAGACACCTTCAAAAAAATATTTTAAAATAACAAGAGACAAGAAATAAAGCTGTAGTTGACAAACCTGACAGCTCTGGCTCTCCTGTCATCTGTTCTGGTTTCAGGAATCCTAAGGCTTTCTCTGCATTGATTACATCTATACAGACAGCACATTAATGAATCAGCCTGTATCAGGCAGTCAGAACTTAAAGTCTTAAAGCATTACATATCAAAGTCAACCTATTGAATAACATCTAAAAATTAAATGAAAGTCCATATGTTGTAAATATGAGAAATGTGCTTCGCAATCATACTTATCAGCAAAGCTAGAACAACCATTGCTGTTAATAATCATTTCACTATTTTCACTAAGTCATCATAATAAATCTCAACATGGGTTTCTGCTTACTTTGACAGCATTTGAGCAACTACACTTTTCTGACCAAGAGTAGAAGCAGCTGCAACATGAATCACAAAGCCATGAGAGTCCCTGCCTCTCTGAGGCATTAACGGGAGAAATCAGCTCCTTTGGCCCTGTGATAAATCTGGATCTGCTGGCACAAACCTGTGAAAGTTCATTTCAAAGTCTCATGGTCAGTATTTGTTTCAGAATTACTTGAGTAGTCACCTGATCAAGGAACAGACAAAAGTGCTCACATGACTTTTTCAACCCATCACAGCTAATCAACAAACCTCAAAGCAGCAACTATCAATCATAAAACGCTGTCAATAATCATTTTGAGAGCCCCAAATGCATAATTAAGCTATACACCTGAAATAATTTGACAAAAATTATTCTGTATTCAGATATTGACTTGTCATGATTTGATGCAACTTATTGACGTAGCTCTGTCAACATATAAGTGGGTGGTGGAGAGAGAGAGAGAGTGAATGTTTCATTGCACAAGGCACTAAACCTGAAAGGAGTAAAATTTTATTGGCAAAATTCATCAAGAAAAAAGTTCAAAATACTACTTCTTTGAAATTAGAGTTGTTTTTTTTTTTAATAAGCAGACCATTTTTTGGAATTTTTTTGAAGCTTCAGTGTAGAATTTTTAATCAAAATATTGTCAGAACTGTGAACAAGCCAAACATGAAAATGGGTTCAGGGTAGGTTCCTGAGCTACTTCAACCCTCTGTCTGCCCCCCTCCCCCCAAATTCCCACAGAGACTTTAAAGTCTCATTTTTATCCTGATTAATAAAATGCCAAAGTCTATAAAGTAAAAAAACTCAAGTTTTTGTTGTTGCCCTAATTAAAGTCTGTTGACCTTTGGTTTATGAGATCAGGGTCCCTATCTCAGACTCTGTGATGTACATCACTTGCTTTCAATGCCTTGTTTCTCAACAAACCTGGAGGTTTGTTGACAATGAAGAGTGTTTGGAGACATGGTTGTTGGTATCCACAGCAAGCTAAGGTAACTAGAAAGTAAAAAGGGGGTTGTGGGGCGGAGAACCTGTACTTGAATGATCAACCACTTCTAAGGGTGACTGAAATTTCCAACTGCTATATCCATGATAATGTATGCTAGAGATCAAATATATGAGTCACTGATGATTAATTCATATCGCAAATGAAAGTCACAGATACAAGTGGTATGGCACGCAAAGAGCTGCCAGTCCTTAATAGAAAATAACAAATACAAGCACCAAAACTAGTGAAAAATACTGTACCTCTGAACATCCCACAGTTACTCCCATAGAGCCACACAGTAAACTCTCTCTGCTTATCAGGATTGAATTTCAAACTCAGTTTATCCCGAAGCATAAGATCTGACTTTATCTCACCTTACAAGAAACATCAATGATCATAATATTATCAGCCCTTTTTAAAAATGGAGGCTGTTGTCTCTGTGTGACCTCTTATAGGAGTGAATGCTGCAGGCTAAAACATGGTTTGAAGAGATGACAACTTCCTTGTTCAGATCCTAATTTGAGCTAATGTTAATGTCTATGATCAACATGGCATGTACTTAGAAGTAACCACCCTAGCTTAAATATGAAATAATGTAATTCTTTCTATGTCACTTCATTAGCTGAGAAACAGCACACACACTACTAAAATAAATTGGGCTTAGTAAACCATTTTTACCCTACAGTCAAGCTGATTCAAAGTTTTGAATTCAACAGTAAAGTCGCTCCTTTCAGGCTGAAATGGTCACAGAACTCATTGTTGCTTGAACCTGCAGGCTCAGGGACTTCTCAGGACATAGAAAATTTCTGCTGCCATATGTGAATACATATAGTACTTTTATAAGTACAAACTGAAAACTTTTTTATAAGTATGAACAGATTTTTTTTCAAAACCATTTGTACTTTTGCTTTGTACTTTAACTAACAGTTAAAGGCTACATTTATGTGTCATCTCTGAACTTGGACTTGTCAGACAGGTTAACAGGTGCTTGACAGACTGACAGACATGGTTTAGCACATCCTTTCTGAATAAGGTATTTTTTATTTTGCTTTGACTTTTTTGAGAAGGGCAGAGCATTGATCAGCCAGGGGACTTTCTGGAGCATTGACAGCTTCTGAGTTTCTTACCCTAAAGATGGATTGAAATATAAAACTGTCCAAATGCTGGGTTTATATTTGCAAGCGGTTCTCTCTATGCACCACCACTTTCATCTGGATAACTTTTGGGCAAGTAAGCTAACCTTCTTGTACTCCGGCTCTTAGTTCTGTAAATTAAGGGTATCATAATTTTACCACCTTTATTGTCCTCACAGAAGACAGAATAAACTTAGAAAAGCACAAGGTCATTTATCTCAATAGAAGTCCTGGTAATTAGAGAGCTACTGACTGACATTCATGCCCTCGACCTTATGGGTGTACTTGTTCTACCGCTTTAACTACTAAGTTTCACCCATGAAAGCAGATGATCTTAAGTATTCAAATTAGCTATATGCTACAAAGATAAAATCTTTACATAGTGAATTTGAAAGGACAAGGGAATATCCAGAGACAGTACACTGGTCTAGCTGGTCAGATGAAAAAGGAAATCCTGTGCTTTTCAGTTCGTACCATATACAATAGAGGCAACTTACACTGATTTCCTGTTGAATTCCTTCTGAACTTTCACTTTCTTTTTCAAATTATTTAACTTTCTTCTCTTATTCTTAAATTAGCATACATCTTCCACTGGTATAGAATAAACATCTTTCCAAATATTCATCCCTCTAAAGCAGAAAAGTGGGGAGAAAAAAAAAAAACAAAAAACAAAAAAACAAAAAACAACGGAATTCTCCCCACCCTAGGGAGATACCTCCAAGATTCTTCCACAAATGCAGTGTTTCTTCAGGTTGTTTTTTGACTTAGTAACTTTCCAATAAGACAGTCCACACATTATCTTCATTGCAGACTTTGCAAAGTATCTGAAAATAACCTGTTACTTCAGTTATTCTGAATATAGATCAGTCTGCATCTGTTCAGGTTTTTAAATACTGCCAGAATTTTATTTCTATACTCTGTCTATGCTAGTCTTCAAACATGAGATGAGAACAATCTCACCTCACTTGCAGATGCTCACATTGTAGCTAACTCATCTGAGCTAGTCTTTTTAGTCATCTGAGAGGAATAAGCACTTATGGGATGAATGAATGATGAAGCAACCAGTCCTGGAAACCCTGTCCAAACATAGAAAGGACAAGAAGGTGATTTGGAGTAGTCAGCATAGATATGAATGGGAACTCATACTTGACCAACCCAATAGCCTTCTACAATGAGGTGATAGCTAGGTGAATGAGGTGGGAGCGGTAGATGTGGTTTACCTCAGACTTCAGTAAAGCTTTTGACATTATCTCCAGTAACACTCTCATAGACAAGCTGACAAAGTACATATTAGATTAAGTGCACAGCAACATTGACTGAAAACTGGCTGAATAGCCCCAGCACAGCTGTTGTGATCAGTGGCACCAGCTGCAGGCCAGTCACTAGCGGCCCAGCCCAGGGGTCCACACTGGGGCCAATACTGTTTGGCGTCTTCATTAACAACTTGGACACTGGGATAGACTGCCCCCTCAGCCAGTTCAGAGATTACACAAAACTGGGTGGAGTTGCTGATACACAGAAGGCTGTGCTGCCATCCAGAGGGACCTCACCAGGCTGGAGAATTCAGCTGAGAGGAGTCTCATGAAGTTCAAAGAGAAATGCACAGTCTGGCACCTGGGCAGGAATAACACCCCAGGCACCAGTACATGCTGTGAGCTGACCAGCTGGAAAAGCAGCTCTGCAGAGAAGGACTTGGAGTCCTGGTGGACACCAAGTTAACCATGACCTAGCAATGTGCCCTCACAGCAGCAGCAGCCAACAGCCTCCTGGGCTGTATGAGGCAGACCACTGCCAGCAAGTGGAGGTAGGTAATCCTTCCCCTCTGCTCAGCACTGGTGAGGCCACAACTGGAGCATCGGGCTCCCCAACACAAGAAAGTTGTGGGCTTACTGAAGCGAGTCCAGCACAGGGCCTCAATAATGACTAAGGGTCTGGAGCATTTCTCATATGACGAAAGGTTGAGAGAACTGGCATGTTCAGCCTAGAGAAGAGAGGGCTCAGGGGAGATCTTATCAATACTTGATGGGAGGGAATGAAGAGGAGGGAGCCAGACTGTTTCTCGGTGGTACCCAGTGACAGAACGAGAGTCAATGGCACAAACTGAAACACATGAAATTTCATCAGAACATAGGAAAACACTTATTTATTGTGAGGGTGGTTAAGTACTGGAACACGCCCAAAATGTTTGCGGAGTCTTCAGCTGTGGAGATATTCAAAGCCTGACTGGACACAGTCCTGGAGAGCCTGCTCTACCTGACCCTGCTTGAGCAAAGAGGTTAGATTAGATGATCTCCAGATGTCCTTTCCAACCTAAACTGTACTGTGAATTGAGCCTTAAGGGGTGGGCAAACCAAGTACAAGAATTATAAACAAGCAAGAAAATTAGGATTGGCAAAACCTTGAATTGTTACCAAAAAAACCTTGTAAGTTTGAACAGAACTTGGAAGTAGTTGAAATGACAAAGCTAATGTAATTATCTACAGATAACATGTTTTAATTCTGAACAATTAGGCATAATTAGCAAAAGTACTTTTTAGAAGTGTGCATTGTACCCACATTTGTTTTCCATTTATTATAATTTCTCAGACAAAATTAAAAATATTTTGCTGGGCACTTAAGTATTGTTCTGATCAAAGTCTACCATGGGATCAAAAAGTCAACTATTTTGAAATGATTTTTTCAAATTAGTTTCTTCCCTGTTGGAGAATTTGGGGGCATGAAGTGCATAACAACACAAGTATGATTTAGGATATGTCAGACAGATGCTTTATTAGCTTTGATCATAGTGAGAGCACATTCGGACAGCATTCTCCCCTCTGCTCCCCTGCTCTCTGCCAAGTGATTACAGAGACCCAGCTTATATACTGTTTTGGAGGAAAAAAAAAAAAAGAAAAAAAGGCAAGGAAAAACCATCATCTCAAAGTTAAAGCCAGGTATCCATCTCTGGGAAGGCTGGACTCCTCAAATAGCTTGCTAACTACCACATTTCTAAGAAGTAATCAAACAGTAAGGTGACAGTATGGAGAGATGGCTCTTGGTGGAGCCTATAGGAGTGGCATATCCAGTATTACCTCAGTGTAGAAATGGGGAGTTGGAAACAATCACAGACCGTTAGCTTTTAGTCAAAAGTAACGTTCCTTTAGTTAGGACAAACTTCTTAGCCAGACCTTTCAAAACTTAAATATTAACAATTTTACCACCACAATGCAAATGAACTGATAGAGTAATACAGGAGAAAGAAAAGCGGTCGAGTGTACGTAGTGTATTAGACACACTGAAGCTATGACTGATTTTTCTTTATGTGTCCCTAGCAAATAAGTCCTCAGTTGCTTCATTTGCTTTAAATGACAGCTGTGCAGATGGATGCTTGTAAACAGTAATAAGGCTAGAAAGAAAATAGTGCTGAAGGAAGCATGTAGTGTTTATGGCACAAGCAACAAAAACCAGCTTGTTCTTTACAAGACAGGAACAATTCAACCATCTTCCAAAGGGCCACTTGCAGGTGGATGACAGAAATGAGTTATTTGCTGCTCAAGGAATAAATTAATTGAAAGGAAACAAGACATGATGCTCAGAAATAAAGGAAACGGCACCTTTGCTAGGCCAAAATGTCATGTTCTAGTTTACCATTCTGCCAGAAACACATCTCCACACTCTTCTTTCCAACAAAATGTGGGTTTGATTTGCTTTTGTGAAGTTCCTACAGCTCAACACACTAATCTCTTTCCTTCCTCACATCTAACAAAGGATCAAGCCAAGAAATCTAAAGTAGATCATTTTGGAAGGAAAAAAAGTTCTATCATCTAGAATATCAATTTTTTGGTTTGTTACAGACAAACTTGTTCAATCATGTATGCACCCAAAATTCAAATGCATTTAAATATTTTTTTTATTCAGTACTGTGTATCTTGCTATAGTCTATACCAAGTATCAAGCACAGCTACTTCAACATATGTCTTTATTATCCAAAATGTCCATTTAAGATTAGTCCATCTTTGGACTACTGACAAAAAAGGAATTTTACCCAGACCTTCATTTGAGTTTGGTGAAGAATGAGCAAGACAAATTGTGCTTGGACATAATGAAGCAAAGAGACTTTTGTTAGTTCTGTTTGGGCAGAAACCAGAGTCTGCCTATTTTGCTTTTTTTTTTATGTACCAGCATACTCTATTATAGGACTGTGTGTCTGCAGGTTTCCCAGTCTTGCTGAACAATGATAGCCGTAAAATGGCAAATGAAGACAGTGTTTGAAGGGTTCACCATCCTTTCAGTTGTGGCCTGCCCTTACATGTGAAATACTCCCATACTGGTGGATTTACCTCTAAAGATGACAAACCAACAACAATATTGTTGCACTTTATCCAGAGACAACTAAAAACAATTACAAACTGATTACAAGCATGCAATGGTCTCCTACCTCTGAAGAGCAGAACAAAGAAGTCTTCAATACATCTGGGCAGGTAACTGAAGCTGAGCAATCAACATAAAATATAACAAAAGTACTTTTTCCCAGGCTTGTTTCGCAGTGTAAAAGAGGTTTATATAATCATCACATCTTTTGGTATTCATCTCTTTCTCTTAAAAGACTTTGGAAATCCTTGTGCATTTTCAACTAAACCTGGCAGAGTAATTGCAAAGATTTCAAAGCTATTTAAAAAAAAAAAAATTGTAAGAACAGGCTGCAAGTTAGAGGCAAGACTAAAATAAGTGCTCACAGAGAAGAAAGCTATAGCAGTAAACTCAATCTCATTACTAGGCACTACAGAATACAAGCAGGAGAGAGCCACAGCAAACCAAGCTCCCTAAGTTCTGTGGTTCAAAAAATTTAGTCTTTGTGTGACTGTTTGAAAATTAGGAAAGAGTGGTGAAAGTAGGTGGTCATCTGCTGGGAGCTAAAAGGCAACACTGTGCTCTTGTGCATCGCTTTGAATCTATAAACTGGAGTTATTGAAGTCCTTTATTAGCTTGATAATGAAAAAAAAATGTAGTTACTCAATAAATAAAAAAAGACACAAGAAGGAAACTCCCCTAGAGAATGTGTCAGATATTTGGCACAGAATAACTTCCATATGAATAAGAAAGAAAAACCCATAAGTTAATTACTACAACGGTATGCAAGATTATCCCATTACACAAAAAGAAACCTCCAAGTGACTTTGTAGAAAAAAAAAAAAAAAGAAGAATGAAAACATCTGTAAAGTGACTTAGCCACTAGTTATATGCAGTTCCTAACATTGCCCCCAAGCCCGGACAAGCGAACCATGCATCAGGGGCTTGGTCTGTACTAGAAAGTACATACAGCCTGTCAGAGCAGAGCAAAACCAGAAATCTCTGTTCATGTATTTGTAAAGGTACTCTACAAGCACCCACAATGGTGATCAGCAGGTAGCTGCTACAGATACCCTTGCTTACTGGGTGCTCCTTTCCTGAGTTTAAAAAAAAAAAAAAAAAAAATAAATTTTAGTCAACCCTATAAGGCCTCACCCATAGGTGATTTGCACTATGTTACATTTGGCCCAATGCATGGACAAAATCTTCCTCCTCATGACAAATAGAAATTCTTTTGTGTCTCATTAGCAAGAAAAGCAAAAAAAATACTATGAGAAAAGATCAGTAAAATTCAAGCTGTATAGGAGTATTTTAATGAATTCTATTCATAATATGCATCACAGAAAAGTATCATCTGCATACAGTTAAGTAAGGTTATCCAACAACATTTCCAGAAGAAATGGGTCACCCAAATATTGAAGCAGAAATCTACATTGGTAGAAGATCATCAAAAGAAGCATACAAAGTGACAAAATGCCTGTTGCTAATGCTATTTTATATTCCTAAGGAAAATAAATCAGCAGTGCTTAGTAATGAGATCAAACTATCCAATGCACTTCAAGCAATTAGAGGGGGAAAAAAGTTCATGAGAAACATTTCCTCACTGAAATAACAAGAAAACACCTTCTATAATGTGTGTTCAACTATCCAAAAGCATTTTAGAGTCCCGTTGTCAAGGCAGGAAGAGAAAGTATATACAGAGGCACAAAGGCCAATCTTGCAATTTCCATGTAGGTTTTGAATCGAGATATGAAGCCTGTTCTTCATTGTGCTATATAGTTTCTCATTGATTTTGAACATGGGCTTTTGGTGCTTTGGTCCCCCCCCCTAAAAAATAATAATTTTTTTATGTAATGTTAATGCTTCACATGATTTTGTAGTCTTCATAGAGATCTTAACCAACCCACAGAACTAAAATGTTTCATTGAATAAGTGGTAATACTAAACTTTAAAATTTGACATGAAAGCAGAAGTGCATATTTTGAAAATTAACTAACCTTCTTAACATAAGCACACTAATAGAAACTAAAGTACAGTTCTGTTGCTTCACACCCTATGCATTTCTTAAACTTTTTAATATAACCTTTTCAATCACTAAACAAGCCTATATTCTGTGACAGGAAGGAGTACTTCTGTCCAGAAAGTAGCTATGTTTTAAAGCCTAATCTTTAATGTGTCTATGATTATACCACAGAAAGGGGGAAAAAAAATTCCAATATAGTATAAAAAAGTAAAATAAATATTTAAAATATTAAGGGCATTAGAATACAATCTGAAATTAATATAGCAAGAAATACCAAACCCAATCTCCAGGTGAAACCAGTCTTCTGAATGCTTCAGTAGCAGTTGAACTGGTGAAGCAGGCAATTGGAACACCACAAGATGGAACAGGAAATGAAATTGCATGTGAAGCTGAAGTGCCCAAAGTATTTAATAAATATATCCTAACCATTAACTTAGAGCTGGTTCATCCAAATTAATTTGTAAACTACTCACTTTTTCAGATTTAAGAACCCTTCAAATTAAAAGTTGATGGCAAATGCATCCTTGAAGACCAATTCCCATTTAGCCTTCTGTAGCTATTCAGAGGGAGTGATGAGATTGCGTTTAGCAGGTGGTGGGTGCACTGAAAGATGAGGTTTACAATTGTGGCTTGGTATTAATCTGGTTATTTATTATGTCCCCAGAAGCAACAGGGTAAAGGAATATATATCACGTACACAGGGTATTACTACAACAATTTAAAAATTTGATTTTAATTTATTTTAGAAGAATTCGAAATTAGAGAACCATAATATTTCCTATCTCCAACAAAACATCTACAGAGCATTTTTTCCATGCTTGTAGTTTTCCTTTGTTTCCTCTAAACAAGAAAATTTAGAAGTTGTAATGGTGAGTATTACTTTGCTGCTGCTTAAAGGTCAGAGGCTCCTTACTGACCTGACCACGACAGGTCTCAGAAATGGTCTGGACTTTTCTTGGCCTGGGATGTCTTTAGCCTGTTCGGCTGTGATAACAATTACCTACCAATCAGATAACCCTCACACAACTTTAGTTCAGTTTTGATTTGGTTTACAGTGATAATAGGCAGTTATTCTGTGTGGACTCCAGAAGAAAATAAAATGTGGAAAAAAACCTACCTGCTGTGCATCAACATTTCTGATGCTTATGAGTAGTTTCTACAGTTACCAATTTAAAAAGACAAAAGTTTTCTTAAGTTCTTCAGTGTCGAAAGGCTTCCCAATGCTTTTTTGTTCCATTAATATTTAGACAGAAATAATTTGCTTTACACATTCCTTTGACTCTTATGATGATGAAATGGAAGATGTTTTTTCAGGTTGATGCATTGTCATCAGCTACTATCATACAAAACAAGTATTTGATGCCAGTATATTTTTATTTAGAAAGGCAAATTGGTGACTGGATTCAAACTAAATCCTTTGATAACACAGAATATGCATAACAGCACCTGGAAACCTGGCCACAAGTTCACTTCTGAAGCACATGGCCAAACACGATGTCCATCGTTGTTTGCCTTTGATTACCTTCTCTCTCTTCCTCCTCTCACTGACAATATGACACTGCTAGGAAACCTTCAACATTCTGAAGCGTTTACTCCATTAGTCAGTTTTCCAAGCAGTATTCACACTTCAACATCTGAACATACTTGCTAGGATCACTTTTCTTTTTATTTTTATAGCTATTATTTTAAGCTACATTTCTGAGCACCACTGAATTACATTCCTTCTATTCTGATGCTACGATATGCCCTGTTGAATACTTTAGTTTTGCAAGCTACCCGAGATAAGATAAAGGCAAAACCACATATTTCAAAAATATACAAGCAAAAGTACATGGTTTCATAACCAAACATCATTTTTCTACCTAAATTTTTTATAAGAGTAGAATACATGAAAAAATGAATTTAAACAAAAAAATACCAGACCAATTACAAACAATCTGAAGTCAAACAGTTTATCTTGTAGCAAGACATGAGATTTACTGGTGTCACCAATGCAGTTTTGGCATCATTACTCTGCCTGCTGCCAGGGGTGACTCTGCAGCGTTTGTGTACTGGGCATTCCCCTGCGCTGCTGGACAGCTGCTCAAATGGCATTTGGAGCATTTTAGGTGGTGCAAAAGCAGATCAGCACATGTGCAGCAAGTTCCAGCCTTCCCAGCTTCGCTTCTCACACAAGGAAATCTGTGCTTGTGCATTTGCCTTTCTGCTCTTAACACCAGGTAAAAAGACGACGCGCACAAGAGTGTAACTCCCACATGGCAGAGGCACAGGGGTACTGCTTTTGAACAACCAACTGTTAGCAGCAATCCTAGCCTATTTCCTCAGGGAAGCAATACTTCCTTAGCAGTCTTTGAGGAGTTACGCCAAAAAAAAAAAAAAAAAAAAAAAAAAAATTTCAAAACAGAGTACCTAACTCCAATGCCTCCAGTCTCATGGCTTTTATGATTTTACATTGTTGCATGACTACAAAGTGAAAAAGCAAGCTGTAAATGAAAGTTTTCTTCTCTGTCATAGAGCAAAACAGGAAATGGAGCCTATCTTGCAATTCAAAGATAAGCCAGAAATATTTTCATTAGAAATAGGTAAGTGAGCCTGCTCACCACCTGGAAACAGATGGGTTTTAGTCATTATATAAATAAATTAATAGATAAGAAAGAATTGATGGATTCATACTATGGTGGAAAAAATAAGAGTGAACTTCATCCTCAATTGGGCAGCACTGCTTCAATCAAGCTGCTTTTCATAACAAATTCCTTGTACTCAGAGGACGACAGGATCATTAGAGCACACCACCCTCCCAGCAGACTGTGCATGGTATACCAGGAGTAGAGGTGGCACCAGCCCATAGATTTGCAGCCTGGAAACAGAGTTCCCAGCAATTCGTCTATGGTCCATTTGGAGCAGCAGCAACAGATATGAGCCACAGTATCACTCATATGTAGAGAAGGTCACTCATGCATGGCATCCTCACTTTCTGCATACGAATCCATCTTCACACTGCTTCTTTAATTCCAAGGAAGAGTTACAGAAAAAAACAACCAAAGAAAACAACAACAAAAAAAACCCAACACAAGCTTAAAGTCTACTTTAATGAATTCTCAGATCTGAAAACAACCTGCAAGGTTTGCAAAACCTCAAACTCCATGAGATTTAAGCCATTGCTGAAATCAATTAGCTTAATTTATGAAGCACTGTGTAGCCAGCATCCTAATTAAAGAGCAACTTCCTATAATCCCAATAAAGAACAAAGCACAGCAGGTGATATTAGGTCACCAGCCCATACTTAAATATGTGCCTTCCCAGCTTTTTTAGTTATGCTGATTTTTCAGAAGTCATTTGAGAGTGGGGTAAAATGGACATAGATTGGGAAAAAAAGATCTTTTAACATGTTCACTGCCTAGAAAGCTTTAGACAGATACTGAAATTTTATCTAAAGAAAATAATTCTAGAGAAAGAAGAAAAATTCACTATCCCCAAGCTTTTGTTTTCACCCCTATGTCTTTGAAGGGCCTAAAACAAGGCAAATAATTGAAACAACTGTAGCTTCTTAAAATAAAAATCCTCTTTAATAATTTCTACAGATAACCCTTATCACAGGGATGATTTTACAACTGAAGAGGCAATTGTGTAATTGCAAAAGAGTATTATTTAGGTTGATGGAAGAGCTAATAAAACATTCTTAAAAATTCTGAAGTTAAATTTTATACAAAGTTAACCACTCTCACCTTCTCAGTTGGGCTCTGGATTGATCTTAACTTTGAGAAAGTGCCTTTGTGTTGCAGAGAAAGAATTAGATTTAGACTGCTGAACTAAAAATTGGTGTAATCTATTTAATTCTAAAATTATAGCCAGATAATTCTACTCCTAATACTACATAAAACCTGAAGCAGACATTATTTTGCCCTACCTTTGGCCTACCTACTTTCTTCATCAACTTTATAGTTTTTGGAGAACAAAGCAAATCCAGAGTTACTAAATACTAATCGCATGACATCACTAATGTCATGTACTGCTTACCTTACTCAGAAAACTCTACCGGGGTAGATAATACTGCTATCTCTTCCCCCCTCCTCCATATTTTTGACAGATTTTCAAAAATTTCTAGCCTGACTGGTTGCTTTTCATCTGAACTGCCAATAACCCAATTTTCCCTTGAATATAGTACCATTCCTCAAAATCCTCTCCCACTCCACCTTTTTTAAAACTACATATCTTCCAGTTATTTGAATAACTGGTATGAGAAAGACTCCACGAAGTTTTAGTAGCATCAACTGCATCAAATGTCTTTTCTCTGGCGAGTATTTCTAATTTTTCTTGGTATTTGCTCTAGGAGCAGAGCACTGTAACTCTGAAGACCTGGAGTCTGCTGCCAGCTTTAGCAACAGCCTCCTGAATGATCTTGGCCAAATATCTTTATTTCTAGGCTTTCTTTTCTTCATCAGTTCTCCCGATTGTAACAACCAAAGACTTGGGAAGAAACACTTCAATTATTTCACAGAGGCAGGGAGTCACCCACATGCGGCAATGCAGGGTATTAAGCATGACTGCTCTGCACTCAGCCTCATCTGCAGGGCTGCTGTCAGCCCTTGCTCAATGGTACCACCTCAAACAGGCTGACAAGGAAAGTTTACATGCAAGTGATTGCAGATATTGTTTTTCACTCATCATTATTTACAACCTGTAGGAGAACATTTGACATTGGCCTCTATATTTATCTGAAAACATTTTCACATCTATCTGAACATAGTTAAAAGATTTCGGGACTTTGTAATGTGTCAAGTAGAAACATTACTGATAAGATAACCTAGAAGCATTAGAATTCATGTTTGGTTTACCAATACAGCACCAGTTTAAATGGAAAATTCCTCTCTTGTCTCCTTTCATCATTTTTATGGAGTTGGAGAATTGAAAAGGTTCCAAAGCACTGATATTTATGACTGCAAAAGAAAACATGGTTTGCTGTAGGAGAACCCACTGTTTCAACTTTGACATTAGACTTGAAAAGGAATGGCTTGAGTTGAAGTATGTCTATTTTATATTCTGCTTCTTGAATGAATGCCTCATAATTTTCTTTGCTAGAGCTGTGAAAAGTAAATTCTTCCTCAGACCAGATTCTGAATAAAATACCGTGCTCAGCTGCATTTGAAATAAAAGTTACCACGTACAGGACTGGGGAAAAAAAAAAGGAAGACTCACCTGTAGCATTTTTGGTGGATAAAAAGCCCCTAGGTTTCTTGGGAAAAAAAAAAAAAAAAAAAAAAAAGGCAAGCAACTGGCATGGGTAGCCTGTTACACTTACAGGGCCATCAGTGGTAAAAATAGCAGGGGCTAAATTACAGAAAGTTACTTTGAAACTCCTAGAATACTCCTGAGGAGCAACAACAGTGCAGCTCTCTCAGAATAAACTATAAGACACAGCACAACCATTATACAAAACTACAGCTACTGCTGTCTCCCACAATTTTAGCAGGACTGCTTGCACCTCAAATAGAATTTCTACCGAAGACGAGTTTTGTTTCCCATATATCTGAGGTATATAAGGGGAAAATCGCTGCTTTGCCTTTCAGAGGGTATGGGGTAAACGTGGGTCAGCGTTCTTGAAATCATTATAGCTTTATAGGCAAGTAGACAAATTATTTACCTCATCCAGAATAGTTTAAACATCACTTCAATAGTATGTATTTGCCCACAGAGGTTGGACAAAGAACGTAAAATTTGTTGATATAAATTGCTGTATAAAGCAGTGATAGAACAAAGAGTCAGAAGAAAGTTAAGAAATGGCCAGTGTAAAAAACCCAAACAACAACAACAAAAAACCAAACCCAAACAACCAAAACCAAACCAACCAAAAAAATAAAACAAAAAAAATCCGTTCTCTATTCAGATCAGCTAAAAGACTGGTTTCAGAAAGCAAAAAAACTCACAAACTAACCACATTTCTAGATAACATACAAGATACCATAGAATTTACACCATTTGCTATCTTCCATGGTTGAAATCATCCTTTTCACCTTTGCCCTACTTTACCATTTTGCCCCTCTTCCCTTCTTTTTCTTATTTTATTTATTTGCATAAGGGCAGAAGAAATAGAGAAGGCTAAGGCATATGCCTGATCCTCATACGCTCAAAAGCGGGAATGTACTGCACAGGAAAATTTCTCCTTTTGAAACAGGATACAATACTTCATTATCTTCTGTTTTCCTTTACCCAGCTCTGCTGTAATATGAATACATATACACAGAATACAATACAAATACATGTATATATGTACATATATAGAGCGATATACACACAGTGCATATACATATGTATTTTCATGTAAGACTGGAGTAGACAGGCAAGAGCAATGTGACTATTTAAAAGGGAGAAGAGAAACAAGAGAATACAGTTGAAGACACTTTTCAGTTTTTCCATTGCAGATGTTAATACTGACAGTTTCAGCTGTTAAAAGCCCAATTTCCCCACTAACTGTTCATAGTTATTTTTGGTTTGCATTTCTAAATTACACTTCTTTGGGTTGAAACAGGTCCTGAAGGCCCAGGGATTCCTCTTCAAAGTGAAAGAGGCCTGTAAATCACAAATCTCCCAGGGGTGAGATGGGGGGGGCAGGGAACAAGAGATTGGTGGGGGGAAGATAAGGGACAGAAAAGGCGTGAATGTGTGAAGAACGAAGAGCAATGATCTAATCTGCTAAAGCTCAAAATGAACAGGAATAATTCCTGACTACCAGGTTCAGACCAAGGAGTTTAAAAAAACAACCCAGTGGGAAGAACTGCTGAACTCCTACGCAGAAAGTGTCTGCTCTGATATAGATACATGCAGCAACTAAAAGAGAAAAAGAGTCAAAGTGTAGTGTAAAAACAACACAGCTATCTCAAGAAGAATATTTTGCAGCATTTCCTGCAAATTGAATAAATACCTCCAAAGTACAACGGCAGCTGTTTGAAAGTATTTCAGGCATATGCAGGAACATGCTTTCCATTTAAGGTGATCATATGTACTGGGTATTTTAAAATTCTGCGGTTCAAACACAGCTAAAACTGAGCCTACTAAAACTTCATATATTTTAATGCAAAGGCTCTCTTGAAAGCTTCCAGGGATTTACTATAGTCTCAACCATGTTTGCATGGCCATACATTCACACTGAAACCCTCAGCAGGGCCAACACACTGAGAAAACTGAGGAAAGAAACAAAGAATGCAATGACTAGGCAGTACTAGCCATACTGTTAGCGCAGCAGAAAGCCAGACCACTAAGGGCTTGCATTGTGTTGGTAAGGCAGCAACCTGAAGCTTTAACAAGAGCTGTACAGTGGACAAACTTAAGAAATTCCAAGTTAACCTACAAATCAACCTGCCAGCAATCATGGCAATTATCACTTAAGACAATGTTTTGTTTTGTTTTTAAAAAAGGAAGAACAAGGAGCTAAAAAGGGGGAAAAGACACTCCATCCTACATTATCAGGAAAGTAAATGCAGCATGTCTTCCAAGTTCAACTTTTTACTGCACTTGGTCTCAAGAGATACTTAGCACTTGCAACATCCATTGACTTCCAAGGAGTCAGAATCAAAGACACTGTCCTCTCAGGAAAGACTGTTTACATTTATAAATACTAAGCAATGAGTGTATCAGATTCTATAAGTTTAAAACATCTTTCTTCATACTTAACCCCAGAATCTTTAATACCAGGTAATGAAGTCGTAACTTACTCTCAGATCAAAGAAAGCATCACAGAAAGAGGAAGGTTCTCAAAAGTACACTAAGATGCCTGGGCTTATTTATGCTACAGTTGCAACGTGATGCTGTCAGATGCCTGAAGTTTGTTGCAATAGCAACAATCAGGAAATAGTTCAGCATCTTAATAAGAAGCATTCTGAACTGTAGCCTAGAAATTTAAATCCAAAAGCATGACCCATATATACTACCCATTGCTGTTCCGCCACACATCATCTGCTGCTGAAGCGGTCTACAGCTACCAGACACCTATCATTATCAACCTAACACTGAAGCAGGGGGCTCCTGCACACACACCTGTAAGTGCCTCCTTCAAATAACAGACTCTGAAACACACAAGCATCAAAATGATTCCTTGCAAGGACAGTGCATTTGCAGACAGTAGCCAAAGTTTAACATTTTAAAGTGTGCGTCAAGAGCACTTCGACACTGAGATAGGTGCTGGTTTATAGTACAATATAAATGAAAGTAACAGAGTAGGAGAAAGTAAAAAAAGGGAAAAGGGCCAATACTTATGTAGACCCAGTGCTAAATTGCCTATGCCTCCCAGAATACAAAACTCTCATGAACTTCAAGAAGGAAATGCAGTTTTGTTAGCTGTGATATGCACATTTATTACAGCAGTTTTAAGAAAAATGTACCCTTGTAATCCACATAAAGTTTGCCTTGATCTATTTCTTCATTGTAATTGCAAACTTAGCTCATATTATCAACGGACACCAAAAGAATATGCAGCTCAATGCTTTCAATCGTTTGTGTATGACACAGGAAAACAAACTGAGTTTACACCTGAACCACAATATTAGATCCGACTAGGGCGTGCACTGCAGAGAGTGGGAGGGAAGGAAGTGAGAAACCAAAACTGAACGAAAAAATTTGCAGAATGTGGTGGGTCAACATCTTACCTTCCCAGCAGCTGCAGGCTGAAGGAATTCAGTGAGATGTATACATTTCAAGATTCTCCAGATCACCTACCAAGTAGACTGAAGTGACCGAACTGTAAAAACTAAAAGCCAGTGTAAAATAAGCTTACATGTGGTTCTCCTCCTCCACAATTCCTCATGAACTGAGCACACATAATTATTTCAGGGCAGGGAGCAGGAAGTTCATAGATTTGAGACTAGCTTCTGCATGTGCAGAGCCTCTGTTTAGGTCATAGACACAGTGTAAGGAACTTAGTGTAGAACAAGCCTTGATTTCTTTCTGGATCCTTCATGTAGATAAAAGGCAGGTTTTATCTCAAAAAATATCAGTCTAGAATCTCAGAAAGGAGAGTTAAATAAGTCAAAAGAAAACCCCAAACACTAGGGTATATTTTGCACTTAAGATACAGACGCACAATTTTTGCTAGCTCCAAGGGGACCTTGCTTATGTGCAGGTGCAGGATATGGTCCTGAGACATCCCACTCTAACGGAAAGATTCTGATCCCTCTCCCAGAAGGAAATATTGAGCAGCGTACATCTTTCATCTTACACCACCAGTGTATTTTAAGGGGAATTTATGCAGTTCTCATAAGGTTAGTGAGGAATACATTTATACCCTGCACTGAATCTGAATCAATACCTCTACACACACTCACACAATCTAGTTCTTTAAATGATCATCTCTCTTACCTATTTTATTAGTACTTCAAAGTATTCTTTGCAAGCAGCATTCCTTAACAGTAGCCCAAGCACATTTGGAATAAAATTACTCTTACTGGCACTATGGGGGTGGGGGGCGTGGAGGGGGGGGGCGCATTTGTGTACAAACTGTATTTGCAGCTATTCCAAGGGGAATTAAAGAGCACTTCATAATGCAAGAGGAACATTAATCTTAACATGCTGTTTAAGTAGTAATTTGCTTTCAAATTGTATATGCCATACCTCTGGGCATGACACACTTCACTGTAAGAAAAAATAATAATCCACAGACAAAGAGCAACAGAAAGTTGCATATGACTAGTGCTTTAGAGCATAATTACCTGGAAGATAGACACAATCACTGTAACTCATGCTTGGTGGATCAGTCTCAGAAGTAGCGATGGATGGGAATAGCTGCACTATTTCCCTCTATAATATTAGCAAACTTACCAGCTGAGCTTCCCCTGGTACTTAATGGATACAGTAACTACAACATTGTCAATCAAAGCAATCAAAGAGGGCAAACTGGGCAAACTACTTTTAATGAAAAAAGACCAGCTTTTAGATTCCTGGAACAGCTACCACTCTTCTATGTGGAAGTGTTATTGCATGCTCATATTCTGCTGTCCCAGCAGCCCATTTCAAAATCACAAACTCTCTCAAAGAATATAAACAGAAAATCCATTTATTCTTTATGCCCTGGGCCATGACAGAGACTGCACAGGTAGAAGCTGGCTGCACTACCCATCTCACTCCTGGTCCGGTTGACTACGTCAACAAAATGCACTTACTGAAGTAATGGAGGATGCAGTAGTCAAAAGGCATGTGTAAAATAATCACATACAGAGTCCATTTGAGATCAAAGTGGCTTTAGCTTGATTTTTACATAATCATATAGTTATGCCATGCACTGATTCAGCAGGAAAAATCCTAAAGCCTTTAATTCCTCAATGACAACTAGCACACTAGGTTTTTCAACCTGTTTTACGTCTCCTATGCGGATCTGAATTTTTATTTATCTAAGGGAGCAAAATATTTCTAGTTTGATACATGGCATTTCATTTCACATTACCTGCCGCAACTGTTCCTCATTTCTCTAAGGGAGGGTTTCCCCAGTCCACTACTGCAAATGAACACAGAGAAGCAGGGACAGGAGTGGAAGGAAATGGGGAGAGATAGGCCTTCCCTACCACTATTCCCTTATTATGCACAAACACAAAGTATGTCCAAAGTAAATATTCATGAAATATGACTGAACAGTTAAAAGTTTACAAATTCTGTATCAGAGATAACTGGTGACTTGTTCTTACCAAGTTACACACACAAACTTGGATTAGATGATATAATGTACAATATGGAGATGGAAAGCTAGTTAGCCTCTGGATTTGCCTAACAAGAAATACCTGGAGATAGAGCGGAAGCAGCAAGTAAACATCATATAGAGAAACATTTTTGACAAAGACTGGACAGAGAGCAACTAACTGTGCTCTGAGTTTAATTACCTCCTCTACATAACTGAGTTTCATTCTCCTATATGAAAAAAAGACACTTGTCTGTTTTTAAGTAAGTATTTTCCCTCACTTCTGTGAGACTGGATTGCACTTTAAAGACTGCAACATACTATTGGGGATCAGGTCAGATGGAGCCACTGGCATTTAAAATGCAGTTAAGGGCTAAAACTATCATACAAACAGTGATGAAACCTAAGATAGTTTCAGGAAATGGGGATGAAATCCTTTCCAACAAGCAATTAAGAGCCGGAAAGGATATTTTGCAAAGGCTTCAGAATCTAATGTATTAGTGTGACACATATTAAACGGAAGATCCTGAGCCACCAACTGGAGTCATGGTTCAACTGTGAGACTTCAGAGCAAAGCTCCAAACATTTGTGCTTGCCGCAGGTAATTACTGACAGCCCTACCATATCACAAAGGGCTAATGAAGTACCATAATTTAAAAGTCTATTAATTATTCTGTACGTGTCCTTGATCTGCAGAATTTATTTCAAAACAGATACACCTGAGTTGTTCATCAGTAACACAAACATTTGATTCTCTTCACCATGATACGAGATGAACATTGCATACACAATCTGAACCTGAACTGTTCAGATGAAAAGAATTTGGGTGTGTGAGGAACATGACATATGGCTTGCAATGCTTCCACTGCTAAAAGCTTGAATTGAAATATATGCTTCTGAAGGTTTGCACAGAAAAAACAATACTGAAAATTTACAACTAACTTCCACAACACCATATAATCTTTGATGAAGTGCCTGACAGGTTACAAATTGCATTACTGGCTTTTATTATAGCAGCAGATACTAAGGAATATGATGGATATAAATTCCCTTCTTTCTTAAAGTTCACTGGGCATTTGAATTTTACCTGCCTCCTCCTCTCTGATACAATGGCAAAAGGTAGTCAGCAACTTTGTCTTAGGTCTTGCAGACCACACAGAATAGTGGTCCTGGGTAAGCCTATACCATAGACACAAATTTGCCCTAGAACATCAGGGAACTCGGAAACCCTGTATACTGAACAGAAATACCAGACTAGGAACAGGTGGTGATCATCAAAAAGAGAGATGTTGTATTTTTTTATATTCCCACTAGTATGTAACCTGGGCACCAAAACAAAAAACATTTTTGTGATATGAAGCTGTAAGTTATGAACAACAGAGGATGGAGAGAACATTGCACACAACAGACAGGATGAGCACAAGGATTAGAACAGAATTTATTTTCATACATCAAAACATAAAGTCATGATGTGACCAAACTTCAGCAGAACAGCAGGCACTCATCAAATGGAACAAACTTAGGTTGAGGACACCCCAAACCAGTATTTAATAGATTTTTCCAGTAGTGTTCAATCTGTTGCAGTGATGATAGAGACAAACAAGATCTTGTCAACTATCTCACAGTTATCTCAGAGATAGGAAAAAAAGTGACCTACTGCATGACACACTGGTGAACCTCACCTGGAGAAGTGCTTGAAGTTCCAGCCACACAACCAATCATGTTCACAGAAGAAACAAGAAAGGTGCAAAGAAACAGAATGGAAAGGAGATTTAATCTCTCATTTATTTAACCTCACAATACGAAGACTAAAGGGGCAGTTTTGTAGCTGCTGTGTTCATACGGGCAGTTAAGTAAATATCACTGAACAAGCAAACAGAAAGGAAAATAGGAAATAAATGTTTAATTTCATAGATTAGGTTGAGGCATTTCTAACAATAGAATAAACCACCAGAATTACACTAGTACTTGAAGACAGCTTCTAGTTCCTAGAACAATGATATTCTGGTATAACTTTCCAATTAAAGAAGAAGGGGCAAAAACCTAAATTACTTTTAATGTGAAAACTCATTCAATGACAAAGGTGACCATACTGATGTGGTACCCAGAGAGCAAAGCATAGTGCTGAGCAACCAAGGAAGTTGTGTGAATTGTATAAGCTGTAGCACATTCCTTCAAAAAACATCCCCAAAACAAACCACCCACACCACCACCACCCCCCCCCCAAAAAAAAAAAAAAAAAAAAAATCAACGCACAGGAACACTTCAGAAACATGTCAGAAGCACTAAGCTTTTAGCTTGCTATTGACCACTGACAGGGGCTTCAACAACAGCTACCTATTAGGAAGTGCCAGTGGCCGTGCCACGCTCTGACAGAAACAGGTTGCTGTCAGAGTGCAGCAAGTGCAGAACTCCTGAGAAATATGTTGTTTTTTCTTGTTTAGAACAGAAGTCATCTCAAGAGCCCTGCTTTGCTTTGATATTGTTTAAAAAAATGCAGACAAAAGAGGTATTAGGTGCATAAAAGCAGGTATACTGCAGCATTCAGGTCTTCAAGGAACAGAATATTTTTCAGAGATGTGAGTAAGATTGTTCTTAGTGAGTTTCTGGAAATCTATGGTTTGTCTATGAGCAGAAAGATGATGGCTCCAATTAAAGCAGTCAGTTTCCACGGTTTAGGCCTTTTTAAAGGGGAGAATAAGCTTCACTTCATCCTTCCATGAGTGCCTCCAACAGTGACTCAGGGGGAACTGTCATCCACATAACTCCCTGGTGAGGTTTTCCTTTCTCCCCAATAATACATATGTGGGCTTTTTTTCCTTTAGGTTCTTACAGACACCCCATTGACTAACAGTAACAGAGAGTCTTTCCAGCAGGGAAGGAAGGGATGGTTATTCATGGCATTGCACTCATCACTGCACTGCTGAAGCTTACTCACTCTGTTGAGGCTCTTATTTAAATACTAAGGAAGTTTAAGGGATCTTCTCTTTGACATTCGAAGGCACACCACCACCTTGTCACATGGCCTGAGAGCACTGTGTGTGAGCTATTACTTCAAAGTCATTTTCAATTTTCTCCAACTCTAGTTCAATCCCATTAATTCATATTCATGAATTTATTTTGAAGCCAAATGTGTGTTACTTGTAGACATACAATTTCATTTGCTCTCTTTGAGACCACTTAAATAGCAGATCTAAATCCATTTTGAATTCTACCTGCTGTTCAGCAGTGACCTCAATTTTTTATTTTGTGGCATCAGCAAATTCAGTTAGTTTATTTCCCACATCTAGGTCATTGATGTTGGCTGGAAACATAAGAGGTCAGAGCACTGACCTCCGTGGAACTCTCACTGCCAGCCAAATGTGCCTTCTCCGTTTTCTGTTGTATAATTGGGTTTTACTCATTTTTATCAACTATCTCTAATGTCTGAACTTCACATGCATTGAAAAGCAACCTGTCAAAAAAAGCTGTCTCTCTTTTGAGCTGCCAAAGAACATAATTTCATGAAAGTCAAAATTATCACTGTTCATATTTGCTAGACTCTGAAACAAGAAAAAAAGGAGAAACCGAACAAAGCAAACTAGATGGAGGATTTGTTTATAATTGGTATATCACAAGGTGTTGGTACCAGAAAAGCAGGAAGATCTATTTAAGTAAGAGCTGACTGCTAAAACAAGTTACATTCAAGAATGCCACTTTAAAATTAGACTTTTTCTACCCTCTCTGCCATAGCTTATGAAATCTTACCCTGACCCTGAGCTGTTGGAAAGTCACAAATCAACTCAGGTTGGAAGGGTTCTCTGGAAGTCACCTAGCCCAACATCCCAACTCAAACATGTCTATTTATAACACGTTGTTCAGGGCTTTGTCCAGTCAAGTTTTGAATATCTAAAAAAATTCATGTTTCAAACTACTTTTGGTACCTGCTTTGGTGTCTGACCTCACCCATGGTGAAAAATATTTTTTCTTATATGGAACTGGAATTTCTCGTATTCCAGTTTGCATCTTCTGCCACACGTCCTTCCACTGGGCACCTCCAAGCAGAGTCTGATGCCATTTTCACAAAAAACACTTACACCCTTGCCAGCTCATTGACCACCTTAAGTCAGGTCTACACGTTATATTTACAGGCCAGTGGAGAAGTACACAATTGAAAGTCAGACAGAATGAAAAGACAGATACGTCTGTAAGACAGTTTACCACAGCTACACTTAAAAGCAATGTGAATGACCCTGCCTCCTACAAGACCCACTCCCACCCCCCTCCAGCGTGAGCACAGCTCACATCTGCAAGACTGGGGTTTCTTACAGAGCCAAGGCCCTAAAAGCTGATAGCCTCCTACACCAACAGTTAAGAGACAAATGCTCCCATCATGACTGGCACATTAGAGATTTCTTTTGTTACCTTTTGTCATCACACTGTTCTTCCATTTTCATTTTGACATTGCGCCATTTTGCCCCCCTCCCCCCCAATCAGCTGAGTTTCTGCAGTATGATGCATTTCCACTTCTGTTAAGTACATTGCCTTTTATTTAAAATCACAGCTAAAGGAACACTGAGTTGTAGATTTATTTGGGCTTGATAGAATCTTTGCTTAAGCATTGAACTGGAAATAATTTTTAAGTTGGTCAATTCAGAGACAAGTCCTTTTCATTCTGAAATTCCAAAGTAAAACAGAGCTGTTACACAAACTATAAGAAAAATGGTTAGAAGTCCTGACATGCCATCAATGAAGGTCTAGCTAAAGATGGATTTGCAAAAAATCCTATTTTATCTACTAAATTTTCCAACTAAAATTTTTCCTTTATGAAAAAATTAGTAGGCCTCATCTCCTACGAGTCTGTGGAGCAAACCCAGACAAGCTTGGCAACAAGATGATCATTGATCAGCCACCAGTTGATGACTTACATACTCCAACACTGCAAGTTCACTCTACATCCATTATAAAAAAAAGCATTGCCAGTTGGGTTTATTTCTACCATCTGTTTATCAACATAAGAAGAAAAAAAATTTTAAAGATTAATAGATCCTTTGCAAAACAATGACCATTCAGCCTCAGACAGTTTCCAGTAAACTGACTTTGTAGACAGAGTACCTGTATTTGGCAAATGTAGATCTGGGAAACACTAATTTTTAAACAAGCCTAGTAGTTGGAGATAATATTGGAAATTCTATTTCTGGTTTATCAAACTGTAATTAAAAAACCCTGAGGCATAGATACCAATAAACAATACTTTATATTGATGTAGTCATGGAAAAGACATTTTTGAAGCTATTATGCAAAAGTCACATCCCAGTCATCCTAATTCCAACTGAAAAGTGAAACAAAATGAAACAGACTGACAAACACACACACACACAAAAAAAAAAAAAAAAAATCAATAAAACCCACCTAACACTTAGCTGGAATGAATCACATTCCCATCACTTTCTGGGTATCTCTAGATGACTATAGCAGTTGAAGAGAAAAAAAAAAACAAACCTGGAACTCACTAAGTTTGACTACAAAGAGATTGATTTTGATTTAAACAGCCTAGTACACCCTACAGAATGCATGACTTTCTAAAACTGTGATTGCCATGGGTGAGGTAGTTATTATTTCACCAAACCACAATTTCCCCACCTAAAAAAAGTAAATATGGCTATCAGTACTTTGGAGTAGTCTAAGTTTCCTAACTACTGCATTTAGAAGAATCACCTGGGTTCTATCTCAAGATAGATCACCTGAATTTTCCAGGGACATTTTCTGAAACACATTGCTAAGTAGATAGGGCTGCAATTTTAAAAGAACTTAGAAATTCTTCTAATTCCTTCCATGTGTAATGCAAGAGGTTTTCTGAATTATGAGCAGTAGGCAGGCATTTTGCTGAGTTCAGCTAAACAAGGAAGCAACACAGGGCATCTGCATGCTAAGACCCTGGTCACTGCTCAAAGAATTTCATTTATTCCTAGCACTAGAGCCAAGGCTGATCACTCCCCTGTGAAAATAGCTATTTCACAAAATCTTCATAGCTGTACGTATTATTGGTACTGTTGTTAAAACTGTGGTCTTCAGATTATTCCTTCTGTTTTCACAAGGCTTTCCATATGCTTTTCTTTGCAGCTAGCTCATTTGGCAGCATGCTATATGTTGGCAGTCTGCAATAACATGCAAGAAAAGTGAAAGGTTGAGACAAATAATAAAAATACTTCTAAGCAGAATGTTCAGAGGAGGGAAAAGTAATTGTGCAAAGATAAGGGGAATTGTAAAACTGCCAGTGGAAAATTCTTCCCCTGTTAACCATGACTATAGAACCCCCATACTAAAAGCTCCACAGCCAAAAGCAAGTAGCAGTTTAGCTCAGGAATTAAAACAGGCCCTGTAGGCATAGGCAGTGCTCCTCCTTAGGCAATGCAGGAAGACTTTAAGTGTAGATGGCAGCATGATACAGTCAGCTACACCAGCTTGAATGTGCATCCCCAGCAAACTGCCTAGACAACCAAAGTGCATGCTGTGCAATCAAGGGAGACACCTTGTGCATCAATCATTATATTTTTTCCTAGTCACCTTCTATCAGTCACCTACATTCCTAAACCTTTTTTTGAAATGTTTTTGGCTCCTTTATTCATTTCCAGATGGAAAAAATGTAGCACAGGGTTATCTGATGACAACCCACAAGCTAGTGTAGAAAGTCAATTGAACCTAGTCTTTCTCTTTCCATAAATGAGATGTTTCTGAATATTACGTGTAGATCAAAGAACACATTCTTTCTTTCACTACTAAAAGTCCTAAATAAGGCAATGAAGGAATTTGGTCCAGTTTAAGTTATCTTAACACAGGTACTGTTTTAGTCTCCAAACACTTTTTGAATAGGACAATCTTATAAACAGTTTTCTATGCAAATCTAAAACCTTTTCAATTTACAATTGCAAAGCGCACTGCATCCCAGAAGGCTTTTTATGTATCAAGAAATTCTTTGGCTATACAAGCCATAGCAGCAGGCACTGGCATTTGAAAGCTATGACGTAAGAACTTTTCATTCATCATCATGCAGAACCATTGGCCAGTGATTTAATTAACCCAAGCATTAATAAATTTTATTTTATTCTCTCTCTCAAAAAAAGATGAACATTACAGAAGGGTTTTAAATAAACACTCCAAGATACAGAAAGAAAAATAAATATTGCCAGGAAATGGATAAAAGTGCAGGAAATTAAGGGCATGAAGTCTTATCTAAGGCAAATTTAGTTGAAATGCAAGAATAAAGTTACTGTAGTCTTCACCTAGACATGTAGAGGATGCCAACATTTATCACAAAAGCAGTTATAGTACTGGATCTTCTATCACCTATCAAAAGCTGAGCTTCACTCCTTATGTAGTTCATAAGAGTTTCAAACAGAAACAACAAAGGAAAGTTCAACTGAATTTAAGCAGGGGCAGCAGAATCCAGCACATATGTGCCAGTTTTACTGAGACAGTAGTAAGCTTCCAAGGCAATCTGCATTAACAACTTTTAGCAAGTGCTGGTGTTTTTTGTACTGCAAAAGCGCTGCATCATCTCCTACATGTGTATAATAATCCAGGTTGCATCTTCTCACATGATTAGACGAGAGGTACTGAACAAACCATCTCTTAGTAGTAAAAAAGTTCCCTCTTACTATTAGACTGAATTATGACTGACTAATGCAGAACAGAAAATAATTCCCTTAATGTATTACTCCTGCCATCACTGATGGTGTGCCATAACTGACATACAGATTTGTTTACCATCACACCAGTACAGACTGCATGCTATGATTTCTCCAGGGACATTTTATGAGCACTGGTATGAAATATTCTAACTCTAAAGCTATGGTCTGTGCTGCAGTTTTACCCCTCCTATGACAAGTAATAATTCTTTGTGTATTCAGAGCAGATTTCCTGGATTCCACTCTCAGAAGGGAAATTAATCCCTTTTGACATATTTGAATCTAAGAATTCCTGTATACCCATGCTTGCTGGAAAAAAAAATAAAAATAAAAAACCAAACCCAAACCACACAAAAAACCTTTTCAAACTTCAAAAAGGCTCGATACACCCATCTGTTCCAGCTAAATTCTGCACAAGAATGAGAAAGAACTCCACATAAGGGGTTTGATCTCAGACATCTTCAAGTCATTGGGAATTTTCTCATGACTTGAATGGGAGGAAGATCAAGCCCAGGGAGCATAGCAGGGCAGCTGGTTGGCCACAAGGTATTGATTGTGAGCCCTGTGTCCTTTTTGAAATAGTATGTTCAACCCTCAGGCTAAATAGGTTGGCACAGATATCTACACTGAATAGAATGCTACCAATTCAGGTATTCATTGAAAGACTCACAAAATTTGGCATTTCTCTTCCTCGTCATGTGCAGACTCATGTAGCTATGCAGGAATCTCAGTTTCATTATGAAAATGTTTTTAGCCCCGAGTTACAGACAGCTTGAAAAGTCAAAGCCCTAAAGGCTCAAAAATCAGAAGGCATGCCAATAACAAATCTGAGGCTCACCATTTTTTTTCAGACCAGAGCTGTGATTTTCAAACCCAAGACAACCACTATTAAAAATTCAGTAAGTCTTTTAATCTTTGATTTCATGTACTAAAACCAGGAAAGCATAGAAGTAGAACTACATATTACTTTAAGTGGGTGATAGTTACACAAGACCCTTAACTCAGATACGAAAAAGAAAAGTTATTTTGATTAATAGGAAGTTATAGTATTCATTACTTTGGAACCTGAGTATTTTGCAAATGTTGTAACTACTGCAAATGCCTAAACACACACAATTGTTAGGTTAATTCTGACACAGTGAAGAACTGCTTTGAATACAAGTATAGAAAACATATCCATATGAAAACACAGTTCATGGAAGATAAACACTCCTTCTGCAACACTGCAAAGACTTTGTGATATAAAGTCTAAAACAAAATTACAGCCATTAACTGAATGGGGCCATAATTTCAGTTTACATCAACAGTTTCAGACTGTATCGAAAAGTTACTTTGGAAGCTATAAAAAAAAAAAAATCACATTGCACTAATCAATATAAACAATGCCACACAAAAATTAGAGCGGAAGATTTAAAAATAGCTTAGAAAACCCCTCACCCTCACCTTAGCACAACAACAGCAAATTCAACTTTTGAAAATTTTTGGCAGGGGGGGAGGGACCGGCGGTATTTTCATGAACAAGTTTGTTAATTCAAAAGTGCCTTTAAAAATAAAATAGGTCACCTCTTTTTTTTTTTTCTTCTCACTCCAAGGAAAAAAAACCCAACAATCTGAGAAAAATACATTTCAGACAGAAAAATTGAAACACTGCTGTGATAGATGATACATGATTTATACATTTTAATTTATTCTGTGTTATACTCCATTAGGAAAGATGCGGCTGGTCACTACAGAAAAGATCTCCTCTTTACTTGCAAACTGGGTCAAGTAAAGGGATATGTTAAACTTTCACAGGGCAGAGACGATACAGACAGAAAAGAGAGAAAGTCAGAGACCCATTCAGTTGGACCCTACAGCATCAATCTAGACTGGGAGAGTCCTGTGAATAGCAGGAATAAAATTCAGTCCCCCCCCTCGTGTCCTCACGTAACATTCACAGCACTTGAGAACCACTACCAGGTAATCGGATTGGGAGAAAAACTGGCAGAAACGTTCCCTCACACGAGGGCAAAACAGAGAGCAAAGTGGATTTGTTTGCAGACACATACTGTTCCTATTCTGTGCAAATGTTCTTGTCATTAAGAGATCAAAGGTCAATTAGTCTTCCAAAATTTAGCATCCTCTTACTGTTTTGGGTATGCTCACTGAAGAAAACTGTGTAAACAGGATTATCAAAAAGCACTAAGCAATTTGGAGTCTCATCACTCTGTAAAAATGCAGTGATGAAGATTAAAGTGACTGTTGCAGGAAAAAACTGCTCAGCTCACGTGACTTAAATCAAATCGGGGTCAAAAGGGCTTATTGATTTATTAACAACATGTAATTAACTGGGAAGCAGAGAACTATATATTCAGAATCAATATCAATACAACAGATAAACGACAACACTAGACACTTAGAAAACGTTAATGAACACCTATAAATGCCTAAACACCCTTCTGTAACCCGTCCCAAAAAGCTGTAATCACCTGCACACATGCACACCCCCCCTCCCCAGGGTGCACAGGTTCCCTCCTGCACGTCCTCCCACAGGCAGTGTGGGTGCAGGAGCAGCACAGCACCCCGCTGCTGCACAGCACCCCGCTGGGTGCGGGCTGGGCACAGCAGCCTGCAGGGTGGTCGCACTCTCTGGCCTAGGCAGAGTCTAATTACCAGAAGGCCACGTGGGCTTCCCCACAAGCAATCAAAGTCAAAGCCCTGAACCCTGCAGGCTAGAAAACGAAGTGCCTGCCTTATGCTGTCTGCAGGTCTGTGACTAATAAGATCATAGGGTAATCCAGTTTGTAAGGGACCTCAAGAGGTCTCCAGTCCGTTCTCCAGCTCAGAGCACTCTCAGTCGTAGGATCAGACCAGGTTGCTCAGGGCTTAACCCAGTCAGGTCTAAACCCTCCAAGGCTGGAGACCGCACTAATGTTCTGGGTAGCTGCTCCACCTCACTGTCCTCGAGGGGGGAAAGTTTTTCCTTACATCCAGTCTGAACCGCTCATTTCAAATTCTGCCCATCTGTCATCTTCCTGACACATACTGCTGTGAAGAGCCTTGCTCCACCTGCTTGATAACCTCCCCATCCATATGGGCAGGCTGCTCTC
>NW_010972664.1:10849343-10850235 GCF_000737465.1 Haliaeetus leucocephalus
TGAGACCATGCTCCCCGGCTGCAGTGTAGAGTACATTTTGCACATCTGATCCTGTCCGGACAGGCCCAAGAGCTACTGCACGAGCTATTTCTTGTCTGATATGCTCAAAGGCTTGTTGTTGTTCAGGGCCCCATTCAAAATAGTTCTTTTTCCGCGTTACTCGATAGAGAGGGCTCACAAGCTGACTGTAACCTGGAATATGCATTCTCCAGAACCCCACAAGGCCTAGGAAAGCTTGTGTTTCTTTCTTGTTAGCTGGTGGAGACATAGATGCTATCTTGTTAACCACATCCATAGGGACATGACGGCGTCCATCCTGCCATTTTATTCCCAAGAACTGAATCTCCTGTGCAGGTCCCTTGACCTTGCTTTTCTTTATGGCGAAACCAGCTTTCAGAAGAATCTGAATTATTCTTTTTCCCTTCTCAAACACTTCTTCTGCCTCATTGCCCCACACGATGATGTCATCTATGTATTGTAAATGTTCAGGGGCATCGCCTTGTTCCAGTGCCGTTTGGATTAATCCGTGACAAATGGTAGGGCTGTGCTTCCACCCCTGGGGCAGTCGATTCCAGGTGTATTGGACACCTCTCCATGTGAAAGCAAACTGTGGCCTGCACTCTGCTGCCAAAGGAATGGAGAAAAATGCATTGGCAATACAAAGGCAGCCACGTGGTATGCTACAATTGATATTGCCAATGCATTTTTCTCCATTCCTTTGGCAGCAGAGTGCAGGCCACAGTTTGCTTTCACATGGAGAGGCGTCCAATACACCTGGAATCGACTGCCCCAGGGGTGGAAGCACAGTCCTACCATTTGTCACGGATTAATCCAAACAGCACTGGAACAAGGCGAAGCCCCTGAACATTTACAATACATAGATGACATCATC
>NW_010972664.1:10853477-10889883 GCF_000737465.1 Haliaeetus leucocephalus
CTTCTCCAGACTAAAACCACCCAGATGTCAATCCTGATTTGCCACCACACACACGGTCCACCTCTGCCTGAGCACTTTAGGCACTAGGATACATTTTCCTTCAGTTTCTTTAACAATTCTCCTGAAAAATAGTTCTTCTAAGACATGGACAGTAACACACAAAGCCAGTGGTTCAGGAAACACTGTCTGTTTTACTGAAGACTGCAGTTCACTCTGGGATAGGGAAGCAGCCACAACTACCCAGGTTATCTAGAGATAAAAGTATTACACAAGACAGAATGAAAAAGCCTTTCCCAGAAAAAAAGAATATAGCCTTTCCAGTGGCTTAGATGGAGAATTAAAATGACAGCAACAAGATTACAAAACAGAGGACTTCAACTGTCAGCAAACAAAGAATGCCTACTAACAGTAAAGTCCCACTGAACAATCAAAAATAAAGTTGGTTGACTCTCAAGAGAGCATTAGGCTGTAAGTTGCCTCCAGCTCTGATCTCTAGTTGCCCTCTCAACAGATGAGATTTCCAAATAATTCTACATTTAAAAACCAAAAGATATGTAGGTACTCTTGAAGACTGACACTCTCCTAAAACCTACTGAGAAGGTATGGGGAATTTACCTGGCGCCCTGGAATGAGCTACAGAGAGAGCAAGTAGCAGGATTATTATCTGCAGGGTGTTACAGAAAGGCAATCTCACTCTAGTAATTTTTTGAAAGTCTGATCAGATCTTGGCGATAACATGATTGACAGGTCCTCTATGGCCAACAAGCACTAGTGGAGCAAAGAAATAGCAGAAGAAAGTAATAGCAACCTCTAAAAACACAAGATGCTACTTCCTCTTTCAACAAGGGCTTGGTGCTCTTCAGAAGCAAAAGGCTTCTAGGTCCCATCAAGCCTAGGCAAGCAAACCACTCAGTCATGCACACAAGTTCCCTTTTATCCCACCCTTGGCACACCATGCTCTTACAGAGGCAGTCATCTTCCATGTCCCCTGCCTTGACAAGACTGTAAATTCCACCTACTTAAAAGCAGGGATTATGCCATTAATTCTCAGCAACAGAAGACTCAGAAATCCCTCTGGCTCTGACCTGCCATAAACACAGGCCACATACCAAACACCTGTGGTTCAAAGGCAAGCTCTATAAAGCATGCTTAGCATCCCAGTGAAATCCCAGGGTGGGTGGCAGTACATTCTAAACAGTCTCCTCTCCTCTGAATGACCTGGACAGAAAATGCACTGCCAAGTGAATTTTTTTTAAGACTTTACAGGGATGCAGTTAACTCGTCTCGCCTGGGAAGGCTTTATAGACCAAAGATCTTAACCTCTGTCTGTAAACATAAGACAAAGCAAGGGTCCAAGAGTCAGAAATCAGTCCAAGCTGTTTTAAAATTCATACATACAAGGAAAAAGTACGCCTTAAAGCTAACAAGTGATAAAATTTGATGTCTTTTGTAGATTTCAAATAATTTCAGTGATTATGTAAAATAAATCCCTTCTTGAGCAAATAAGCAAGTCTTTGAAACAGGCCTGTTATCTGACTATCCCCTTTGCTAATTGATATACAGAAAGGATGATCTACTTCTGGCACTTTTCCAATCTAAGCAGCATGCATGTTGGGCCATCACACAGCACTACAGGGATCAAACCAGAACAGTGTCAGCATACCATGTCTTTCCCCAGGACGGATATTCAGCACTACAAGACACATGACTGCTACAAGGCAACAAGTGTACAAGGCTAAGTATTAAAATTAGCAACTACTGGGGGGGGAGGATGTAAAAAAAAAAAAAAAAAAAGAAAAGACATCAAACAAAATGTGTCCATCACACTCTAAATGGAGAATGAAAAATAATCTTACCCCAAACTCAACAGTCCTCTAAAAATGAGATGCCAGTGGGAGTCAGCAGAACCTGTAAAGCTCAGAAAAGTTCACATTCTGAAGTAGAAAGAACAAGATGCACTTACCAAATAAGAATCCTACTTTTGAACATCAGTGTTCATTCTTAGCACTCTTGGAAACATTAGTAATGTTTTCATACAACCAAGATGACAGGTACATGCACATATCCCACCTGCAAATATCACACCCACCATTAATTTTATATTTTTTGAATTTATCTTGTTTTATTTAGAGAAACTTGGTATCTTAGAAAGCACCTGCAGGGGGGGAACACCAACTAGATTCTCAAAGTCATCAGACAAGCTTCAAAAGTAGAGACAGCTGTTGATTTAGTCCTGAGAAAATGAGCATCATATTAAAACCTCTCTGCCCACTCTTATCTCAGCAGGTGATTCCCATTCCTACAGATGGCCTGCCTATTCTGGAAGCTTTTTTTACCTCTGCCAAAAAATGTGCCTGGAACATCAGCAAGCAAAAAGGAAAAAAAACCCAAAAAACCACAACCAAATAAAAAAAAAACAAACACCATACATTGCGTTCAGATTTTTGCAGATATAAGTGTCACAGTGTGAAGCCTACTCAGAAGCACCACCCAAATAAATGGGACCTTGGCTGCATCTGCCTGGCTCGGATAATAAAGTATATGCTGGAAGAAAAGGAAGCAATAGATTAACATATCTACCTGTTGAAAAATACACACATTTTGTAACACATTTGGGATGGGAGACCAGAGGGCAATAGCAGAGACAGTCCTTGGTGGGGGAACAGTTAACCCAGCCACCTGACACCATGTAAAAGGCTGCACCTTACAAAGGTGCAGGAGACAGATTGGCAGCTGGGACCCTGCATGTCAGCTTGGCAAACAGAGCAAGGGTCTCATTTCCCAGGCCCCCGGCCTCCATCTAAACTGGACTGGACAGCAGGAGCCTACATTGCTATGAGTCTGTGAAGCGTGTCATAAAAAAGATATTGCTATCCACCCACTATACCTGCCTTTGTTAGTAAAAATATTTTAGGTTATATGTCACTGAGTCCTGAGACATTGTTCTTGTGGCTAATTCAAGCTCCCCCATGACATATGACATAATCACTTCCTATTTTATTTAATAGTATTAGGCATCTCAGTACTCCAGAAAAGCAAAGGGGCTTTTTGTCTTATCTTTGATGTCATCAAGTCAGAGTTTATACAGCTTCTACTGGAGAAGACGCAACAAAGGGGATGTGCGAGGTTAGGCACACCACAGAAATGCACACTGAGAAGATCTGCAAGACAGCTGAAATCACCTGCAGGGCACTGAAATGAGTTTTATTCTCACATGGAAACGGACATAGCCATAAGGCTGAAATGGATTTTGAGAGCAGAAATTAGCTTGCAAGTTATAGCTAAAATGCTGCAACTCCAGCTACTTCAAAGCAACCACAGATTTACAGCAGCATATAGACCTCTTGATCCAACCCTCCTTTTTGTAACTTTAACAGGATAATTACTTCTGCAAAATTAAACAGTTCTCTCTCCCCCTTTCCTTACAAGATTGATTCCATGAAATCATTTAATGACATTCAAACAATTATGTCACGCATAATTGACTAACCTAAGGTTTAAAGACATCAGCTATTATTAATGAAGTGTTTTAAAACACATTTTGCTGATGTGACCACAGCTGGAATTTATAACAGAGCTTTACATGCTCACAGAGCAGTATAGCAATCTTTTGCTGGATTGCTACAGAAGCATTACACATAATCTATCCCTTGGCAGTGTGAGTAGGGGAAAGATGGGACTAAAGCACAGAAATTACGCATGAAAAATATTTCTGAAATATAATGTCAAAGGCAGCAGCAGATGCTTAAAAGATTAGGTTCATGCTGAAATTTAAGCAGCATACACAGACATTACACTGCTCTTTTCTTCTGCTGAACAGAGATTTCTGTGTAAGCTAAGTTTGACAAAATAGCCCTAGAAGGTACATATCCATATAGAAAAGGGAAAGGTTTAGGGTTTTTGTTCTCGAATCTCTGTAGCATGTGCATGTTTTTGCAATCCATGACAAAATTCTGGCCCTATTTACATTATGAGTCTTGCCACTGGCTCATAACGACTCACACAGAGGGTGGCAGCCAGCAGGAAGAGGAAATCATGGATATCAAACTTCACTTCTTTCAAATGAAAGTAATCTACTCGGTGCCTAGATATATAAACTTCTCAGTATATCTGGCCCTTACCTGTGGCAGGAAGCTTACAGCTTTTACAGAAGCCTGCAGAAATAGCCAATACTAACTGACACTGGACTGGAGATAGCATAGCTCCAATGCAGTGTCTTGCATTTCCAAATTGCATCTCCAGGTTGCCTTGGTTGAATTTACCCCACAAAGAGGGCAACAGATTGAATTTTATTCATGTGCATATATATATATTCTGACACACATGCACAGGACATGATTCTTTGGCTGCTTACTCAAGTTTTAAAAACATGGCACTTCATCAGAACCACTTGCTCTTTGCAGCAGTAGAAAGCAGAGACTGAATCAAATCTGAAAGTTTTGACTTCTTGCCACTACAAATACTAAGATGAGCATTCAAGAACAGCTAAGTGGATAAGATACTGCGTGCCTCTCTCATGGCAATTTTAATATTCAGACATCAAAACAGCAGCAAAAAATCACTGACAGGCAATCAGCAAAATCCAAAGCAGTGATGAAGCCATTTTCCACTTTTGTCCTATACTATTTAGTAATTAACATCAAAGTTTTATAGGTGCTGGGAAAGCTAAAGACATTGCTGATACTCTTCCAGTGGTGCCCATTACATTTCTCTGGCCTGGAAGATGAAGAGAACTATCCCCTGATCCTGAATCCCCAAAGAACCTTCAAAATGAAGGTGCAAGCCTGCAAAAAACCCTCCAATTTTAGTACAGCAAAAGAGTACAGAGAACTTATACAAGTCTTCCATTTGCAGAATGAGGACCACAGATACACTGCAGTTATGCTTAGGTGAGCTGCTCCATAGGAAAACTGAAGTCTATACCTGCCAGAGTAATACCCCATCCTATGAAGAGCAGGACCTCTCTCCAGAGGTGCAGACTCCCACTATGTACTACAGTAGGATGCAAGTGTCACCAGGGCAACACCATGACACAACACAGAAGTTCACAGTTGTAAAAATTGTTCTGCCTCCAATACCCAAATCTGGCTGTTTTTTTTTTTAAAGATATGAAATTAAATTGCAGACAGCTAGAACATTATCACTTCTAACTCAAGGATATCTAGGAAAATGGCAATAGGGCCAGATGTGCTTTTCAGGGTCTGTATTTTAATTCTGGGTTGTGCTTCTTAAAACCAGGTTGTCCCAAACTTTTTTTTACAGCAGCAAGGGCCAGGACGCAGATCCAGCCCTCTCCTTAAGCCTTTGAATTGAAGGCATTTAGAAAAAGTTCCTTCTTCAGCAGTGTAATTCAGCTATGGTTGTTTTCATAACCATGGCTGTGCACATCATAGCACAACAGCTTGCCTCTGGAAGATACTACCATGAATGAGAACTGGGGGCACAGAGAGGAATTTAGCATCCTGTGTGCTTGGGTTTTTACAGATTATCTGGTTGAGCCCAGTCACGTCTGCTACCTATGAGGGTAGATTAAAGGTAGTAATTCTGATATCATCTGTCCTAATGTGAGACAACATCAGTGAGGCTTAAGCAAAGCTGTCCTAGTGTGAAGTCAGTGAACACACAACTCTTTGATAGTTACCACTAGCAGAGGTGTACTGCTGTGTCTATCATGCACGTTGTCTTCACGCAAAGAAATATCCCAAGATGTTCTCACCGACACAAAATTTAGAAGCAGCAGAAATCAATGTTCCTGCTGGTCTCAATGCTGGTCTAGGGAGAGGTTCTCCATCAAGAATCCTTTCAACCACTGTGACAATGAAATCTCCTTTCAGAAGAATTATAACTGGGTGGTAAAAACAAGATATCAAACAGTTCCTTGTTAACCAATGAGCAGAAACTACTCTGAAACAATCCAGGGAGTAAAATCAGCCAGAAGACTACAATAAAAAACAAGCACACATTTCTACTGCAAAAGGAGAGAGCCTGTAATCTTGCTCATACTAGTGTCATCTTTGGTCCCGTTATTTATCATTTGTGATGTGGGAGCACTTAAAAACCTCAGGCCTGAATGAGGTTGCCATTAAGCAATGATAATAAAAGTATGCTTCTCCTTCCTGTTGAGCCCAACAACTGTTGTTAAATTCTTCAGAAAACATTGCTATGGATACATTTCTTCCAACAGTCCTTTTAGATACATTCAGGTTGAGAGGAAACAAAAATTCTATTAAAAGTGCTCATATAAGTTAAATATATCTTGATATAGCACATTAAACACATCTACCAGATGACCTGGTTTTGGTACTTCCTCTCTCTCCTATACATGTCTTCTTTTTTAATTGAATCTATCACTTCGTGTTATTAAAGAGCTAAACTAAATACATATTCTGTATCAGTAATTCAAATCAGAATTCGTATACAAATGTAAAGATCTATCCTCCCAAGGATGAAGACAGTGGTCAGCCTTTAAGCCATGTGCCTAGGTACGTTTGAGCCAAGGGATTATTTCATGGAGAATAATACACAGTTTTCCATAACACAACTATTTCTTATTTTATTTTGAAGATTGGATACACTTTTGCACACAGTGTTTTTTCCCTTTGAAGTGCTAAGAGTCATTAGTAACCTTTACTGGCACAAGACCCATTAGATTTTCTAAGTAGTAAAAGCTCTCTATTGATTTATCATTAAAATTAAATTAAGTGATACCATTTTAATATTGAGTTCAGTAGCACTGTTCTACTATAGCTTGGCTAGTTAAGCAGATGAAAGCTGGGTTTCAAAGCAAAGCGCACACTTAAGTATTTAAGCATTCCCATTTTGAAAAAGTTTTATCAACAATCTCTATGCATAACTGAACCCTAATCTAAAGCATCCATTATTCAGCTAGCATCCCCCTCATCTCCACTATAGAAGGTGGAATGAGGATTACATGAGATAAACACATTTCTTGTCTGCACTTGATTAATATTGTTTTAACTGAGTCTTGTTAGCAATTAAAAAGAAAAAAAATCTTTGTGGAGCAAGGTCCTCAAAGGTGAAAGTCTATCAAACCTTTGTGCCATCTACTGTTGTACTGTATCCTTGCTGCCCTGCCGTAACCCTTCATAACTTGCACATGGCAGAGAAGCAATTGTTGCTAGACTGCATTAAGTTCAAATAAGTGAGTACCATTCTTCAAGTGTCAAAGGCACAGAGCAAGGTGCATGAGGTGAAAACAGAAGCACTGATGGAAAGTCCATAAGCGACGCGGAACATTTGCAGGGACTACAGACCAAGAAAGACGTTCCTTAGCCTTTCAGGCAGACACTTCCCACAAAAGTTTATTCTATCTCACCACCATTGTAATTGCTTGTTGCAATTATCAATTGTCCAAACAGTATCAGAAAAAGCAATGTAAATAACAAAGATTTATCTCCTATTTAACATCCATCATTAATTCCTGATTTCATTTTTCTAATCAAGGCTGACAGCCAAAATCTGTTTCTATTTTCTGTTCGTAGAAAATAATTCAGAGGATAATTCAGATTGGAGATCTCTAGTCCAACCTCCCTCTGAGACTAGGGTCAGCCATAGGATCAGACCAGGTGGCTCAGGACTTGATTAATTTTGATCTTGAAACCCTCCAGTGCTGGAGGAGATTGCACAACTGCTCTGGGCAAATGCTCCAACACCTCACTGATCTCATGGGAAAAAATTTTCTCCTTATATCCAGTCAGAACCTCTTGTTTCAAGTTGTGTTCATTGCCTCTCATCTTCCCACCATACACTGCTGTGAAGTCTGGCTCCATCTTCTCTATAGCCTCCACATAGGTAGGGGAAGTCTGCCACTGTATATACCCCAAAATCATCTCTCCCCCACACTTAACAAGCCCAACTCCCTCAGCCTCTCCGACAGAATTGCTCCAGCCATTTTGGTCGCTGTCTGCTGAAATCATTCCCGTCGCTGAGTTATACTGAGTTACACTGCTGCACAAAGCTGTGAATAAACTATTTCAAGTTGAGAGACACATGTGAGTTTAGATAGACTGAGAGCAGTTCAGAGATTTAACAGACACACACACACAAAAATCAAATTACAAGGAAAATCTCAGCCCCCTATACTTGTTCTATGCAAGTGGTTCAAGATGTTTAACAATCAGATCTCAAAGACAACATACGGTAATGTATTTCTCATTGTTAGTCCTATAGCTACCTGATATGAGGTGAAGGGCTAGTAGGAGGGAGGCGAGACACAAAGGGAAGGGAAAGAAGAAGCGCTATCAGTAACATACACTGTGGCTAAGGGAATAATCTGATGTTGATTCATGACTGGACTATAGCACAGTATTATTGTATTCAGTGACATACCATAATGCATTTCGGGGCTCTGAATGTTATGCCCCATATTTCTTCTATTATGTGAAAGAAGGTTCTCATCTGTTACCGTTTCTGAGAAAGACCTGTAACTTCTCAGCAAATCCAGGAAAAATCTGCATAGTTGTGCTGCCTCCTGTTGCACAGACAGCTGGATTTATCAAGTCACTGGTCTCAGAACCACACACAGCAGGAAGTAGGTGATAACTTTTTTCCCCAAAATTTTGTTAGAAAAATCCTGAAGATGAGTGTCTTTAACAGAATTGATCTACCTGCCATAAACATGGCAGGGTGGGGAGAGAGGGAAGGGAGGCCTCTGTTTCAGGTCCCAGGAGTCAAAACAAGCATACTATTTCTACTTTGGCCAGTGAAACATCAGCCTCATAGTAAAACCTTGAGTAACACTGCATTTCTGCAAATAAATAAAAGCTATTTGGCAAGAAGTCTATTCGGGTGCAACCAGGTATAACTGGAATTGAAACTCATTCTAAATCCTAAAAAATTAGGTAGTTGGTTCAATACAAGAGTTTTACCTAACTACACAAGCTCAGACTTTGATCTGAAGAGTGCTGGAAATGGTGAAACAAAAGGGAGATAAATATAAGGATTCTTGGCCCCTAATCGCATATCAGATACCCTCTGGGAACAGAAGTACACTTTTGCTTGCATATCCATTCCGTAACATTTTCATCAATGCTGGGTGAGTCAGTCACAACAGCTATCTATAGATGAAGTATGCCCTAAACACTAGCACTGAATATAGTAGCCTCATGTAAGCATACTAGGCATTAAATGTAAACTTTAACAATAAGCAGGAGTTAAAAACTGATTGCTGCAGCAGTTGAAACATCACATCACGATTTCATTTCCTCCCTAGTGCAACAGCAATGGCTACTGGGGAGGACTAGGGGGAGGAACAAGTAGAAAAAACTGAAGGAACAACATTTTTAAACTGTTTTTTTAAAGAAAAGTCTTGGGGGTGGACAGGGAATCACTATAGGCAGTAATTACAGATCACAATGGGATGTTCTTTCTTAGCTCTCCCTAATAGAACAAGTCTGAATGCAGACAGTTTCCAATCATGAATAGTTTCTGTTCAGGAAGAATTAATACAAAAGGGAAGATTATAATCACTGGTTCTAAATGGCAAACTCATTAAAGTTAAATATGTAGGACAAAACATAAATATATATACACGCACACAAAACAGCAAGCCAGATCTGCTGAAAGGCAACTGAAAATTTCAGAGACCATCTATTTATTTAAGCTTGACTAGAGATAACAAACAGGGCTGGTTTATAATAAAATTAGGATGTCCATTTTGTAGTCCAGCATTGAAGCTAGTTTAGTTACTTACTAAAAGTGGCTTCTTCATGGAATGACTGTGTGTATATACGGAGCAAAACTATTACAATAACTACGAGCTCTACAGCACATGCTACAATTCCTGCCCCTACACTTGTCAAAGACAAGCCCACACCTCTGCAGCTACTAGAGCTCTGTCTGCAAAGCAAAGCCACAGAGATGAGAAAACATTCAGATTTCAAAGACTCATATTCTGAAGTTAGGAAAAGACAGAAAATTAAGGATACCTTTAAACTCTAGAGCCTGCCCTGTCCCTCCTATATCCCATTTTGGAAAATGTTTTCCCTGTTTTCTGGTATACATAAACTATTTATTGCTATGCTCTGCATGGGAAAAACAAAAAAGGAAGGGTATGTTGCTCAGTACAGTACTTGTGGTCTCTCTTAGAAGAGATGCTAACATGCAGCTACAGTAACCTTAGATGTTTAGTAAGCGCAGTTACCATCTTCAAGAAGTTAACTACTTGCTAGATCACAAGTGGATGTTCCTCTTCCAAGCACCCCGACAAATTTAATTTGCCTTCACAGGATGTATAAGATTTTCTGTGGTCCCAAACAGCAATCCACCATTTAGTAAGTACAGCTCCAATGAACCATAACCTCTTCCTTTAGTGATGATTTATTATGCCATTTTTCCCACTACTGCTCAGGTTTTTTTAGACCATGACTGTGCAGCCAAGATCCCCTAAATTGGAGTCTATTTCCTACAACCTTTGTGATGTTTAACCCATCACAGAGGAAGCCAATTACCAAGCAGATTTAAGAAGTGTGTGGAGAAGAGAGTGGAGGTACACACAGTCGAGCTATAGTAAAAATTTTCTGTGAAGAGAAATCAGAGATGCTGAAATTCATTCTCAGACCTGTGAGTCATGAATAAATGAGCAGTCATGGGGGGGTGGGGGTGGGGTGAGCTGCATAGGAGCACTAACAAAAACATTAATAAAAGCACCATCATTCCTCAGCCTGCAGAGATTTAAGACATGTCCACAACTAATCTTCAGACTATAGGTTAGAAGAGCACCTATTTGTGATCCTTCTTCAGGAAAACAGCAGGAAGATATTAAAATTATTTGAACTGTGGCTCATCTTCTTTCCTCTTCATGCAAAGCACTCACTACCAGAGGATGGCTCTAAGCATGTTCCTGTAGTATAAGACTTTGGAAAGGATTCAGAGGCTATGATTCCTTCATTGGGTTTCTGCATGATTGTAAAACAACAACAACATAAAATTTACTGCCAGGTCACGTTTTTTTTTCCCCTCCCTCCTTTCTGTAGCACATCAGATGGCATATTCACTGACATTACATGGCCAAGCAGTTAAAAGCCAAGCCGTTTTTTGAATCAGATATTATATCACTGGATGTATAGCAAGGAAACATTCTAGCTGCCCAGTATGCAATATATCTGCAACATTTGCAGGAGTGAATAAAGTAAGAAAAAAATGGTTTGACAACTTGTAGTTGTTGTTTTTTCATATCTGGACTTGGACATACTCCAAAGATACGAACCTACCACTGCTTCTTCTTTACTGTAGAAAATTAAGAAATGGGTACCAACACACATTAGTCTCAATGAAACAGAATGAAATTATTTGGAACTTTCTACATAATTAAATTTCTCATTTCTGTCTGATTTTACACAGCTACTACATGAGTACCACCTCACCGCATAGGCCACCTTCCACTTGTAACCACAAACGGGGAAAATAAGGTGGGGGAGGGGAGAGCATGTGACCCTTTATTTTATATTTATTATCCTTGTGCAGAGAAAACAAACTCACTGATGTGTGCATCCTAAAATACTACTCTGAACACCTTAAAGAGAAACAGAGGAGTATACCTGCAGACACCAATTCCCTGCTGTGCCTCAGGAAGCTGTTAATGCTATCTTACCCAACATCACCTACCCTAAGATTACTGAGGTCTATAAATTACCTCTTTATAGGAATTACTGGTAGCATGCACCTTTGAAGCCCATAGGAAGCAGATTTTTTTACTAAGTTTCCCCTTTACTGTCCATTTCCTCTTTGGGGCAGGAAGCCTTACAGGCTTTCATTAGTCACAAAGTTCTGTTCAACTCATTTCAGATTTGGAAACTTTCTACTTTTGGTTCAAATCTAGATTTTACACCTACAAAGTTTTCAGGTTTACAGTTTAGGTTCTACTCTCTGTAACACTAACAAAAATATAGCTGTTGTATAGTCCCTTTATCACATACATGGTAACTTTGCTAATATCAACTCTAATACTAAAAATAATTTAGAACATGAATTAACTAAAAATGGGAAAGCATTAGCAGGACGTATCAATATCTTTGCTTTTATCTCTAAAAAACAGGTTTTATGGTTCAGTTACAGATTTACTTAGATACAGAAAATACACAATATCCTCCATATACAAACTACCAGGCTACTCAGAATAGGAAACAACTGTAAGAGTTGGCTTAATTGTACTTCAAGTCAGCAACCTTTAAAATGCTCAGGATTACCTATAAAATTCATTAATTAATATTTAATAACCCAATTCTAATAAAAATCAATATATTAAACATAATTCTGCTAGACAGGCAAATAGGTTTCTTTGATAACTAAATTCTCCCATTTGAATTCCTGTAAGTAGATACAGAGAATAATAAAACAACCATCATCTTAACGCTTAAGCGCAGAGGAAAATAAGGCAAGTAATCTACATATGCTATTGAGCGTATCAGCAACAGGATTCTAGTTGCCAATTTTGTTACAGAAGTGGATGTATGAACAGTACAAACTATTTTCTCATATATTGAGCATTTAGAAAGTAAGTACATACATACAGAAGACTGCAATTATGGATTGAAGAATACATCCAATATTTAGTTGTTTATCAGTTTTCAAAACAGCGTTCCAGAGCTTCTACAGATTTTCTTAAGTTGCACAGGGCTCAATTCCAGACTGGTGGTGTTAGAGGGAGCTTTTTCAGTAACCCTAATGTCCTGGTAGGATCTGCAAAGGCCCCTGATAATTAAGCAACACAGATGTGAGTTTCCTAATTACACACAGTTCCTCACAGAACCAAACCCTTAAAATTCTCAACAGCAGAATACAGAATGTCACTCAGACTCCAGCTGGCTTTGGTCTCTACCAGGTTCTGCGACAGCACAACACGCTAAAAACATCCTCTACCACTTTATGTTTTCCCCTCCATGTCCCTTCCTGAAAGGAGAAGACTGACAACTGAGTGCACCAAGTAGCCATTTATTGCTGTCATTGGAGATCTTTAAACAAAGTAAGAGTGAGAGGAAAATATAAGTGCATTCAACTCCTCTAAAACCTAGTACACAATTCAAGTATTTGGGATGTTTCAGGCTTGAGTTTAAATGAAGGGGTTTTTTAAAGGGATATCAGAAAGCAAAAAGGACAACTTAGTAAAAAAAAAAGATGAAAATGCAGACACTTCAGAGCAATACAAGCTAATGAACAGCATAAACAACAACAATATTATTCCCCAGAGACCACCACAGATGAGCAAATAGAAACCATCATTCAGGTCACCTGGTAAGACCTGGGCTTTAGCCAGTACAGTTCAGCATTAAACTGAAACACACAACCCACCTTAGAGGCATATTTCTGGCCAAATGAGAGATCACATCTGGAGTACCTCTACAACCATTTGCTTTTCTTGGGTTCCTCTAAATTCTTCATTTAACCTGCCTGTAACCCTACTCCAACAGTTACCCTTAAGACTCAGCCACCATATCCTTTCTGCACCGGCAGCTCTTCACATAGCCAAATACAGATTCCCTCAGGACTGATACCACACAGGCATGGAACAGCTTCCCTGCGCTAGACGTAAACAGCCAAACCCCAGATAGTGCATAAATTCCCTTGGCAGTCCCAGGCAGAACACACATCTGACCTTCTGTCAGCCACATCTTTGCTCTTACCTTGGACATGGCACTGCTCTGTCTCTCTCCAGTTCTGGAAGGCAAGTCGCTGCCTGCATCTCTCTACTTCTCTCACAGCTCTCTTCCCAAGCATTTCCCTTCTTGATCACAGCTCAACAACTTCTGTGAGCCTTTCTTTTCTATTTATAGAGGGTGGGGCAGCACCTGCCACTACTCAGCTGTAGTTTAGACACACCTGGTCCATCACCCTATGTAGGGTAGTTTGTGTTGCATAAATCTGAAACCATGCAGAGAAGAGAATTAGTATGTGTTGGTAATGTTTCACCTGAATTAAACAAACAAACAAAACAGCTAATGTCACCTAGAGCAAGACAAATATGCAGTATTTTGGTAAGTCTTGGATGTTATTTTTTGTATTGGTATAAAAAAAGAGCAACTGAAGATACTACAGATCCCTAGATAGCACAAATGAAACCAAAACCTTTTCTTTGTAAGTCCTATACACCTCAGATTAACAAAACAGTTAATTCAAGTCAGCACAAACCAGTGATAGATTCATCTCTGTCCTTTAAAATACAATTCTACAATTAGTCTGAAGAAAAGAAAAAGGGTCTGTCTGTCTTGACTTTCAACTCATTTGCCACTAGGAACAAAAGGTAGTCAGACTCCCTTGTGACACTCCATAACTCCAACTCCTACGGTTGCTAAAGGCTGAAAGGTTCAGGAAGATGCATGAGGGAACATAAACAAACAAACAAAAAAGCACAAGTTAAACAGTGAAAGACAGAACATCTTAAAAATGTATAATTGCTGAAGACTCTAATACTTTGTAAATACCCTACCACTTTCTCTATGCCTTTTTGACAACAGAAAAGCGGAGTGGCAACCTAACAATGGGGTTACATTAGTCTTAGTATTGATAAATGTCTTTGCAACAAAGAAAGCACCTGTCCTTAGATTTTCACCTGTATAAGCCCTGAGGGGACACAGACTTCATAATTGTGCTGGGTTTGGCTGGGATAGAGTTAATTTTCTTCACAGTAACTAGCATGGGGCTACGTTTTGGATTTGTGCTGAAAACAGTGTTGATAACACAGGGATGTTTTAGTCACTGCTGAGCAGTGTTTCCACAGAGCCAAGGGCTGTTCTGCTTCTCCCCCCACCCCACCAGCGAGGAGGCTGGGGGGCACAAGGAGTTGGGAGGGGACTCAGCTGGGACAGCTGACCCCAACTGACCCAAGGGATATTCCAGACCATATGACGTCATGTTCAGCATATAAAAGTGGGGGAAGAAGGAGGAAAGGGGGGGAGGGGGTCAGAGTTATTGTGTTTGTCTTCCCAAGTCACCGTGCTTTCCTGGAGATGGCTGAACGCCTGCCTGCCCATGGGAAGCGGTGAATGAACTCCTTGTTTTGCTTTGCTTGTGCACATGGCTTTTTCTTTACCTATTAAACTGTCTTTATCTCAACCCACAAGTTTTCTCACTTTTACTCTTCTGATTCTCTCCCCCATCACACCGGGGCGGGGGGAATGAGCAAGCGGCTGTGTGGTGGTTAGCTGCCAGCTGGGGTTAAACCACAACAATACTGTTTGGCTGAATTTTCTTAGGTAACTTTCCCCTTAGTAAAAACACAACTTGCAGACTAATTCAGTAAGAGAAATAAGAGGAAGAGGGGAGAGGTTCCTGCTTTGTTAGGTACAATCAAAACAAGGGGTGGGAATTCTTTCTTCTGCCTTTTTCAACTGCACCAATTTTTGTTCTCACCTAGGGATGCTTGTGCCTGCCCTGCGAGAGGCTGCATGGACAGCCAGATCAGCTTCAGAGTGTAAGAAATGTGATGCTAAACACACAAAAATCTCCAAACCAGGATCTCTTAACAACATTGAAGAGAAGGAAATTGCCTGTAGATTTCTTAAGTGTTTGAAGAAGCTTGTTGAATATGTGTTATATTAGAAGTGATCATGCAGAAAGATGACTACATTTTTATGATGAAAAAGTTTCTTGTCTGGTGCATGGAGGATATAAGTGCTCCAGGAGTACACCGTGAACTCCCTCTGTTCAAACTTCTACACAGTCACAGCTTGCCACCAAAGTGCCTAAAAACTTTGTGCAAGAGTCCCCAGTTAGCTCAAGCAGGAGTTAATAGATGAGTAGTCCAGGTGGAATTAAAGGCTAATGAGAAGGTGGAGACATGAGTAGAGCACCACCCAGCAGCTAGGAAGAAGTCAGCAGCACTGGAATGAAGAGCCTGAGGCAGAGTTGCCTGACAAGTCCTGATATCAAGATGTTCAGTAACAACAGAGTCACACTGACAGGCTGCATTTTTAGGAATTTTACTGAAGTTAAAAGCAACGCATCTTAGGAAAACTGACAGAAAAGGAGAGTCAACCACATCTTTTAACATCCATTTTCTACTAATTTAAAATAGAGAAAGGGATAAAAAAATTCCTTTGCCTTCACAGAATGGTATCTCTGAACAAAACAGACATGAAGCAGCCAGTTGTCTGCCTGATGGCTGACATCTTGGGGATTGATTTGCTACAGATAACACCCTATCTGGCTGATAGCTGCAGAGAACTGGGGCTTCAGCTACTGCCAGACACCTATAAAATGCACACTGTTATTGAAGGTGTTTTAAGTGCACTGCTGTCTTACTCCCCATGCTTGTTAGCAAAGTCATGGGTGGCACAGCATCTAACTTGAGGGTACTGTGCACCTGTGAGATGGCATATTATGCTTAAAAAGAGCCGATCTCTCTCAGGACATAAGGAACCATGAGATTGTGGACCTTTACAACCTTTATCTTGAAGACTCCAAGTAAGTTTCAGGCCAGAAGCCAGGTATTGCAGTCCCTCTGAGGGTTACAGATGCTGGATTTATGGCTGCCTTACATCACCACAACAGCCACTACCAGTTGTAAGGTACCAGTGAGTTTGGTCTTGAAGTGTTATTTAACATAATTACTTCCTAAATCATAGTAAAATGTGGGCTCCTCCAGCCCCTACCATACTATTCCCAATAATTTGGTGTATCTGGAAAGAAGTAAATGTCAAAAAAAAAAAGAAATCATAAAGCAATTTTCCTCTTCATTTATTACCATTTACACCTCTTCATAGTAACTATATCCTGGGTGGCTGTGTGATTTTGCAGTGTTTGTACGCAACTATAAATCAGGTTGCATTTAGTACTGGCAATGAGAAAGGCAGAGGAGAAGTGAGCATGCAGATATAGAAGAAGCCATCCATTTTAATAATAAAGGCAATTACACAAAATTTTGTAAGAATAACAATATACAGCACCTTCTGTTCAGGTACTGTATTGACTTACATCCTGCTTAATAGGTACCGCAAATACTTTGCTTAGTGGAGTATGCCCCAGCAGCACCTGATATTTCTGCATTCATCTTATTCGCATTTCATTAAGATGATTGCCTAATCTGCCTCTTGTAATAATGGCAGCACATCACACATGACGTGGAAGACCAGTCTTTAAAATGAAAACAAGGCTGTGGGATATTTGTTAGCTTTGACTTATCCTTCCTGCACATAAAGACAATTTAAGGTTAGGTCAATGTAGGTAGGACCTTCTGAAATGTCTGATACTTTGTTGGAACTTCCTAGTTTTCTAGCAATAAATGATAATTCTTGTTTAATTGAACACATGCCTACGGCAAATGAAACCTTTTAAATATTCTTAAGTAATATTTTGTTTCAAGGGTAAGTACCTTGTTATTAATGAAGACAAAGAGAAAAACATAGCACTGGACAAAAGCTTTATACTTATTCTCAAGAGCTTTGAGGATGGTATAATCTTCCACTTGAATTGCCTCAGTGTCTTTGACAGAAAAACATTAATGACTACATCAACATCAGCGCTCTCGAACATCAGGACTGAGCCACCCCCTAGATACAACTCACAGGATTACTTAGACTGCGTGCATTTCTTGCACCTGCTTTAAAGTCCACAGAAGGAAATGATCCTTCACATGATTTCATTGGGTTTGGGATCAGACTTTAAACCTTTCATCTTAATTAAGACAACACGTGTGGGAAGCAAACTGAACTGATGTACTTACTTCAATGGCATGCACCACACTGCAACAGACAGTGGGCTGAACTTGCCAACTCATTTCCACACCATGTCCTGTACAACCAACAGAGAGTAAAGATTGTTGATCTTTGCCAACTTGGGCCTGATTTACATTGATGGCCTGGAGCTGACAGACTCTGCATCCCTTAACATATTTAATGGTGCAGAGAAATGGTTACATACACGTGTGAGAGTAAATGACTTAAATTTGATAAAGACACCTTACCCCCTGTTGATGTTGATTCCTTCAACTATGCAGAAGGAATTCTACTGCCTGCTGATGAAAGATAATATATAAAGCAACAGAAGAAAGAAAAAAAATCCATTGGCATAGACTCTCAACTCATTGCATGGTGCTTTACGGTCACAAATCCTATTAACATTAATCAAAGTAAGATGATGGGCTTTCTAACATGTTTGGTCTGGAACACAGAACCTGCACAAATCTGAGAATTGGAACTTCACAGAGCAGGGAGGAGGAAGAAGGGTGGGTGAAGACCTTCTCTATCTACCAAAATACTGATCCACATGGAATAATGAGGGAAAGATTGGAGAGCTCATTTCCTATACTGACTTTCCTAAAGCACTGCACACTAATAAGCAGCTGTCAGCAAGGTGGGTAGAGCAATAAAATCCCAACAGTCAGGCTGAACTGATACAGTCCATTACCTATTGAATCATGCCCATACAGGTCTCTCAATTGAATGATTACAGCAGTACCAATGGGCTGTGCACTGCAGTGTTGTATTACAGCTCTGGTTCATAAAATTTTACAATGTATAAGTAAAAAATTAAATGCTACTGAAGACACAAGCATTTCTCTTTCATACATGCACCAGACATATCCAATGATGGCTGAGGTTTAAAATGTATACATGATGAATTTCTAGGAAACTGGCCAAAATCTAATACAATATGGCCACATGGATCTCCTAAAATGATATCCAGCAAAAGTCTTGCTTTTGAGTATTTGCAGCTGATATTACAATTACATGGCTATCACTGAACTACTGTTTATCCTTATTCTTTGTTTTGGAAATAGTTCAATGAACTTATCGGCAGATGAGCCAGAATCAAAATGCATGGTTGCTGGCATGTATTTTGAAGCAATCAACTTAAAAAAGAATATTGCAGCCAGAGTTGCATAAATGGAAAACTACACAGTGTATCTAATTCTGAATGTACACATAATCTAAATGCCTGCCTTATTGACAGAATATATCTTTTTTGAAAACTACACTTGTGTTCAGATAATAATATCATTGATTTTTAGAGCTGGTCAAATAGTATTTTCCAAATACTGATTCTGGTAAATTTGGGTATGCTTTTGTGTTGTGAAACATTCACAGACCATCCCCATTATTTGCACATCTTCTTGGAAAAACGTGAAGAAAATTACAAGCAAACAGTCTTATCTGTTGACTATGCACAATGTATCAAGCAGGGGTATTTGCTACTTGACATGCAAGCCTCAGAATTATTTATGTGATTAATCTGCCTGCTAAAATAAGTACAGCATATCAAAATACATAGATTTGTTCAATTTTTGCTCTACTCTTGAGGCTTTTTTTGAAAGATCATGCATGGTCAAGTAACATTTCATCTGTACCCCTGTTGTGGTATTTATGCTTTCCTACCCTTGGGCAGCAATGCTAGGCCAGCTTTGTAAAATGAACTCCAGCATATACCCATATTTACTCATCATGCCAAATACCAGACCAGATTTCCTGCTGGTGTAAGTGGGCTTAACCTAACAATTTTCACTCATTTACATCAGCAGATAATTTGGGCTGTGGCATGCACAAAAAATATGAATGTACACTTAAAACTGATTTCTGGAAGTGTTCCTGTTGAGAAAAACATTTACCCAATGTAGAGATCCCACTGAAATTTCTGAAATCAGTGAGATTTAAGCACCTGCTTTAATCAACTGATCCTTTGACCAACAAGGAATTCATCGATATCTTTTGCTGAACAGGATCTTAATATTATAATAATAATAATAATAATAAATTTGTGGCTTTATACCAGTAAGAAATAGTGATATTAACCGATTAATTTTCTGTTGTTGTATCTACATAAATGTATAACAAGAGCTAGGCGATGAGAAGTCATACTCCTGAAAATTAAACAAGTATCTACTCTTGTATCAATCCTGTTGCTAGGTTGTAATACCCAGACATGCATTTAAAAATTGAATTATGATGATCAAACATTTTCTAACTGCCACAAAACTTACTGGGAATAGACAGATCAGTTCTTGCTTCACCAAGATATGCTTGCCCTGGTTCATTAAACCAGCTGTACTTGAAAGCGACAGTCTGCACAGACTTCAGAACATGCTGTAAGCAACCAAGCTGTGTGAACTAACTCTTACAACGATGTAAACTCTGTAGACACAACTTTAGTCAATTGTTCTGTGTGTCCAAGAGACCCAGCTACAGCTTTTTGGCAGTTTTGGTAGAATGCTGACACTTGCACCCTCTTCAAGTCTTTCCATACACTGCTAGAAATAGAATTCCTGTTTGTCCCCAAGTTTTCAAACTATGGGAATCGCTGACTGCTTTGAGTAAAGCCACTCTGCACACAAAAGCAAGTATTCACTCCAAAGTAAGTTGTGTTCATCACTCATGGACTGCACACATTTATTACTAATATCTTCTGTGTACATTACCCCGTATGTCCTTATGTAATTTCACTGCCTTTATGGCTTACACCCGCTCAGGGCAGAAGTGATATTGACATAGTTCTGCTTGAACTGGTATCACTTGTGGAAATTCAGCATTAGCCTATTGTAATCCCATATGAAAGTCAGGCTGCAATTGTTTAGAAACTGTTTCAGAAACTACTTCACAATAAAAAAATTGAAAGCTGTAGCCACTTACAACTGAGCTGTTTGTTTCTGCTTTTGTAACACTCTATTTAAACTTAGTAACTGGTATGCATGGCAAACAAGAAAGAAAATATAAATGACGAATAAATATATGTCAAAGGATCATCAAGTAAGGAAAATATCTCATTCAATACAGCAAGCACCAATTAAATAAATTAAATAAAAAGACCCAGACTTAGTATCTCTGGATGCAAAGAATTCAGGAAAACTTACTAGCACTTAGCTGGCCTTAAAAGGTTTGGAGGCCTCATGTTATATAAACATCCATGTCACTGGAGAGGTATACTGTCACTTGTTTTCAAAATTGTCTGCTCAAATTCCAGCCTTACAAAATACAAAAATCAACAGAAAGCACTGGGAGAAAATTAGGGACAGAGTGACTAGTGATTCAAGGGTACTTCTTTGCGGTGGGACATAGAAGCAGTGCAAGTTTTAAGGCCGCAGAAACTGACTCCCAGTGTGAATTCCCCACAGAGAATTACACTATTTTTAAACAAAAGCAAAGTTTCTTTACAATATCAACCAGAATATTTAGATTTTAAATATAGAAAACCATGAGCAACAGGAACAGAGATACTTTAAACCCAGCACGCTCTTGACATGCTTACATCCGTGCAGACAGGTCCTTGCTTTTATAACTGCTTTCAGTCACTCAGTGATTTTCTGAGTTGCAGCAAACTCTAACCAGTCCCCCCTGGTCCCAGTGAAGCCAAGCTTAAAGTCATAAGAGAAGAAAGCAGTGCAACAGGTTCCAGCACACTGTTCTCGCACAAGTAGTCCTGACTAGACTGGAACAAAAATAAACAGAAAAAAAGCACATTTGAAGCAGGCTGACAGTTGTCTGATAGGACTAAACTATGTAAGTGTAGAAACAACACCGAACAGCTGTGTTTCCAGAGAAATCCCTCCAAGGACTGTTCTAATGTTAATTAACTTTATCAGTAGCGACTTTATTTTCTTCTGGATCACTGATAGCAAAGCTGGCAAAGGGGAAAGATTGGGAATAGATAGTGAGACAGTGAAGACAGGATTCACAGTAACTGAGATTGCTCTGTAAAATGGGACATAACCAAAGGGTAGGTTAAAAATCTGGGTACTAAAAGCCTTTCACAAGGCTACCTTTAGCTTAGCAGACTAGCGCATACTTTACTTCTACATCTAGCAGAGGAAGATACTTCCACAGAGGAGGATTCAGTATAACCCCTCAGCCTACCTAAAGCTAAATTGACCTATGCTGCCTCTTACAGTTACATGTATATTCTAAACTATTACTCATATTTGCATTCTATACTCGATGGTTCTCACGCACTGCTTCCTATATAATCTTACATATACAAGCATTCTGAAAGACTCAGGATTAAATGGTAGGTCAATTGACATCAAGCCTTCGGGAAGGATGATGAAAAATTGGAGGAGGTTCAGAGAGCCATGAAAAGAAACACACATTAAAAAGATGAGGATAGGTTAATTCAATTTATTTTGCTTTTCAAAGAGAAAATTAGAAGCAGAGATGATTATGGTAACTGTTATGTTACTATTACCCAATCTGATAGCACAGTTCTCTTCAGTCTAAAAGACAAAAGGATGAACAATGTCCAAGGCTTTGAGTTCAAACCAGATAAATGTAGATGAGAAATAAGGCTCAAATCTCAAGCTGCAAGCACAATCAATCACAACAAATTACTGTTTAAAGCAGCTTCTTTTTCACTGCAAATCTTTGAATCAATATCAGGTTTTTCAGGTTTTGAGGGGGTTCTGTTCTTTTGTGGGGTTTTTTTTTTGGATCATTTTTAAAGATCACCTAATTTAGCCACAGTTCCTAGGCTCAAAGCAGGCCATTTCAGGACATGGTTTAGTGGGCATGGTTGATGGTTGGACTCAATGATCTTAAAGGTCTTTTCCAACCTAAATGATTCTATGAGACTTCTATGACTTAAGTTGCTAAAGTACACAGAAAGTCAGACCAGCTGGTTTTGCAAAACTTAAAATTTATAAATCTACAAATCCGCTGGCTGTGTATTCTGCTTATCGTGACAGATCTCCAAGCAAGATCAGAGCTACACCTGGTAACCGGCATAAACTTTGGAGAGAAAGTCCTTGTCTCAAACAACTTACAATCTTCACAAATAAAACAGGTTTCATGTTGCAGGGAGTAAGATGCACAAAGACGAGAGATGACTTTGACCAAGGCGAGTTCCAGCTTTCCCAAAGACACAGTCTGCCCCAAAATATGAATCAATTCACTATTAACACCGATGTCATACTAACTCTTATTTTATCAGAACTAATTAGCCAACCTTAGGTTGTGGTTGACTGAATCAATGCTGTGCAAGGACAACAGAACCTTCAACGTCCCTTTTGTATCAAAGCTTTCCTTATATAGCGAAGAAGAAAAGAAACACACATGCTACATACAGCACACACATCGAAAGAATTCCCTTCAACTCAGATTTTTGGTCTATGTGTTAGTAGATGAAATTTTTACCAAATGCTCATATTGCAATAGCTATCATTTTCAGACATCATGTTGCAGAAGCTTTCCCAGAATTCATGTGACAATGCTGAAATATGCTACATGCATCCACTTTACTGTCTGGACAATTAAAAACACAAAACACCCCCCTTCCCCCACCTTTTAACAGAGCTCTACAATTTTTGAGCCTCAGTTTGGAAAACCCATGTCCAATATTTTAAAAAGTAGAATTAATTGAACATAAAGTATTGGTTTAGAAGTATCTTTTTCCCTATAATCCTAAACTGTCAAAAGTCTTATCTCCACTCTTCTTCAGTGCCTAGAACAGTCTGCAAGTATCATTTGAGACATCCTACTACATTGGGATGTTAAAGGACATTGGATCAATTGTCTTTTAGGCCAATAGCCTCCATATTTCCTACTCTTGAGTCAAGAGTAGAAATTAATGATTTATTTCTCTTCCAAAACATTTATATTCACAGTCAAGGAAATAAGATTTGTGGTGCCAAAATCTCGATAGCATAGTATAAATATATTTATATTTCTTGTAATTATATTTATACTATACCTGTGGGATTCCAACTCTGCAAATAAATCTTGTTATTTTCTACACTATGCAAATAAACATTCTATAGTAGAAATAAATCATTTGTCCCACTACAGAATCCTTTTCCTCAAAAGCAGTAAATTATTCTATGAATACCAATAGTCTGTCAGCCAGCAATGGTCAAGTCCCACCAAGCTGTGGCAAGTTGTAGCTTCCCGTTAGCTGGCTACCACAGCTTACTGCAGGGGGAAAGAACAAGAAAAAGCACTCAGTGAGCAGTGGGACTGGTGAGCTGTGTGTACGCTCGTAACAGTATTCTGCTGGGATGTGCTCAGGGAATTGCCAACATTGTGCATTGCAGCTTAAGAACCCTGCAGTGGACTCTGCTCGTGCTGGTTTTCCTCCACTGGACAGTGCAAATTCATCCCTGCTCCTGAAGGAACAAGACATACAGCATCATATCTGTAGTTAAATAGGTGAGGGGTAGACAAGGCATTTTACCTTTATCTGAGTTTGGGGGAAAACAAGTTTGGGAAGTGTTGATTTTCTGCCATGTGGTATTAATCTTAATAAATTCAGCAAGGCCACTCTCAATTTAAACATATATAACTGTGAGAAGAATTAATCCTGAGTTTAATTTAGTTTACTTTCTTTAGTGGTATCACTTTGATAGCATCCGGGCATCCTGCATTATTTAATTTCATTTATCCTCACAACAGCCTTGCGAAGAGGCAAACACTATTATCACTGTTTGACAACTGGGGATCTGAAGCACAGAGAAACTAAATGACCTATTCAAGGTCACAGAGAAGTCTGTTTCAGCATAAGCACTAAATCCCAGATTTGCTGAGTCCTTTGCCAGCACAACTCACTAGGACTACCTGCCTGTGTTGTCTGCTTACCAGTACTGGCAATTCTTCCTGAAAGGACAAATAGTATTTGCCTTATAATTGCCATAAACTATTTCTCTGTAGTCAAAAGGAATTAGGCAAATGGGACAAATCAAAAATAAACTAGGAAAAAGAATTTGACCTGAGATATTCTACATAGGACTATAAATACAAACAACAATGAAAAGAAATCACTTTTCTACTTCATAAAGGCACTATTTTCTTCTTCCCAAATATAAACTTCCTGATGACAGCAGTGCAGCATAAACAAAGAGATAAAAACCAGCATGCCTCACATACTGAAGAAAAAGGATTTCCTCCCTTTCCTTTTTTTCTTCACGCTTGTTTCATCTTCCATCTCCTTGCTTCTCCTCTTCCTTTCATTAAGGAAGATAAGTCGTAGCAATGAAGTTACAGACACCTGTTTCCCAGTTAATTGCTAGTAAAGGCATTTTTACCATTTCCCTAAGGATGATGCAGCTCAGACTAAAAATATTTCATGTTCAAATAGGTAAGCCTAGCTCTAGAGCTGCTGGGACATGCTTTGCTCAGAGCTAACCTGTCTTCAGAAAGATCTCTGTTCACAAAGTAGCATGGACTCAAGGGAGGATTCTGGGAGACATTTGAATTACACATTTTAGGAAAAATAATGTGAATAGCAAAGAAAGTAATTGAAAAGGTAACCAGGTACGTGTCTCAAGGAAGGCAAACACATCTAGAGGTAAGTTAATTTACTGAAAGGTCAGAACAGAATCAGACTTTTGCTCTCCTTGTGCAAGCACAAGGAGAGCAGATACCAGGAGAAACATACAATGCCAAGCAAATAATTTGCAGGATAACTGCCATAAAGAATTGGCAACTTGTATAAAAATGGCTGCAAAGGGAGCATGGAGGGCAAAGTGGAAATATGGATTAGTGAATGGAGCATCAATTTGAACTGAGGAGCTAGAGACTATGCCAGTTTGCCAATGCCCCTTAAGCTATTCTGAACACATTGTTTCCCTCCCATCCTCCAATTTCCCTACTTGTAAAATTCAGCGCACAGTTATTATAAATGCAATCACAAAATAATAATGATAGCATGGCTGTGGACCTCCATGCTATGGACCACTTGGATTTCTGCCAGCAAAAAAGCTAAATATTATTACTTACAAATTAATATATCTAGGCATCTTAAATTTCACTCTAATGACAGAGGGGAAAAAAACCCCACAACTGTTGAAAAATAAGAAAACCAGTGACTGCCTTCAATGCTGCATAATTAGTGTTCCTGCTCTCTAAGACCCTTGCATATCCCAACACCACAATGTCAGCATGCTTTCACTGCAGCACCAGATGTTGATTTTATACAAATCCTCCCTAGGAAGGGACTTTCTCAGCACTGTCCCCATAGCAGGACAGGTGCAGCTTGAAAACTAGCTTGAGAACCCTGCTTCAGCCCAGGTTTGTCACAAACTGGCAGGGCTACAGCCACAACCCAAGTTTACTCAGCCAATTGCCTTTTGGCAAATGGCCTCTTCAGGACAACTGACAGCTGCTACTGCTTAGCATTTTGGGGCTGCTCTCATCAATAAGACAAGTGGTCAAATAATTGGCCATAGAGTCAGAAAGCTGCAGCCTGTTCTCCAATTTCCCCAGCAGTAGTCAGGATACAATGCAAAACTGTATCTTACTGTGTAGCTGGTATTTTTCTGAAGCCATTTTAGACTGCGGTAACACAGAGGTTTTTTATGAAAGTGCCTGATTCATTCAAAAGACAGAATGCTCAGTTTAGCGAGGTTAGGGAAAAGGTCTGATAGTTTATATGTTTTTACTATGATATTCTAAATATCAGATGATATTCTGTAGTTTAGAACTACCTTACGCAGTGACAACCTATCTGCGACAGCTCTAGTCAGTCCTCCTTAACCATTTTTCAATACCTAATTACTTTTAGTGCAATTGTGCAAGCCTCCCTTACCAGCTCTTCTGATCTCAGTAGCATCCCTCACATAAATACAGCCTACAAATGCTGCATCTTCACATGAACTAGAATGGGTGACTTTCTTGACATTACTGTGCATTACGGGCCATCTAAAACTAGCTGAAACAGAGGTACTGCCTACCCCACCTTATGATCTTGGTCAGTAATGTCTAAGGCTTTTTGATTTTCAGACTTCCAAAAGTTTTCTGGTGGAGGTATGGAACCAGAATAGCAAATTTAAACTTTCTGTTTAAAAAACAAATCTGCCTGATTTGCTATACCCTGTTTGTCAATGGCTTTGAAATAGCTCACAGAATTGAAGAATCCATAAATAACATTTAAAAATTAAGAAATCCTAAAACACACCCCCCACAGTATCTAGATTAGCTTTATTAGAAGAGTGGAGCAAATAATCTTTCCCAAGGTCTTTGCTAAAAATTAAACTTGCAATTTGTTAGAATGATTAAACTCCCCAAGGGAAGAAGATAAATCTCTCTGGTATATGGGACATCCATGTTAGCTCATTTCACACTGCATATTTTCATTAGCTGGCACCGTGGAATGTACTCCCTGTCTCCATATGCTCCAATTCTCAAACTGTCTGCAGATTTATGCAACTTTGGCAGGTGAGCGATTCAGACCCAAATTTGGCAAATCTTTCCCTTGATGTGACATCTTGGTGTCACCACTTCTTCATTGCTTTTGCCAGCAGACTTCCCTCTGGGGCCAGCAGGAGACCACCCTGCTGTTGCATAACACCATGGGATGTGATTTTTACCTTAAATTGTGCAGCAGCCAGTTTATGCATACGTGAGAATACTACAGTTATTATTGCATTCATCTTTGTGCTGACCTTTAAGCTTCTCTTGTTGCAGTATGCACACTCTTTATGCTCACTGAGCTTTCCTTTTGAATCAAGAGGTGAAACCTTATGATAGAGGTTGCCTACGTATGTCAGCTTTTGTGAAAAGAAAACATAACATTTACTTTTTGTATTGGAGCAATGCACTTGGGAAACGGCCATCATGCTCTTTAAATATGAAATTCCTTTTGCCCAAAATTGCTGCTGCTGCTCTCCAACATATATTCATTTTCTTATGGGGTTTCCTTCCAGATCCTGCTGGAAAGATAACTGAACTATGTTTGCAAAAAAAAAACCCCAAACCCACAAAAAACAACAAGGAGTAGCAAATGCTGCTTAATAAGAAAAACAGCTGATCAGCTAAAATGGTACAGAAGAACGTTTCTTTCTAAGCCTGAAGAGAATGCAAAAGAATTAAAAGAGCAGGCAATAATAATAAATGTTTTGTGATCTAATTTTTATGAATCAAAATTATGATGGACAAAGTACATTTGAGGGAAAAAAGATGGAGAACAATATAGATGTCAGGTCATAGTATCTTTCACTTTAAAATTGGTATCCAGACCAAAACCAAGTAGTTACATTTAATTTTAAGCTAATTTATAGAATAACACTCTGTTTAACAGACAGAAATGACCAAGTTTGGTTAGCCTGGGGGTCAATCGGGGAAGAGGAAGCTCAGCAGTCAGTCAACAGAATATGTGAGACGCCCCACCAGAGTGGATCATGCAGAAAGGCCAGCACCGCTGCACGGACTGGTTACCATCAGGAGTTAACCACGGTTCCAGGGCTGAAAGCCACTCAACGGGCCTTGTCAAGAATTGGCCACCGAAACGTCTTTGTTGGAAATTTGACTAGAGCAAAAACATTGCCCATTTCTACTTTGCTTTGAAATCACATATTTTTGCAAAGGGGGAGTAAAAAATTTTGCCAATGCTACCTTTCACACCAGATGTACCTTACTAGCTTGTAACATGAAGTCGATTTGTAAAAATCCAGCCATTTGTGAGTTATGAGTGAAATAGTGGGAACTCATTTATGTTTTGTTGTTGTTTTTTGTTGGCTGGGAGCAGTTAGGGAGAGGTGTCATATTTTATCCCTTCAAAGACTTGAGCATCTTTGATCCATTCCTGTGTAATACAGTTTTCCAGTAAAGTAGGACTGTATGGCACATAATGCAGGATTAGTTTCACAAGAAAATCTAGGACCATATTGGCAGTCTTAGAAAGCAATGCTGCATCAGAAGTCTGGTCCTAAAGAAACAAAAAAGCTCTTCCAAAACCCCACAGTATCACATGTGGTTTGGAAACTTCTGAAGGGAATGACTGCACATCTCACTTTCAGCAGCACTGATGTTTCCTCACCTGAGTACCAGCAAAGCAACCTCCAGGACACTGAGCTTACTCCTTGCAAGGTTATCTCTTCAATTCCACTACTTTCTCTGCTAAATACAGGTGAAAGCTGGATCAATCTAACCACCAATTCCATACATAACTGATGCCACAGCATCTCTTCACATATAATGTGGATGCCCTCAATCATCCCAAAGTAAGAGAAGGGGAGGGAACTTGTACTCTCTCTGGGTCTTCCAGTATCCAGCCCCAGCAATTTGCAGCACAGGACACTTTGGCAATACCTGCTTTCAGTTACTTCACCTAATGTTTTTATGTTAAGGCAGGATTCTTGTTCCTCCAAGCTCTTCACTACTAACATTAGTTCGATGTCAATATTCATCATGTGCTCCATATATAACCTTCTCAATGCAATTTTCCAATTGTTATTTGGACAGGCAAAAGGAAGGGGGAGGGGGACGGAGGGGACGGGACACAACCTAAACAGAAAAGGCGGCAGAAAAGCAACTAACAAAACATAAGAATCTGGCTGGCACCTTATTAATGCCTCCTTCAAGTAGCCAAACGCATGTCTCAATAAACCTCATCCATTCTGGAGTACAGTATTTTTCATCCCTATTGTTTCCAATATTTTGCCTGTCATTTCTGAACGGTTTCTCAGAAATAAAAGCTTGTCCTTGAGAAGCAAGAAAAAGTTACTATATTTTCAGTCTGAATCACCTCATAATATAAGCACTGAAATGCTAGGAATAATGTAAACTCTACAGTAAAATACAATGATATAGTATACCTAGGAATACCTCAGCTTAATAGGTGTTGTGCCATTAACAGTGAATTTTATGGAAGCTGGTAGATGTAAATCTGTCAGGTAGACACAGATTTACAGTAATATCCCCTGCAGTGGACGATTTTCATCACATTTAGGACTGTCAGGCAACTAGTGTGCTTTCTTCAGTACCTTTAGGCATGAAGGCCCCTTCATTTTATTTAAAGGCTGGTACGTTCACCTTCAGGCATTCTGCACTGATGAACGAAGCTCTCCAATGCCCTGTCTCTTTTCATAGATACAACACAGCTCAGGCGACTTTTCACATTCACGCCACTCCTTGCCAGAGAAGAGCCTTATCATATGTGTTGGACATTAGACAAGCAAGACCCAAATCCATAGCATATGCACTTACAAGGTTAAAGCAACGTTTGCGGTACAGTGCTTGGTGATTCCCAGGACACAGAATGAACGAGATCTCCTTTTCTCCCAGGCATCTCCTAAGGGGACAGCAGTGGGGCAAGGGGGCTGAAAACCTTTTTGAACATCAAGAAATGAGTCTGGAAAGTATGTATCCGCAGGGGATGCATCACTGGCAGCGAGGACGATACAGGGAACAAGCACTTAAGGGACACTACGCACTTTTGAAATGCAAATAATAAACCATCTCTGCCTTATATCCATTACTGTTTCCCTTTAAAAAAAAATTAAAATTACAGAATTTCAAAACAGAATTTTGAAAAAAAGTTTCATACGAATTCAAGGCTTGCATGAAACAAACTTTATGAATTTGAATTAGACGTAACAGTGAAGGGAAACACGACTAACCCAACCAAGTAGTGCGACTGAACACACACAGTGCCACAGGCGACGGCAGGCTATGTAACACTGCCGGCGGCCTGAGGGGGTCGGCTGGTCGTTTTTATTTAGCTACGTATTTTCTTTTACCTTTCCTACGCGCTCAAAGATTTGTTCCAGCTTCTGGAGGAGTGCTACCGACACCAGAGAAGAGGCTTTGGCATTACGGACAGGAAAGGGTTTACAGAAAGAGGGGGTGAAGGCGCTGGCCGGGAGGGCTGCAGGGCGATATCCCTGGGGAGCGGCCGGGGCTGCCCCGGTTCCCGCCGGTTCGGGCCGACTGCGCCGCGCCGGCGAGCTGGTGACGCCTCAGCGCGACTGACTGAAACGCCCCCGCAACGGGGGAAGGCTGAGAGGAGCTGGGCAAGGGCGATGTGCCGGGGCCGCTCAGGGGGTAAGGCAGGCTGTGACTTCAAAGAAGCTGTTGCCTTCACAAAGGGGGCCAGGGGGCGGCCTTCGTTTTAAATGGACGGCTAGCAACAGCTGAGTGGATCAGCTAGGGCAGGGCGGGGAGTGAATACTTGGCTCAGCCCATCACAGAGTATAAAAATTAGGTAACTAGCAAAAGTATTTTGAAGAGAGCAAGGGGCTTCAGCTGGCCTCAACCTATATGTGCCTCCCTGGTGTGCCCCACAGCCTCATGGTGAGCCTATTACAGGGACCGGTAATGGGAATCACACTGGTGTTATGACTGAACTCTGTATTGCAATTGCTATATTTTGTCAAGGGTAACTTACATTTGTGTAGTTTATGCAACACATTTTGTATCACTCTGTTAAATCAGAAATCCCGTGTAACGTCAACTGTCTTCAAATAAGTAAATTTGATATTAAACAGAGACTATCCGTGTATGGAATAGCCAAAGGGAGCTGGTCAGAGACTATTGCATTCTAGCACTCTGGGAAAGTGTACTTAAAAGGCAAAATACTGCCTGGCGGGGGGGGGGGGGGGGGAATCTGTGAGGAACAGCTCCGCAAGCACCAAGGAGAGAGAAGGGAGAGGAGAGGAGAGGAGATGCTCCACTGCTTGGGCACAGATCCCCACATAGTCCCTGGAGAAACCACGCTGGACCAGGAGTCTACCCAGCAGCCATGGAGGACCCCACTCCAGAGTAGGTGGATGTGCCCTGAAGGAGCTGTGAAGAGCCCGTGGCAGAGCAGGGGGCAGAGAGGAGCTGTTATGGACTGACCACAACCCCTATTCTCCATCCCCTGCATCACTTGAGGGGGGGAGGTAGAGGGGTCTGGAATGAAGGTGTGAAGTTGAGCCTGGAAAGAAGGGGCAGGGGGTGATGTGGTTTATGTTTGTTTCTCACCATCCAAATCTATTTTTAATTGGCAACAAAACAAATTAATCTTCCTCAAGTTGAGTCTGTTTTGCCTGTGACATGTTACTTCGTAAGTGATCTCCCTATCTTTATCTCAACTCACAAGATTTTAATCTTATTTTCTTCCCCTGACCTGTTGAGGAGGGGGAATGAGAAGTCAGGTGCCCACCCAGCTGCTAACTCAGCCACAGCCAACCCACCCCAAAGGGTTTGGGCCACATCTGCAATAAAGATAATTCCTTAGAAGTTTCCTTAAAATATTCAGGTCTCCAAAGTGAGTATGAAAAAAAAGATGTCAAGCGGTTGCATTTCTGAGAACAATGGTTGGCTTCATACCTTAGCATTCATTCTGTTCCTTTCTTCAGGAACTGGCTCATGCCTGCCGTGCAGCCAGTCTTCATCACAGCCAGAAACAGAGGTAGCTGGGACCCTACCATTTTAAACTTGGTTTTATGGGAGGAGAAACTGATGAAAAAGACAAAAAACACTACTGAAAGGTTTAATTCCTTCTTGTTGTGGTATACCTTTTACCTGACTATCCATATAAACAGTCAGAATTTTGGAAGTTTTCTCAAGCATGGTGAGAGATGCTTTTCCCGAGATGAAAGAGAAGTTTCACAGGAATCAAACTACAATAATAAAGCATACCACACTTTTAATTATATCTCACTATTTCTGCTTTCTTAACTGTCAGAATGCTACAAGAGCACAATTATGTGATACACCATAGGCAACCCAACTTTGGTACTTGCAGTGCATACTCCAAAAGTTGAAGACCTCTGGCAATCACTGCTAAACACAGAGTCTAACTGTGCTAATAACTGAGGTAAAATATCTTCGTACCACAACACTCAAAATGCAGGAAATCTTGAGCCAACAAACTCCTCAAAAGCTGAGCAATTACAGGCTTCAATCTACTTCCGATCAAGAACTTCAGAAGCCCCTGATAGCCAAAAGAAAGCCTGCCATGTATTTCCTGCAGAGAACCCCTTATCTTCCTCAATTCTAATTAATCTTTCAAGCTGCTTCATTTCCAGCTGGAAAAAACAACAGCAGCGAAATACCTGCATCTTACAGGCTTATTCAAAAACAGCATTTTCCCAAACCAGTCAGCATCACTGCCATTCCTACAAACTCAGAGTTTTGGCACAAAAGCTGATAAATTATTTCGTAGCAACACATCCTAAATAATGCTTACCATTTACCAGTGAAACATATAGTACATTCAGTTGCATCCTGTGGTACTGAAACTAATAACTATGCAATTTCCATGTTAAAACTATATGCAAGATGAATTGGAATACATGGAAGCAGGAGCATTTAAAGTAAACTAAAATACTTTGCAGTTTTACTTTTCACCACACACACTCTAATGTGCATTCTATTTAAAGGCTTTTTCTCTATTAAATTTTCACCATTTAAAATTCTGCTTTGACCACAGCCTGTCAGGTGTCTCCTGTCACCTTCACAGTGTGTTTCAGTGGTATTAAGCTAGGAGTTACAGACTGCAAGACCAGAAGAATTCATTACAATCTTTACTTTTACTTTCTGCACAAGATAGCTGAATTTAAAGACAACAAATGGTGACAGCTCTGCCACATCCCTAGATGAGTAGCTCCAGTAGCTACTTACATTTACAATTAAAAGTCTGTTATTTATTTTGATTTTTTTCTAACTGTCCTAATTTGCTAGAATCCTATAATGCCTTTGTTATCCCACAGGCCTCCAGAGAAGGGCAGCTTCATTTTATAGCATCACCAACTTTGCTTCCTCTTCTTTCCCTGAAAATAGTTTCATGAAAATGTTTACAATGGGAAATGGAGCCCTCTGACTCCTTCACTTTTGAAGGTACCATGGCTCAGGAAACTTTAGTTCCTTTCCACTATTTTGCATGTTTTTATTGTTCCATGTGTAGTGAATAACAGTTATTCAATTAATACTTTGTCAAATACATTCACAGTTACACACATACAAATTAGATCGATTCCCTAACCCTGACTGCCTCCTCTCTGTATTTAAAAATCTGTGTGGACAAATAGTTTGTGATTCCTGTTGCAACTTGGGAGGAATTAGCAAATAAAAATTTCCCCATTTTTCTTGCTTCAGGAACACAATTCCAAATGCAACATCAGATGTCCTAGAAAATATCTGTATAGCATTTATTTGAGATTTCCTAGAGTAGTGGGATTAATTACAAAAGAAAGAATTTTTTGACACATGCTTATATGACAGAGACAATCAGAGTCACTTACCCAAATCAATGAAAAAATATATGGCTATTCAAAAACAGTCACACAGGCATGGATATTCCATAACCATTATTCACATTCTATGTCCGTTCTTCAGCATTTTTCCTGGGATGCTGTTTAAAGCCTCCTGAGGTGGAGTATTTTTGCTATTTGGGCCATTTTATTGCTAGAAGAACGCAAAAATATGAATAAGACTATCCAGTAACTAAAAACTTTTCTTATAGCCTTTTGAAATAAAATCACATTAGGAGTAAAGCAAAGATAGGGCACTTCAACTGTAAAGGAGACTGTTTCCAAGGGCTTTAGAGAAGACTTCTGAAGACAGAATTACAGTAATGATGTTCTTCACATAGTGCCACACTGAGCTTTGCTTTCTGTAACAGCACCACTGAAATCAGCAGATCCATCCATAATTAAGGTGCAGGTCCAAGATTAAACCACAGCGGGATGAACTGGAAGACAGCGTTTTCTGAACTAGACGTATATAGATTTTAAATTTTTTTTTTCACTTTTTTAAAAATTAATATATAAATTAATTTGAAATATGTGCACTACATGTTCTGCTCATAATTCATCTCCACACATCTGCAATATTTTATATGAACCTGCCTGGATTTCCGCACAATACATAGCTGTGGAATCCCCTCAACTCTGTGTATTTATTTGCAGACTCTGTTCCTTGTAGGTATTGCTGCCAAGTAACAATTTCCTGAACTGCACTGTACTGTAATTACTTTCTTTATTGGTCTGTAAAACTCCTAAAGATGTGGGGGAAAGAAAGTGGGGGCAAGGAAACCATAAGAAAAAACCCGAATCCTTTCTACAACTCTGTGTTAACGGCTCGTAGAAATAAAGGTTGTTGCTCTGTTAAGGCTGAACTTTGCAGAGAAACTTCTCTTAAGGAATTTTCTTCTGTGATTATATCCCCTGGAGCATAAATTACAGAATAAATACAGGGTAGCTGCTGGGATTTAGCATCATTTGTCGTGACGACTGGGTGGCTCAGTCCATTGGAAAACTACAGTAACATGTCGCCCTGTATACTGCCCTTCAGGAATTGCAATTTCACAGTTTGATTCCCAGCACTGCCTTGCAGGGCTGCTACCGTAATGAGTTTCTGGATCTTCACACACCATGTGAAAGACTCTCTTTGCTGTAGTTTCCCAATAGGGAATGCAGAAAACACTAGCAGAAAAGGTAGTTAAGGCAAAGCATATGAACACTGGAAGGACAAGAGAAAGCACTCTGAACACTTCACCGGAGGCAAACGTGGACTTGCCTTTTTTTTCTGTTGCACTGTCATTGTCTTTTTCTCTTCTGCGTTATTATTTCAGAGCACCAACACAGTTGCTCTTACACAGCAAGGCACAGGGTCCACTTGGGGAAATGGGGAAAGTTGTATTTTAGCATGGGTCATGAGTACTAATTGCAAACCATGACTTTATGCACTGAGAAGAGCAAATAAATTGAAAGAACTAGCAATAAGTGAACCAGGAAACTTCAGCTGAGGAAGAAAAAACACAATTTAATGCACACAAGCTTTACAATAACTTCGTTATGAATTCATTTGTATTTCTTTTCAGAGCACTCCAAACATTATTTCTGTAAGTGTCTTTTGGTCAGAGAAAGAAACTTCATACTTGGTGCAACCGCCTTCATTAACTGCTTGTGTCTTTTACATTTTACATAACCGAGTTTGTGGACATTAGAGTGACACCTTAATAAAGCAAGCCTGTAAACCTCAGTCATCTTTCCCAATGGCCACTAAAATCTCAAGAGCATTTGTCCAGGACAACAACATTTTTATGTAGCCAGCAGTAAGAATATGACTCTATGTTTGGCTTCAAATCTTTTACTTTCCAGAAAAAAAAAAAAGAAAAATAAACCTATAAATGAATATAAGGAAAATGGTGGCTGGCCATTTCATTCTTATACTTTGAGATTTGCTGTAAGTTCCTGTTTCAAAAGCACTTCCATTATTTGGGGGGAAAAAAAAAAAAATCCCATTTTAGGTCTTGTCTACAAATGACAGCTGAAGAGCACGAGCAATTCAGTACAGTTAAAATATAAAGGTGAATCCACAAAAGGGTGAGTGCAGTTACAGCATGCAAAACTGCCTGCAAAAGATTCCTCACACACGGGAAAGGCAGAATATTAGTACAAGGCATGTTATAACCACATCTCTAGTAGGGATTATTATAAAAACAGTTCAACTGTTCTGCTATGATTTGAACAGGTAGGAGAAAAGAGGATCACGCTCCCCACAGAAATAATGATACCAGTAGAAAACACATACATAGATCCAAATTAAGATCCCAAACCAAAACACTCTTCCCAGGAGACATTTTTGGAAATGGAATTTAAAAAAAACAGAACAAAAACAACTTCAAAAAAGACTGGGTTCAAAGCGTGCCCTGCACAGTTATTGCAGTCTTCTACAGAGTAAAATGATATAAAACAAGTGTCTTTTTTTGGGGGGGGGGGGGGGGGGGGGGGGGGGTAGGGGGGCGAAGCCAAAAAATTTTAAGTAATATA
>NW_010972664.1:10889899-10946844 GCF_000737465.1 Haliaeetus leucocephalus
GGGGGGGGGGGAAGGATGGGAAGATAAAGGTCTAAGTCAACCTTAATAATTGGAAAATTACAAATGTATAGATAAATCAGTGTATGTAAACTATGTAGAAGTATCCAAATGAAGAGAGATGCATTTCTAACCCAGTTGCTGGGTCTGTCAAGCAGAAACAAAAGAAAAAAAAGAACTAACAGCCAGGATAGGAAATGAGCATATAAACCTGCTACAGCCAGGAATTTTCCTAATATCCAGTTGAAATTCCCCATGTCACGACTTGTGCTATCACTGTACACCAGGCTGGCTCTGTCTTCCCCCACACCCTCCCAGCAGGCAGCTGCAGACAGCAATAAGGCTCCCTGCCTTCAGCCTTCCCTTCTGCAGCTTGATCAAGCCCGGCTCTAGCAGCCTCTGCTCGTACACCCTGTGCTCCAGCTTTGAGCAGCACAGTGGCTCACCGCTGGGCTCTGTGCAGTACCTCAGTGGCTTTTTTTGTACTGGAGAGCTCCGACTTGTGCACAGTGCTCCAGATGTGGTCTCACCAGTGCCAGAGAGGAAGATCATAGACCGCTGGCTCTACTCCTGCTGACAGCCTGGGGTGTGACTGGCCTTTGCAGAAAGTCACACTTGCCCTTGCTCAGCTCCAGGAGGCTCTGGCCAGCCCATTCTAGCTTGTTCAGGCCCCTCCGAAAGGCTGCCTTGCCATCCTGCATAACCACCTACTTTAGTATCATACATGTATTTGCTGAGTGAACCGTATCTCATCATCCAGGTTGCAAATAAAGAGATTAACAGTATTGGTATCAGTATTGATCCTTTAGGGAGACCACTCATACCCAGCAACAACTTCAACTTCAGGTGACTGATCACCACCCTTTGAGCCTGATGATACAGCCACATTTCACCCGCTTCACTATCCGCTTGTCCGGCCCACATTTAGCTACAATGGTACTATGGGAGACCATCTCATTTAATTGCAAGAGGTACTGGGGGCACACATGATTTACTAAGGCAAATCTGCACTGGCTGTTTCTATTTACCTTCTCATTCTTCATATGCCTGGAAATGGCTTCCAAGATTTTGCTCCATAATCTTCCCAGTGCCTAAAGAGAGGGTGACGGGCAACCAGCCTGTAGCTCCCTTCTTCTTTCCCTTCCTGACAACAGGTGTGAAATTTTCTTTCCTCCAGCAAACTCCCAATCACCATGACCTTCCCAAGATAATAAAACAGCACCCTCTCAGTGACATTGGCAAGCTCCCTCAGCAACCCTGAATACATCTCTTTCGTGCCCAGGGATGTGTGTATGTATGTCCAATATTCTCCCCATAGGTATCGCTATTAGGACAGTACATAGCACCTCCAGAGGAAGAGAGCTCTGCAGTGTGAGCTTCCACCACTGGCCATTCTGGAAAACAACTGAGCTGTTCTGGAAGTGAAGTATGGCTGTCTTTAAACTGCTCTTCAATTTGTTCAGATTGATAGAGCAGGGCAGGTCAATGGAGACAATGCAGAATGGATTAAATTCTTCACTTAGCCAGAAAAGCAATCACATCTATTTCTCCCTGAATTTGTCACGAAGATCCAGAGGACTTGAAGATAACACTGCCACTTTAGAAACATTGGTGTGCCAACATAAAGGCATGAAGAGCTCCATAAGGAATATATTAGGGTCTTGTTCAAACCCTGGATTTCTGTTGCTCTGCTTCTTCAAAGGATCATCTCTTTCCCACTCCAACCTCCAAGAGCAACACTGAGATTGAAAACAGTGGGAACAGCACTGGGGCAGAGGGAAAGATGGGGAAGAAAATGATAGACCTGTCCTCCCACTACACACAGGCAGCTTCTGCCAGCTTCTCCAACTATAATGTCATATAAACAGCATTCTGAATTAACTTCAGACCTTTTTAATTTCTGATTTCAAATTAAACCTCCTCTAAATGCCCACCCACTTCAAGAAAGGCAATTTAATTAATTCCCTGAAGATATATTTGAAGAGACATGACAGCCACCTCCTTAAGATTAGGTAATAAGTGTGCTGTCCAAAAGAGGAGACTAGGGGAAAAAAAACACCAGGGATGTTAAAGCCTATTTTGTGGCTACTTTGTGTCATCTGAGGTGAACAAAGCAGCTAAGAATGAAACTGTCCCATCAGCTTTAATGGCTGCTAAGGGATCACCATATTTTGTTTTCTTTTAATATCACCCCTGACTGCCTGTCTCTGAAATTCACAACTCTATTCATGGTAACACTATTTTTACCAATTTTTCCAACTTCACAGGGAAGATTCCTGATTTTCTTTAGCCCCAAACCCAGAACTAGACAGAAGTTTTGGTAAAGACAGTATTACAAGAGGCCAAATAAGGAAATCACCAGGCATCTGGACACCTTCAGCACATCCCTTGCATTTGAAGGACAAGTCATTTGCCAAACCAGTCTGGACATCAATCTTGAGCATAAGAAACCCTACCTGCCTAATTCTGGGCATCACATGACTCACATTGTGCAGTTCACTATTCTTTAATTTTTCACATCTGATCTGGATTTTGCTACTCCAGAACCATTAAAGCACCTCATTAAATATTCAAAAGATTACTAAGCCATCAGTCTACAGTAGGAGCCAAAACTGCATTTACTTTCTTTTCTTTAATCTCCCGGACCTTAATTGCCATATTGACAAAAAAGAAACAGTTGTTTACCTTCTGAAATCTCAGGAGTGCCTGCCAAATTAATCCTTTTAAGCAGTGTTTCTTCAGCTCCAGAAACAACTAAGTAGCATGCAAAGCAGCAAGATACTCCCTTAAGAGGCAGTAAGCATACACACTACTTCAAAATTAACCTTGACTATTATAAGTTGTCAAAGATTTGTTCTTTCCCATTTCATATAGTCCAGATGTTCCAAGAAGTGGGTGGTTTCTTAAAGCAGACAGGAGAGTTTGAAACTCTTACTCGAAAGAGTTTTATTACCTAGATAGGTGCAGTGGCCAAAAGACACATGGGGTGGTGGTGGAGCAGTGTTATCTAAAGAGTGAGCTTGCAGAAACTTAAAGCACAGAGAGAGCAAAATTATTTGGAATTAGACTCCTGGCAAACATGAAAATGACCTGCATGTTGCAAAGCCAAGCAATGCTCTAAAAGCTATGAAATAGTGCATAGTACTAATAAAGTCTGTGACACTGTGTCTTAAAGTCAGTACTGTACATTTTAGAGCACAATTATTTTTCTTCCCCAAGATGTTGATAAATTCAAAAGAATTGGAATTTTTTATATAAACTGACTCTTCTCTTATAACTGAAACATTAAAAAAAAAGACTTGTTTCCTCTCAGATGATGCTTACACTTCAGTTGCAAAGGAAATGAAATCTGCTGCAAAAACCAGGACAAGTGAATCATGTTTCAGTACCAAACCGGGAGCATGTTGATGTGCTTTAGTTACAATCAGCAATACGACTGAAGTACCCTGAATCATTTGCAACAGTTGTCCTCACATTGCCCTCTACCTGCTCTGAGATAACTCAGGGTTCCCTTGAGACAGTCTTTCCCATTGTGTCTGCAGCAGGAAGTACACCCAAAATAGTTCTGCCAGAACTGAAGCAGCTGGTTAATGGAAGGAAGTTTAAATCAAGAAGCAGCTGCATGTTTAGATGCAATTCAGCATGCGGGACGTAATACAGCCACTTTCTTTGTATCTCAAGGCCTCATCTTTTTTTAAGGATCTCAACAGAGCCTTTATATGGTACCCTACTGTCACCTCTAAATTTCACTGACTCCCAGTTGTTCTCCCCAGCATTATTTCAGTTTAGGAAATTTAAGAGCTTGTTTGCAATAAGGAGGCTGTAAACAAGGCAAAAGGAAGACAAATTCGAGAGGGAATACATGAGAAAGGAGGCTCTTGGTGCTACCTAAGTTCTGAGCAAGATCAATGGGAATAAAAGGGTGCCAGACTGATATCTTGTCCCAAGTGCCACATGATCTTACATGGTTGCAGCCAATACAACAGAATTTCTGCCCAGTTCCAGTAATATTGCTGCACTTACTGTTACCAGTGTCAGGGTTATTACATAGCCATAGCACTGTTTTAGGCTTACCAGGAGCACTTGTAGCAGAAGTTAAACGAGGAGTGCAAAAGGACACATTTTGTCAGAGCCCCGCTTTGTTTAGACATATATACTCCGATTATGCTATTGAATGGCTGGAAGGCAGCCTTCCCATAACTCTCAACCCAATATTTGAAAGCTTCTTAAAATATACAAGAAGATGCAACACTGACCTTACAGAAGGAGTGTCTCTCGTTCTTCTCACAATGAAAATGTAAGCAACATCTTACCTATATATCTATTCGGGCAAGTAATAGTACAGAAGGTTGCTACAACCTTGCTGTTTAGGATAGAGTGCCAAAGAACAGGGTTCTTTTAATTTTGCCAATTCGTTATGTCACTCCTCAAGATTATTAAAATAAAATTAAGCTGTTTTGCAAAAACCATTTAGGATAGCATTTCACTTCAGATCTGCTCTCCAGCCATTAATTCGTCATTCCGTTATGAAAAAGTGTGACATTTTTACCCCACTACTCAAGACTGATCTTTACTTGAGGGACAGTTTGGCTGTTGGCAAAGAGTAGCACTGGTCCCATTAGTTCTGCTTTGGATGGACCAGTCTTTACAAGGAGACTGTCTAACTATATTAATATAAAAATATCAGCAGTAGCCAAAAGCCCATGTGCTTCAGATATTGTTAACAGCAAATAGGGTGAACATTGGGCAGTAATGAAGGGAAAAAAATTCTAAAACTCTTGAGTGAGGACAGGCACCAGAGGGGTGGCACAATTTCCCCCCTGGAATGTGACTATTTTCTGTCTTTATGGACTTCTGCAGCTTCAGAGTAAACACAGCTATTCGCATCCTAACCCAGCAAGCAATAGGATAAAAACAGTGTTGAAAATCCACTCTGTGGATACTGAACAGTGCTCTAGTAACTTTACATTTAAGCCTATTTTTTTGCTAGCAATTATAGGCAGTGTCGCATAAAAAAAAAAACTAAGGCTTATCACTCTTTGCAGAGGAGGTGTTTCCATTTGCAAGAGAAATCATGTATCTTTCATACATATTAATGCACGAGCATGCTTGTACATGTTCACTTCAGATTTTTGGTAGCCTTCCTGCCTTTATGTCTATCCCTTTCTCAGGGCTGGAAATGAATATACAGAGAGTGGAACTGCATTTGCCTTACAGACACTGTCAGTGAAGATTGTTATTCAGCATTTCTAAAGTCCCAGGCACCACAACTTTTTAATTTGATTCCTTGTGCAACAACCTCTGCTCTGCATAGTCTGCTATGCTGACTATGCATTGAGAAGTCTGTTTTAGGTAAGCACTGAAATCTACAGACCTGAGTGCAAGGTATAAACTAACAGAAGATAAGATCAGATTGGCAAAAGACTGCTAATACTTTGGTCTACCAGAAAGCAAGATGGGCATGGAAGCCAGTGACACCAGTCAGAACAGAGGACTGCTCTGAGAATGGGCTCTTCAGGTGACTGGTGCTCATTAGAAATGTTTATTTTTAAAGGACAGGGCAAATGGTGCCTAGAGCACACTGTGGCATAGCAGTTATGGCTAAGCTCCCTGACAGAAACCAGAAATTTTCCCTCATTCGTTCATTCATTTTTTTCTTTTCAATGTATCCCACTGACCCCTGAAAATAAGGCTGGTCTCCCCACCAGTTTTTGAAACAGGACCGCTTTCCAAGGAGATCAAGATCCATGTCATGACAGGCCATCTGCATCTCCCATCACACACAGAGAGGAACACAACATTGAAGATACCATCAACACAGCTCTCTGGTAAAGGAGCTGCTGTTGAAAGTGTGGATCCTACAGAGAGTCAGTTTCGCCAGAAGGTTTCTAATTACTGAGAGGGAGAAAAATATATGTTAGAGAAAAGCTCTTAAGGAAAGGTTTCCACTCAGCTTTTCAAAAGGAAACCTTCTGGTTGGAGACTTTGAGCAACACAGAGGATCCCTGACAATTCCCCAGGCTGTGGGAGGGTGGCACACTACCCAGAGCTTTCATGGGATTTGCTTGCTGAACCTGGGCTACCCAAGTGTTAACTTGATAAAATATATGACTCCCACCAAAAACATGTTTAGACCCTAGCTCCCATGCACCCCCAGCTACTACTGTCTTTCCTACAGAAAGACAAAAGTGGGAAACCCTCAACTCGGCAGTCAGTAACAGCAGCAAAGCGCAGCTTTTGCTTGTTTCCTGAGATTCTGCCTCCAGGGAACCTGAGGAGGACAACCTCCTACCATTACTGTGGCAGAGGCTGACAAGGCAAGTTGCTCGCACATTCTCCGAGTTTCAGAGCAGAACCTAGGAAGTATCTTATCTCACAGAAAGAAGAGAGAATTTTATATCACTTACTGTACCCTTTCAAAAGGTCAGTTAGAAGCAGAATCTACAAACAAAAACAGAAAATCTGCCCATCATTATGGTACCTGCTAGACAATGGCTAGGGCTAAAGTTTGCATTACATTGAACTGAAGGAGCAACAGCCACATCACACCAGCTGGAAGATCCTATGATGGTCTCTGTAAAAAAAAAAAACGATGAGGAGTGTAAACACCCTGACGGCAGAACCAGTTTGAGTAGTGCAACTGTTCAAAATTGTGTTCTGTGCAATCTTCTGTACAGAAGAAGTTTTGTTTGACCACCTGGATGCTACACTACAGGTATTTAACTAGCTGTTCTGTAAATGCTTTGGAGTGCACGCCTCAGGCACCAAAGGCACTTGACCAACCCAATTACTATTCCATCCATAGTCTGTTACTCTGCCCCACCACACTGCCATATCACCATATTCCTACCTTTGGCTGTGATTCTAAAAACCAACTCCCTCACAAGACTCATTCTGTACCCAGCTACATCAAAGAAGCCATCTTCTGTACCCAGGTTATTACATTTCCAGCTCAACAGTTCACTTTCAGCAACCTGGCATCCTTTCTCTCTGCCTTCTCATCATAAAGTGTTAGAAAAAACAACAAAAAACCCCAATCAACCAAAAAGCAAACAAAGAACCCCAGCCCCAAACAAGCCCCACACCCACAGGCCCTCAAAGTGCCTTTTCCCATTTCCTGCTCCATTGAGTGTGCTGCTCTTACCCTCCCCTTTTCAGAAAGGAAAGCAACCATTTATGAGCACATTTTTAGATCTATTGTCTCCCAAACAATCAAGTCTCTCATAGCAGACAGTTCTCCTTTGGGAAAGTTTGTTGCTAAATGTCATTCCAACAGCAGTGCAACATTTGGTTCAAAGATACTGGCCTTTTCTCAGATTTGACACCTATTCCAATTTCAGTGACCCTCTAAGTATGGCCCTTATACTGGCCTCTTCTCAGATTTGACACCTATTCTGATTTCAGTGACCCATCATACCAGCACTGAAATGCTTTTCTCTTCTGTGTCTCTTGACTATAAATATTGTGGTAGTTACTTTTAGTTAAATACGTTATTAAACCTGATTGCAAACTGACTGAAAGAATAAAATTAAAAAAAGAATTCTTAAGAAAAAAAGTATATTAGCTAATCAGTGAACTTTATACTGGGGGTCTTCTTTCCTGGGAAGGTTGGTTCAAGTACATCAAAGTGGAGAGTGACATAGTGCTGTACCCCTTTCCAACCTGACCAAATTACCATGTTAGCAGCTCTTCTGAATGGTACTTGCTTTTTTCTAAGCACTTGATACTGGTAAAATCTTCAGAACTGGTTGGACTGCTAGTTCCAATGATCGTCAGTCTTTCTTGGTGTGCTGTTTCCCTCTGTAGCAGCTGAGTCCACATATCCCAGCTGAACATGTAAAGTTATGGGCAGCAAACCCACCAAGTATGTCAAGTTGCCAGTGCTAGCACAAAGTACTAACATAGCTCCACAAGAGTCATTTTTACAGTGAAAAAGAGAACTGTGGCAGAAAAAAGCTTGTTCAGGCTTTTTCTTCCATGCCGGTTATTTTTTAACCTACCTGCTACTGACACTAAATAGAAATGTCTTAGCTCTTTCCAAGAAGAACAATGTCTGTACCAGTGTCCTGAGTTGTGCTATAAAGAACACAACAATAGGAGATGTCTACAATACATGGGAGATGTCAACAATACACGAAATATCATACCTTTGTTTTCTGCATGCTCCAAAGTTACACCTCTAGGATTTTTGTCACCAACAGTGACAGGCAGCCACTTCATTTCCTTTCATCTCCACTTGGATTTGTACTATACTATTTTCTCCGAAGTCTTGCCCTACTTTTGGTAACAGCAGGGCAAAAACATACAAAGAGAATAAACAAGTTTTCTCTCCTTGAATGTCTTGAAAAAGATTTATGGCCCAACTGGAATAAAGGTATGCAAGACCCAAAGAGTAAGGTAAGGAGGGAGTCAAGCCCGACAGATACAGTCTCATGAAGAGTGACTTCAGGTTTTGCCTGTGTGCTAGAAGCCATTTCCAGAATCAGGAAGGAGGGCACTTGGCCATGAAGGCAAACTTGAAATTTCCCCACAAATGAAACATTAATATGAGAGAGGACATATTATGCAAATTAACAGCTGCATAACTGATTTCCTAACACGAGTCCCATCATAATGTGCACGCTTGCAGTTTTGTAACTGTACCAAAATCTGCAGGCTCAGAGACCACACATAAGAGCACTTTTTAGAGTAGCATATCTTAGTTCACTGATATTGACTGAGCCAATTAAAATCTTCATTAAGCTATAGGCACACAGCTAACCCTGCAAATTTGAGACAACTAGTTTAGAAGGCTTGCAGATATTTGCAAATCATACTGTTTCATTAGCTCATCTGGCATAACCTGATGACCTTTAGAAAGGCAGATGTGCACCATGCAACAATTTTGATTTGTAGCTGTCTCACTAGAAACTGTTGGCATACAAACTGTTTAATGTAAAATAAAATGTAATTTTTCGTGGCCTTTTGTTCCTCTGTCCACACAGTTCACAAGTCACTTTTAAAGCAGTCCCCTATCAGAAACATACTCTGCCTACGTTTTGATCAAAGAGATTAAAAAAAAAAAGAGCTAAGAAATGCCTTTTCTTTTTAAGAGCAGGATGGCAGTTGTATAAGCATTCCCAACAACAGTTTTTCAGCAAAACAGGATAAAAAGAGCAAAGCTATAAACACTCAAACAGCATGTATAGCATTAATGTTTTCCTCTGTTCTTTCAAAGATTTATTGTCTTTGAAGATACTGCCTCTCAACAGTTCACCACAGTAATGCTGCATAATGCTGACAACCCAGCCAAGGCTCACAGGAGAAATAAATAATGAGAGTAAGTTCTTGAAACAGAATTGACATGAACTGCATTTCCCTTGACTTTACAGTTCCTCCACCTGAGTCCTTATTTCTCCACCTGGAAGTAGTGAGATGTTGGAACACGTTGTGGGACCTGTTAACTCACTGACCTGTGGCCAGTGCAACCAATATAATGTATCTCCTTGTGCCATTTATTATGCAATTCATGAGCTTGCTGGTCCAAACATTCCCACATATTGAACATTCCACTAGATAATTAAGAGGTGTTGCATTACACCTCATTTTAAAAGGATAATCTTAATTTTGATAGATATTTATATTTCAAGTTATTAAAACTGTTGGAATTCAGACAGCTTGTAATATCAATATGAAAACACTTTCTGGTGAAAATACATTGTGAAGGTGGCAACATTGGAATAGGTAAGAGGACCAACTGTTAGTAGGGCATTGCTTCTCCCTCTTACAATACGATTAAGAAAGTGGTATTTGTATTCCCTCTTCCAAAACAATCCAAAATACAAACCAGATCTCCAGGAGGACTGGTCTGTTATTGGTGCTTCAATATCCAGCTGATTTTGTCCTAAAATATTCAAGGCATCCGGGTAAGAACTGGAAAATGAAGCAAAGAAGCATGCATGCCTGAAAGACAGAAATACTAACACAGCCTACATCCCACATGAGACGTTGAGGCAAGATTTTGCTCCCCCAGTTTTTTTTTTCCTCCGTGTGTTCCTGAAAAGTTAGGCAGAAACATCAGAATGCAAGAACACCCTCCTAATAGAATAAAAATATTAGCTACTTCCCAATATCTTCCCCCTGCTTCATTGCTGCACATAGAATACCAGAATAGGATTGATTTTGTGGCTAAAGGTGTCTCTTCAGTCTTTTCTCAGGTCAGCCACAGACTTTCTCTTTGACCTAGAAGATATACTTAGTAGGACAGATCACCTGCTGTGTGCTCCAGTTCCTCAAGAAAAGGGAAAAAAGCGGGGGCAGGGGAAGAGAAACTTACTGTACACCTATGATGTGAAGGAAATTTGAAGCTGAATCAAGCAATTTTTTTTTTTATAAGGCACTCTGGAAATCTCTGGAATAAAAATTCTTTAATGTAAGAAAAACTCCAGATGAACAGTTGTTTAGGCAGGTGTTAAAATCAATCTGCACAGTACCCACTGGAAAAAAGTATACTACACAGATACAGGAAAAAGCAGTACTATAATGACTTGTGAGGGAGCCAAGAGGGAGTAAGAAATAAATATTGAAGTAGCTAGCACAATGGGCTCAAGATCTTCCTTTCCTCTTTTGTCCCCAGAGTTCTCAGGGGGTTCACCAACATTTTTCCCAGATGTGTCTTCTTCTGGGAAGTAAACAGTATGGTAACAGGCCCTCTTAACACCCTCTTCAGCCTATAGCACATAAGTGCAATGATATATTGCAAACAACGTAAAGAAGGGTTTTGGTCAGCATGTGCTATTTCGTAAGCAAGAGCAGGTGGGGTACCTGAGCTGCAGAGGACCAGCCTTTTTGAACAGCAAGACGGGAATTGAATGTCTTTGTAATTCCAGAAAGGAAAACATCAGCTGAACATAAGCTGGCTTTGTAATGTTTATAAAAGTCTGAAATGGCCTGCTGCAACTTCATTTAGGAAAGAATAAGTGATGCACACTCTGCCTTTTTGCTAATGGGGGGAAATAAACAAACCAACAAACAAACAAACAACAAAAAAGCAGAGAATCACCAGTAAATTGGAATGATTAAGGGGAGCAGCAACGAGGAGAAAAAGAAATGCCTAGGATACAACCTTGCTTACAACTGCCTGCACATATTTTTGAGAAGACTATCGCAATGTATCTTACCTTCACTTAAGAATAAGATGTTTCACATTTATTACATGCAAAAAGTTAACATACAATAGCTACTGCCATTCTAGCTTACCTCAGTAGCAATCAGTTCATGCAGCCATGTCCTTAAATACATTTCATTATTATTATCACCATCCAAGGCAGCACAGCATTGCAAAATTTCTCTGACTGTAATTAAACAGATCATTTCCTTTTATTTAATACTGAAAAGCAATAAGATGTTATTAGCAGGTGGAAGTTTTAATGCCAGTTTATTAGTAGCACTGACTTGGTGCCTGCTGATAGTTACTGTGAAGGCCAAAAGGTTAACAAGAGTTGGCCGGGATCAAGCAGCTTGCCAGGTGTTTTCCTCGTGGTTGATGGAGTAAAGCCAATTGAAATTATCAGTTTAAAAACTAGCTACTAGCAACTCTTAGTTTCAACATAGAAACATCATTTTCATGAAAAAAAAAAAAATTAAAAAAACAATTTTTCCTGTCTGTTGCTGCAACAACTGTTACATAATTTGTAATAATTAGAGCCAGTAGCAGCCAGCTTTCTCTTTGACTTCTACAGCTTCCTCACAAAATATAAGTGCAAAGAAAGTGGAGCACTTTAAAATAATAAGGATCTGTTCAACAAAATAAAGTTTCACAGCTTTCTGAATTTTGTAAGCAATATTTAAGGCACAGAACAGGTGTTAAAATTTTCCAGAGGACTTTTAATTACCTAATTCATATCTGTAAAGAGTTGTAATAAAATAACAAAAATGTGATTAAATATGAGGCAGGCAGCATGGATAATAAAAGAAATGCATGCTGTTGTTTTGGAATGAATACACAGGTATTTGGTCCAAAATAAAGCAGATGGCAAACCAAACATGTAAGCATCTATTTTATCTTGCAGATCCTGCAGTTCTCTGATTACTTTTATTTATTTGGGGTATTTCAGCACATCTGGAAAATTAGGCAGGTGAAAGACAGAGGTGACAGATTCATGTTCCACAAATTAATTGTCAGAGGAATGACACCAGTCTTTTAGGGCTGTCCTTTTGAACATGTATGCATATATATATATATATATGGACACATAGCATATACACACAGTTACACGTTTTCATCAGCCTTTAGCCTCAAAGGCCTTTTGCCATGAAGACATTAACAGGAAAAAGACATAATTATGACATGTTTTGATTGGTTATAAGTTCAGCTCATTTTTTTAAAGTATTTCAAAGGGTCCCAAAAGCCAGAGTGAAGTTCTCACTCTCACTATACCGATATCAAAAGCAGCTTTGAAGAAGTCAGGATTTTACATCCAGATAGCTAACTCTGAACAGAAAGAATAATCATTGTGGGCAGGGAGAACAGGGGGATTTCTATGCAATAGAAACATTTGAAAACTATTTACCAGATGAATTCTGCTCCCCAAGGAGGGGCTTGTATCTTTAGGGGCTTGCCTTGCCAGAGTTGCAAAGCATTTCAGGCAATTTATTTGAAAATCCTTGTATCAAACTGTTCAGCCTCATTCCCTGCCTGTCCATTGTGCTCAATTTTCTCTTCAGAGCCCTATCATTCTCATAGTGCTGCTAATGACAACAAAACACTCTGTTCCCTGTAGAAATTTCAGAAAGATAAAGCTGAAGTATCCTGCGAGGACAAAAGATACATGAGAACAAGCCTTGGAGTACATGATAATCATGACATGAAGAAGACAACTTCTCTGGGCAACTTGTTCCAGTGTTTGTCCTTCTTCACTATGAAAAAAAATTTCCTTAACATAAAGTTCGAATTTTCCATATTCCAACTTCTGTCCATGGTCTCTCATCCTTTCACCATGCCCCTCCGAAGACAATCTGGCTCTGCCTCCCCTACAACCTCTCAGCAGACAGCAACCAGGGCTCCCTGCCTTCAGCCTTCCTTTCTCCAGCCTTATCAAGCCCAGCTTTTGCAGCCTCTCCTCGTGCACCCTGTGCTCCAGCCCTGACCAGCGCGGTGGCCCACTGCTGGGATCTGGCCAGTACCTCAGCATCTCTCTCACGCTAGGGAGCCCCAAACTGGGCACAGTGCTCCAGATGCGGTCTCAGTGGTGCCAAACAGAGGGGAAGATTGCTGCCCTCAGCATGGCGGCTGCACTCCTGCTAACAGCCCAGGATGTAGTGGTTGTTTTTTGCTGCAAGGGCACACTACTAACGTGTTAACTTGCTGTCGATTGGTACCCCAGGTCTTTTTCTCCAAAGCTGTTTTCTCTGCTGTGGACCCAGGCCATGCTTTTGTATTGCATCACCCCAGCACATGGGCTGAACTCCTTGTGCTGAACTCCTGGAGATACCAGTCAGCTCAATTATGCAGCCTGTTGATGTCCCTCTGAAAGGCAGCCCTACCCTCCAGCACAGCAAACACTCCCCCCAACTTACGTAGTATTATATATTTGCTGAGAGTTCACTATAGCTCGTGATCCAGGTTGTAAACAGAGAGGTTAAAGAGCACTAGCATCAATGTCAGGCTCTGAGATGCCACTAGCAGTCAGCCATCCATTTGTGTCATTGATCACAGTATTTTGAGTCCAGCAGTGCAGTCAGTTTTCATCCACCTTATCATCCATTTGTGCAGTCCGTATCTCACCAGTTTAGTCACAACGATACTACCAGAGATTGTGCCAAAGGCTTTGCTAATGTCAAGGTAAACAACACAATCACTCATCTCACTGTAGAAGGCAATCAGGGCATGCGTGATTTGCCCTTGGTAAATCTGCACTGGCTGTTTCCACTCACCTTCTTCATGTGCCTGGAAATGGCTTCCAGGAGGATTTGCTCCATAATCTACCCAGGGCCTGAAATGAAGCTAAGCAGCCTGTAGCTCCCCAAATCCTCCTTCTTCTTGCCCTTCCTGATAACAGATGTGAAGTTTGCTTTCCTCCAGCAAGCAGGAACCTCCCCTGATCCATGGCCTTTCCAAGATGATAGACAGCATCCTCGCAATGATATTGCCCAGCTCCCCCAGCTGCCTCGGATGCAACCTGTCTGGTCCTATGGACTTCTGTATAACCAGTTGGCTTGTGTTCCCTAGCTCTATCTTCTCCTGGACATAATGCTTCATTCCAGCACACCAGCAGGCTCTGTGACCTGAGAAAGCAGAGGGCAAACCTTACCAGTAAAAATAGAGGCAAAAAACCAAAAGCATCAAGTACCTCGCCTTTTCTCCTGTCCTTCATCACTAGGTGTTCTGCCCCACTGAGCAGTGGGTTTGTGTTTTCTTTGCTTCGCCTTCCTTTTGCTCTCACTGCAGTTATACCACCCCATCCTGTTGCCCTTCACATCCCTCACCAGTTTCAGCTGCAGCTAAGCTTGGGCTTTCTTAGCTCTGTCCCTGCACTCTCAGGCAGCAGCTCTGTATTCCTCCTGGGCAGCCCATCTCCACTGCTACCTTGTATACAATGCCTTTGTGCATTTGAGCTCAATGAGGAGTTCCCTTTTCATTCATGAAGACCTTCTGCCATACCTGCTTGACTTCCTGCCCATTGCAGAGGACTGTTCTGCTTCAAGGACATCGTCCTTGACGATTCTTTTTGCAAACCAGGACACCATGTCTTCCAGTCTGCTTGAGTGACTTTGGAGGTTGTATTTGCCTTCTGAGGTGCAACTTAGGCACTGTGAAACCTAATTTCCATTCATTACAAATTTCTATTGAGGAAACTCAAATCTCCCCAATGCCAAAAATCTTTTTCAGACTTTCCTCTTGCTATTTAGGCCTCGTAATACATTTAAATACCCTCCATACCTAAATCTCACTCTAAGTCAAGAGGTAATTACCTCCTAAATGCTTAACTCACCCCTGAAATCAATAAAGCTTTTGTAATGTTTCCCTCTGTTCAGCAAATACAAGCAAGGCCCGGTCCATTGCCATCATAATTACTATCATATATCCATCTTCTGGAGGAACCCCTCTTGTTCCTCAGTAAGCAACTTCTTGTTATTAAATTGTTTGAAATTCAGAAATAGCACTATACAAAGCATTTTTATTAGCATGCTAGCCAAGAAATGATTCAAGAACATAACAGCTTTTCTGAACTGGATTTAAATTACCATCAATCATTCAATAAACTATAACAAAATTTCCCCTTCCTGCACATTTTGTCAAACACTGCTGCATGTTTTCCTGACTAAGGCTTATGGTGGCCAAAAGGCATCTCTGAGAGCACTACGGTGTCAGACTTGGATATGCAGGACACGGTATGTACTTTAAAAGACAAGACTGTGTTTGGATTTTCTCCCCCCTCTCCCATTATTTCATTTTTCTTCCACACTGCAGTCTTCACAAGAATGGCATATCATCATTTTTCAAAAGTGTCTTGACATACTGCTCAAGTAATCACAGCAACCAGTTTTAGTAATTTACTGGCATATATATTTATTTTTCTCGCTATCCCTTTGTGTTCCTCTGCTCAGTTTTATCCATGGCTTTTTGCTTTTCCCCTTAATGTAATCCAGCCCCATAATAGCCTCCTTTCCATGCATATACAATTTTTGTTTGAATTGCCCAGAAATCCAATTGGCTGAGCAACAATCCTACAGTTACTTGGCAGAGACACACCACTCTCCCCTAGCTAATCCAAAAAGCATTCTGACTCCATCAGATCAATATCCAAAGCACAGTTAAATGTGGTTTGCAACAGCCTCGCTGCGGGTAGATGCTAAAATGGCCAAGCTTCTACCTGTTCTGCAGCTAAGAGGGCAGTGCAGTCCAAGACAGCTAGTTTGAGGCCTTTGACAAGCTTTACTGTGATTTAAAGTAATTCTAGCTAATCTTAATATAATGTCAAGACAGGACAAATGCAGTAATCTTGCACTAACCCCAATTACGGTGTCGTTTTAGGGCAAGGTACAGTCTTGTTTCATCCTCTTCACATGAAAAAATGGAAAGCAAATTGTTTATCATTTGGAATTGTTCATGATCGTATTATCATGGCTTGAGAGTTTAAGTATATATGCCTCAGTTTCCCTGGGCATTTAAATTTAGCACATGGACCTGTTTCTATCTGACAATAATCAAGTAATGCTTTCAGCTTAGTATAGGCTCACAGAGTAACAGAAACTATGTTAAATAATATGGTACAAGTCATCCAGGTTAGAAGAATGCTTTCCAAAAAGTAATATTTGGGTATTTATATCCATTGACTAGATGATGTCTACTTCATGACTAAGCAGCTACACAAAGGCAGAGTCCTGTTCATACCAGTGAAGGAAATCTTCTCTGTTCTTAGGTTAGTAGGACGCTGTATTTTGTTTTAGTGCATTTTGGGGTTTGTCTGTGCCACCCAGGCATGTTGTGCACAATTTTTAGTCAACCTTCCTTGAAAAGAGCTAATTACATAGAGGGATTGGTTTGACTGTGGACATTTTAATTTCCAGCTCTGATGTGGTTCTCCTCAGTGTCTGGACACTGCGCATTCTTATTGCATCTTCCAGGACAGGACTGGACATGAACAACTAGAAGGCAATGTGATAGGCAGGTCAAACACTGCCTGAGTAAGGAGCGGAACACATGCTGGTAGAGCTCATTCAACTTCAAGAGCTTGGAGAGAACCCAAGATTTCCAAGTCAGAGATACTGCAGCAAACAATATCGTGGCACCATGTAAGTGAACATTGTGTCATAATATACATGGGGTACAGGGAAACAAATTAAGCTTTTATACAGGACCTTGATGTAGGGATTTCCAGGAGTGTGGCCTTAGAACCCCAACATTCTTTTAATATGTTTGTTAGTATCTCCATGCACATGGGCATATATGCACATCATTTATCTGTGTGATAAAAAAATACTTTTATTTTAAATATCTTATTAAGACATGTTCCTTTTTTTTTTTTTCTTTTTTAACATATTTGTAACACTGTACAACCAGGGTGGGACTTTCAAAAGCAGTCAACAGGATATTCTAATCCTCTTGAAATAAGAGGTCTAAGTTTGCTTTTATTAAAATTCATGGCACTGGTGTCCCAGAGAAAATAGTTAGACCAATTAGCTGAGTGATTTAAAATCTCTCACCTGCAGGACACAGGGAACTATGAACAATAGCAAGGATGAGTCAGTTGAAAAGAAAAAAAAAAAGGGGGGGGGGGGGAGGTGTTTCCAGAAAAGCCCAATTACAATTTTAAAAACATTACAAAGTGAGGAATGGGTGGGAATGTAGCAGATTCAGTACAGTTGGATCTAAGTAAAGAATTTGACAGACTGCTTCACAAACATCTTGCATAGAAGAACTCATTCAAGTAAGCTTGGATATGGATGTTGAGGTACAGAAAGCCAACTAAAAGGGTATGGTCCAAAGGTAGTAATACAGTGTCATGGGGAATTTTTTGTACAGCTTCATTTTTTCAATATTTTCTAAACTTTGCCAGCAAAAACTGAGGTTTAAGAGTTTGTTTGACAGTACAGGTAAAGAAGATGAAAGTGGAAGGGCTGAGGAAGGTCCAGAAACAACATGGCAGATCAACCATGCAAGAAAATTAGGCAGCACACAGGGTCTGTAAAGCTCTATAAAGATGCAAATGTCATTTATATCATTCTGCTCCTTGTCTTTTTTGTCTCCTTCAACTGGTACAGCTTGTCTTTTAGACAGTCTTGTCTTCGGAACAAGACTTGTTATTTTGCTATGTGCTTTATTCAGTTCCTAACAAAATAAGTCCCCAAATGGCTGAGATTCCTTATGGTATTACTTCAATATAAATGTTAAACAACAATATTATTGTTATGCTATAGAGCTGATTCACATCAAGGGATTTGGAGTTGATTCATTCATCATTGTCAGGCAGGCAGTTTAAATTCCATTTGAGCCCATATGCAACAACCCAAGAATAATATGATCACTTTTTAAGGGTATGAAGGGAAAAGGAGTCTTGGGAACAATTTGAAATGAAGGAAGTTCACTTAATAACTGAAGTCAAGCTGGAGCTCAACAACTTAATCCGTATTACTGTACCTTATTGGCTGCATCTGTGGGTTAGTCTGTGGCTCCATGAGACTTGTCTGCAGGACCCTCCTCAAGCTGGTATAGGGCTTGTGTCTGGCATTCCCAGGAGTGAAACACTGGCAACAGAGCAGCCTGTGCTCTCCTGGACCTACTGCCACATGCCTAAGTCATGATGCCATGGACTGGTTCTAGGCAGACGAGGTAAGATTCATTCCCAAAGGGACACAGTGCCTCTTGCCACAGCAGGCAATGAGATTTTGTAGGCAGCTGGCACTTGGAGACATTAGGTGTTGGATTTTTGGATTCTTCACGGGATGGTCCTGAGACCTTCCTGCCTTGTACTCAGCACCAGCCAGCAGGCCCAACACAGCAACAGTAGTATTGCCTTGCCTGAGAGGACATCAGGAGACAACACCTAATTCAAGCATATTCGTCTGAGAAACAAAATACTGAGCTCTGTAGTGGACTCTCTGATTCCTCAGCCATCCAGCAGATAAAGACTGAAAGATTTTGTAGAGCACTTCCTAGAGATCAAAGACTTTCTTTGGTGTGCGGATGTCCTTTCTACACTCACAGTAAAGTGTGCTTTTCTGATCTCAGAGCTCCATTTCCTCCCCTGCAAGAACACCTATAACTAAACTTTTATTTTGCTTCTTTGTATCATTTCCAACTCAAGTAACCTTTCAGAAAGTCCTTCTGCTTTACCCAGTCATCATACTTCTCTCTGAAGTGGCATGCCTACCATCAAAATCAAATGCATCTAACTGCATTAGGCTCCAACATCACCACCAGACCTAAAACTGAACTACGGATTACAGGTAATCTGAAACAAGAACACAGAGCTGGATCTGGCTCCAATTTCGCTCTTACTTATATATTCATCGTGGCATCCAAGCAACACAATGCAAACCTCAGAATATATTACCCAATGACAATTACTACAATGAATCGTAGCTCTTCTCCTTGACTGTGTACATCAGAAAGGGTACCAGAGAGAAGAAAATTAGGAATATATCTTTTCTTTGGATGCACATTAGTGGAGTACCTTCGTATGGCAGTCAGGGACCCAAGACAATTTAATTGGATAAGATACAAAACCAAGGTCTTGACCGTCTGTGTTCAGTGAAAAACCCAAGGGATTTTTGCAAGTTTGAGCATTTAGCTTGTGTTTTCTCTAAATGCCAAATTAGATGAAATTTGGAGCATCAAGTTGCACCAGGGGAGGTTTAGATTGGATATTAGCAAAAATTTCTTCACCGAAAGGGTTGTCAAGCATTGGAACAGGCTGCCCAGGGAAGTGGTTGAATCACTATCCCTGGAGATATTTAAAAGGACATGTAGATGTGGTGCTCAGGGACATGGTTTAGTGGTGGGCTTGGCAGTGTTAAGTTAACAGTTGGACTTGATGATCTTAAAGGTCTTTTCCAACCTAAACAGTTCTATAATTCTATCTGATTTGCACTGTACTTCTCATTTGGAAAACTGTGTTGACTGTATTCCAGGCCAAAAAATGACTATGCAAAGGCTGGTGGATTGTTTATTAAATTCTTCACAAGGAAAGGCATGACAAATACAGCTTGAGATACCACTAGGAATTAGGATATCATTTTCAAAACTCATTTTTTAATGATAGTTTACTATAAAAGGTAAAGTTAGAAAAGGTACATTTAAAAGCATGAGTTCAAAATGCAGTGTTTTCTCTGTATGGTACAATGAATTTGATGTAGGAAAGCATTTTTGCCTCAAAAAAAAAAAAAAAAAGAATCTTCTCTTCCTACAGAGACAGTTTCATCATTTTTTTTTTCCATTTTAACTAACAGCTGTGGGGTCAACAAACATTCCCCACAGGAAAATATTTTCTTTTATTTCTAATTGCTGTACTTGCTCGCTAGTTGCCTTCACTTAGGAAAGTGCAGCAGCTAAGCACTCAGGAGTCTGTGAACTCCTGTGTCTTTCACATTGCGTGCCGGGGTACCCAAGGGCAGGAAAGCAACCCTCTCAAATGCCTAACAAATGCAGTCAACTTGAAAGAGACACGGGTGTTGTCATTGGCCTCTGGAAGCAGCTTGCCAGCACTGGGGGCGGGAGGAGAAGAGAGAAAAGCAGAAGGAAAGCGAGAGAGAGGGAGGCAGAACACGCTGTACCATAGCTCAGTGTCACAAGAAATGCAACTGCGCTGGGTTTGTTTACTAACAAAGATGTCAAATGCTTGTTTGATGCTTGGGAATGTTCATATTCTATTCAGGGATTTGACTGTGCTTTGTCTTATGAGTGAGGAGCTTGCTGAGGGCTTAGAGGTGCAGGTTTTCCTTTTTTTTCTTTTTTCTTTTATTTTTTTCTTTCATTTTTCTGACTTATGCTTAAAACCAGTAGTACACCCACAAAATTGTTGTTAATAAAGGCACCCTATCTTTCAAAGTCGTCTGAGAGACTTCTCCTGACAGCTACGCACAACCTCTGCATGTTTCTGATGGCAACACAGAAATGGAGCCCACACAAGACAGGCAGTGGGGCTGGGATAGCACCCTCCTTCCCTATTGCAAGATGTGAACTGAAAGTGAAGTAGTTCAATCTTTCTGTTGAGGCACGCATTTAGGGCAGGGTTTTAAAGCTATTGGGTGATGAGGGGAGGTGGAGAATAACAATATTAAGGTAATCAATTCCCAGCACTTAGCCTAGCCTTTGAAAAAACTCTGTCCAAATCTTTCTTCAGATTCATGTGTCTTTCCTTATCTTTTTTCAGCCAGGTACCACTTACCACAGAGAAACTCTGAATGGAAAAAGGAGTGCTACCTTGGAGTCATTGCTGCAAATATGCTGACAAATATTTTCTATACTCCTCTCATTGTTCTTAGTATTTGCATCATAGTAAAATGCAAGAGCCCACAGAGATTTCTACAGCCCCTGCATTTATTTCCTACATCCCTGTGGATGTTTGGTCTTTAATTCAAATGCTGCGTATTTTTATGCAGCATTGCTACATGGACTACTGGTCTTTAGCCGCTACCATTAGAATTAATATGAAATATACTTCCACGTTTTCCATTCAACTGGGAGTTCTCCTTCATGCAAATTATGCTAAAAAAATTGATATTAACTGTTACCAGTTACCAGTAACCATACTGAATATGTCACCAACAAGCTTCTGCTGTTTTATTAGTAATTATAGATAGTAGAAATAAGTGCAGGATGCAGGAACTAACACCACTGAAGCTGTAATAAACTAAGTAGAAATTACGTAGTAACTTCTGAGGCTGATTTTCATTAAACACTATTTGACTTACTGATAACACACTAGACCACTTTGATCCTATAGTACACTTAGATATTTTCACCAACCATCTCCATATGACTGGGGAGGCAAAGAGCATTATTTACTAGCAGACCATTTACCTCCCCCAAGTCCCCCACTTCACTTCTCACAAAGGAATTACAATACATTATTTCTATTCTATATCCTGGAAAAATAAAAAGGGTTTCCTGATTCCTGGGTGTTTCCTGATCCTTGGAAGAGAAACCCAAAACAAGGCAAAACACCACAAACAGAAAAACAAGTTTTCTTGCTACCAGCCCCTCTTAAAGGCTGACTTTTTTGCCAGACATGCTTTTTGCTCCTGCTTCAGACCCTTTTTATTCTTTTTTTTTTTTCAGTATTTTTCTTAGCTTGTAGCTGAAACTCCACCACCGTCCCTCACTGTGATCATGGTAAATTGCGGATCAAAACAGCAGCTAGGGAGGATAAACCCTGACCACCACAGCCCTGAGGAGGAGCCTTAATTCCCCTCCATTCACAGCAGTCCCTTGGATAATATTGTGATGTTCATTTGACTTATGTGTGCCATCATGTGGCCAAACACAGTAACACCCAAACATCACAAACCATACTTTTGTTCCGTTCTGCAATTTTAAATACGAGATGAAAGTGAGATAGAAAGAGAGCTGCCGGCAGAAACGCATTCATTCAGGCCTGTCTCTCCAGCAGGAGCTCAGGGTTCCCCAGGTGACCTTGCCCTTCCTGTTCCTGCATGGCTGCTAGCAAGCCAAATAAGGGTTATAATCTTTGTACCGCTGGTAAGTATATGGCTGCCACAAAAATAAAACCCTAATGCGTCTTCAGAAAGTTCTGCATTTCTAGTAGACGCCATTATATCCTTGCAAATCAGAGAAGAGCTCAATCCTGCTTTACCACCGCAGAGAAGGTGCTGACTGACCACCCTGTGGAATGAATCAAGCTGATTAGCTGTCTGGAGCAAACTGCCAAGGGCCCAGCGCAGAGCGGTCACCTTTACACACAACAGCACAAGAAAATTACAATTTCAAAAACATTTAGACACTTACACTAAAATAGCAAATCCAGTCATTTTCATGAGCGTTGCTTAACACAATTTCATGGCCTCACAGCCTTGCTGAGTGGCATTTTCTGCTCCTTTCTCTGGGAAAGGCTAAGGTGAGTGATTAAAGCTGGCAGACCTGACTTGCCCCAAACACAGGGGGTTGGGCTGCATGGCACTTGAAGGCACAGCACTGGGTGTTATCAAAACCTGATATGCACAAGGCAGTCCTTGAGAAGTCACAGGTCAGGCTGGCCCGATCACAAACACAAACCGGACCGTGGTTCAGGGATGACCAACTGCAGAATCAGCTCTCCTCAGTTCATGTATATAAATATTGGAGGCTGTAAAGTAAGGCTTGTACGAGGGAATAAAATGAAATACAAACAGCCTATCATATTCTACAGAATGAAGGAGCAGAGCTTAACTTAAACATTTATTCATAGAGCTTAAAGGCAGACAAGACCATTACAATCATTTTGAATGACCTCCTGTGTACCACACGCCACTAAATTTTACCCAGTTACCAATGAAACAAGCTCAATAGCTTTTGTACAGCTAAAGGATATCTTCCAGAGAGGCCTTCAGTCTTGATTTCAAAAAACAGCAACTCAGAGCCCAAAAACTTCCCTTGGGATTTTGTACCAGCAACAACAACACACACAGTTCAAACTGTGGCTCATGACTACATTTGAGTTTGTCTGGCATCAGTTTCCAGCGACTGATCTGCTCTGTCTTTCTATGCTAGTTTGAAGAGCCTGTGACTACCCAGTATTTTCTCTCCTCAAAGGCACTTACATGTTGCAATCAAGTCATCTCAAAGTCATCTTTCTGATACCTACACAAACTGAACTGGTTTTGCATTTCTCATTGCTAAAAGTCGTCTCCAGTCTCTGGATGACTTTGGAGCCTGTTCTCTGCACTGGCCATAATTTTTATCATTAGATCGTAAAATACAGTTTTTCCAGAACTAAGGAAAGTGTTTCAACAGGGTCTTTGCCAACGCATTACACAGAGATAAGATCCTTTTTTTCTTCCTCCTTAATGCCTTATCAACAGCCCCAGACCTCAGCAGGCCTTTCTGACACAATCTTGCATTGAAGGCTTGAGATATTGTCTAATGCCAACACCTAAGCCCTTTCTGACTCGTGAGGGATACAGTTCCCCATTTCAAAGCTAACACCACTGTTCACTGTTTCTAAATCAGTGGTACTTTACGCTTGGCTGAATTGAAATCCATATTGTTTCAATGCGACTTTTGTGTGAGTGGAGCTCAGCTCCTCGGTGATCTAGATCTGCAAGACTGCCGTTTGTCCTCAACATTTAACGTTTTTATGCCCTTTGTATCATCTACAATTTTTGTGAACCTTAAGAGTGCATTTACTTCCAGGTGATGGGTGGGGATGTTCAGTATCATGGACCTCGTATGGGCCATTGAGATGCACCAATAGTGCCACTCTGGTTTTGGGTAATGGCTTCCCACTGACAACTACTTCCACATCCAGCAAGTTCCAAATAAATTAAAGACACATTGACAAATCCAAAGACTGCTACATCTTTAAGCAACCACGATATTACATCAAACTCTATATCAGTGTCTAAATCTATTATATCTTCATGGATATCAACGAAGTCCTTAATCAAAAAGCCATAAATCTGACTGACATTCTCCAAAACCTCACCTCTACTACCATTTACTTTTATCTAAATCTATCAATTCTGTATAAATCAACTCTGCATCGTTTGCCCAATACTGAGCCTGAGAGAGAAGTCATGCTAACAAGAATTTTACTGTCCATATCACCACAATCATCTTGAAATAGAAATTCTGCAATTTTCCCAGTAACATAAAATGTATAGAGAATAGAAAATATGATCTCAGGTAACTGTTTTGCATCCTTGATAAAAGGCACCTTAAATCAGCAAGCCTGGGTGTTAATCCCTCAGAGACACTGTTCAACAACCTCCTCAAAATTACCACCATGGCTGCGGGGCTCGGCTGTGCCCTGCGGTGGGTGGGTCGGAGCCGGCTGGAACCGGCTGTGTCCGGCTCGGGGCAGCCCCGGCCTCTCCTCACAGAGGCCGCCCTGCCGCGCTGCCCCACCGCCAGCAGCACCTGGGCACCTGCTACAACGGGTCTTTACTATTTCCCTAATTTTATTTCTAATATTCTCTAAAATTTCTGTAGATATTCACCTGTAAAACACTGTTGTCATGGCATGGATTTCTCCCAGCAAGCACAGGATCTCTTTCGCATCTTCTGTTCTTCCTAACACCTGTGATCGGTTTGACTGCCATGTCTCCTTCCATCTGTTGTACATTCGTACTTCCTCTTTATTCCAGAACGGGCTTTTGCTTGAAATTATTCTGTTTTATTGTAGAATTGAGAGATCTTAATGTGTAAGAATGTTTTTTTAACAGAAAATGTTGATTCACAGTTTTCTATTACATTCTCCTTTCAAATTTCCATCTATTTCTCCTCAGCTTTGGGAAATCAGCCCCTGAGGAAGGCCAGGGAATATGCTATCATTCAAACAGCTCCTCTCTCCATACTGAGTTTCCATAGGCAGTAATTAGTAGTATCTATGTATTTGCCATCTAACAGGCTAAAGATTAGTATTTCTTAACATATCATCCTGAAGTACAAAAATACAGCTACTGGGTCCTGAGTGCAACACATATGATGTAGGAAAATTTTAAATTCTAGCAGTTCAGAAGTTCTAACAAAATTTCACTACTGGCTGCATGACACAGTCAGTACACATGTCTCAAACTGAAGTTGCCCATAAACTGTCTTTATTGCAGAAAGATGCTTAGACAGTCATGTGTGGTATTCTGTAAGCTGACTTAGTAACCTGAAGGGGAGAATATCCTCTTCCCGACCTCAAATTCTGCTAGTGAGAGCACCGGTGACTATGCATTCAAGATGACTACACTTCCAGCTTACCAGCCACACTACAAAAATGGTATCAACTCCATACTATTTCTGAATAGGCCATAGTCAGTCATTTTAACATGCATTATCCCAGTTTTCATCAGTGCCAGATAGATCAGGTTCCAAATCGCACGCATTACACATCAACAGGGCTTCAACAACTGGGCACAGCAAATAGAAAATACACCTAACTACAGCAGTCCAGGACACTGGGTTTAGCGCAGCTGCAGTCAGTCCCAAGAGGGAGACAAGGTGTGGTTTATGCACCCTCTCCAACATTCAGACCTTTGAAATGGCTCTAAGTTACGCTTGCAGCTTGGCTCTCCCAACTGCCCATGCTCCAAGAACTCCTGAGACCCAGTGACACAAAATAGCTGAATGGACTTTAATGCCCAAAGTTTCCTCCATCTGAGAGGACCTTGAGCCAGGCAGTTAGACAGCCTTTACAGCCTCCTCACAACTCTGAAGCATAGATAATCACCGGAGGACAGACACCACACCAACATAACAGAGAATTTATCTCTCCTAGCACATAAATCCTTTTTCTCACATACAAAAAATAAAATTTACACAAACCACTGACCAACAAAACTATGAGCCCTACAGCACTGGCCATCAGATATAGGCCTGGTGAAAAGAAAGTGAGATTCAGAGACAATTAATTCCAGAGCTAGAGACCTTTATCTTCCCAACGAAAATCCATGCAAACCTCAGCTGAGATCAGTGGTTGAAGTAGCGCATGGCAAGGCAAACCGCTTCTGCTCAGTGAAAACCCAGGTTGTTTTGTAAAATACAGACTTGCTATCTTAAAATTCTTGTAAAAGTGATTTGTAATTTGATGCTGTTGTCAGAGACAAGATACAATGTGATCCTTGGGATTAGCATTAACAAGCTGCTAAAAATCAGCAGAAAGCACACGCCTGTCTTACATTATTTTCAAGGGAAGTACTTTAAGAAGGGCTAATAACTGTTAATTCTGCAGGTCAAATTAAAAAAAAAAAACAACAAAACAGCAACAGCCATTGAGTTACCAGATACAGAATTAAAAAACCCAAACAAATAAATAAATAAAACAATAAGGATTTCGTGAACCAGACCATGTTTCAAGGAGCAGCTGGAGAACCCAACAACATCTTTCAGTTACAAGCTCCTTAGACAAGATGAGTAAAATTGCCTTACCTTTATCTTTAAACTACCTTATCCTTTCATTCTGTTATCACTAACTTCAAACAAATCACTCACCTGCCCCCAGATTTAAACAACATTTAAGTGGAATGATAAGAAGGGAGCAGAACTGAACTGATGCCACTGTTGTTCCAACCCTCTTTGACAGAAAGGAGCTATATCACAGCATCAGAGAGACCTATCCAGAGCCATCTGGGACATCAGCAATAAAAAAAATGCTGGATTTACATGGAGAGGAGAGAATAGCATCAGTTTAGGGAAAGAATCTGCCTACCCCACACAAAGGTTGAAAGTAGCACATAAAAATAAGAATTTACTAACAAAGAAATATACCTTGCCCATAAGTAACCATAAGTAACACTTCAACTACACAGGGCTACAAAACTCAGGGGCTACAATTAATGTGTACTAGTTTTGTTTTATTCAAGTGCTCCTTAAAAAATGGCAGGTTGCCACCAGATGAACATACTGCAAAAGAATAAAAGGTGGCCTCACAAGGAAGGACTTGTTATCTGTGAAGGAGCAAAATGTTACCTTACATGGAGAAAAATGCAACTAGCAGTGAATTTAATATGTGCCCAGCCCTGATGGTGGCACAGGTTATAGAACAATATAGCTAGAAGGGACCTTAAGAAGTATTGACTTCATCCCCCCCAGTCCCAACATAGGACTTTATATTTAGGCCATATGTGACAGGCTTTCCAAACTGTTCTTTGCAAATCTCCTATGATGGAGGAGCAAAAACCTGCTTATACAATTTGCTCCATAAACCTCATCATGAAAAAAATAACACACACACCCAATCCCCCCCAAAACGACCCACACAAACAAGCTTTGGCCTAGTACGTAAATCAGTCTTTCCTGATGAAGTATAAATCCCATTGCTTCCTGTGCTATCCACCATGAGTACAAAGATGACTACTACTTTCCTCTTCATAGATGCTTTTTATATATTTGAAGACTTAATGTGGCCCCACCCCACCCCCTTCCTCTTCACTTTCCTTTCCTCTTTAAGGTAAAGAAACTTAGCACCATTCCACGACAGGGTAACATTCAAGTTCTGTCCCAAATAAAGATGCTGTTGCAACCTGGGCTTAAGAGAGGCAAGCATCCAACTTCCTCACTGAAGATCAAAACTTGAAATATCTCCAAAACCTTAGGGAATGAAACATAAAAGCCAGGAAGATTATATTATGTTTATTGCAGTATTGAGTCTGATCTATCACATATTTAATCAGTCGGTTCCCGCTGCTGTTACCTTCCATACAAAGCCACAGAAACCAATCTTTCAATCAGAAAAGTCTAACACAATGAAGACTCATCCTGCACTTAATTGAATCAACTACCTGGAAACTTGTCCCAGACTAAAGAAAAAATTCTTTTGCATTTCTGTTAAGCTTCAGTATAGCAGGTTACAATACTCTCACAATATATCCAATTTTCAGTGTGATATTTGTCCATGAACTATCCTAAATTTGTCATCTGTCACAGGTCATTTAGCTCAGACAGGATGGTAATAATAGGAGGAAGATGCAGAGAAAAAGAACACTTACGAGTTATCATGTTGACAGTGAAGGACAGAGTACATGTTGTTTTGTTTCATCTTTTACTATAAGATACTTCTCCAGACTTTGTGCTTTGTGAGGTTTAGGATATTTCAGTGCACTTTTCTTACAGATAAATGAGGTGGCACCAGGGCCATTCCCACGCTGTATTCCCCTCAAGTTTATATCATATATAGCTATGCTTGACCACTGAATCTATATCAAACTTATTCATAAAAATAATGGACAGCCTTCTCCATGCTCTAGTATACATTTAATCTTATAAAGACATATATTTCAAATTGTTATGTACAAATATTGCGTGTTTAATCTGATTTATTGTGAAGCATTAAAACTTAAAAGAAAGCAGTGAACCATAAATGAGGAGTCTCCAAGAATAGAACTCTAGCATTTGTATTTTCTGTTTTCCTTTTCTGCAGCTATTTTTTATTTCTAGATCCCCTTTCTAGGCAACCAATAAAAGGCTTTCACATATGTTTTAATGCCTTTCTCCAAACTTTACAGTGTCTATTACCTTACAGTCTGCTGTTTTCTGCATTATTGTCATAACTTACCTTGCTTTAGTAGATGGCAGATTATCCCACAATGCCTTGTGGGAAGAATTGAGAAAACTGATCACCTACCAAGGAGTACCTCTCCTGTACTTGGGAAGGAATTTCCTGCAAGTGGGAAGGAACAATCCCATGCACCAGCATATGCTGGGGGCCAACCAGCTAGAAAACAGCTTGGCAGAAAAGAACCTGGGGGTCCTGGTCGACACCAAATTGAACATGAGCCAGCAACATGCCCTTGCAGCAAAGGCAGCTAATGATATCCTGGGCTGCATTAGGAAAAGTGTTGTCAGCAGGTTGAGGGAGGTGATCCTTTCCCTCTACTCAGCACTGGTGAGGCTGCACCTGGAGTACTGTGTCCAGTTCTGGGCTCTCCAGCACAGAGAGATATGGAGCTATTGGAGAGAGTCCAGTGAAGGGCTACTAAGATCATTAAGGAACTGGAGCATCTGGAGCATTATGAGGAAAAGATGAGAGATATGGGACTGCCCAGCCTGGAGAAGAGAAGGGTCAGGGGAGATCTTATCAATGTATATAAATACCTGAATCATAGAATCATTTAGGTTGGAAAAGACCTTTAAGGTCATCAAGTCCAACCGTAAACCTAACGCTGTCAAGTCCACCACTAAACCATGTATCCAAGTGCCACATCTACATGTCCTTTAAATACCTCCAGGGATGGTGGCTCAATCACTTCTCTGGGCAGCCTGTTGCTTGACTACCCTTTTAGTGAACAAATTTTTGCTAATATCCAATCTAAACTTCCCCTGGTGCAACTTGAGGCTGTTTCCTCTCATCCTATCACTTGTTGTTTACACCACCTTGAACGGAGGGTGTAAAGAAGACTGAACCAGGCTCTTTTCAGTGGTGCCCAGTGACAGGACAAGAGGCGATGGGCACAAACTGAAACACAGGAGGTGCTGTCTGAATGTCAGGGAGGGTTGCGCAGAGAGGTTGTGGAGTGTCCCACCTTGGAGACATTCAAAAGCCATCTGGACATGATCCTGGGCAGCCTGTTATAGGTGGTCCTGCTTGCGCAGGGGCATTGAACTAGATGACCCTCAGAGGTGCCCTCTCACCTCAACCATTCTGAGCTAATGTTCTCTTATTTCTGAATTATTTGGAATGCTGTGGCGATTCTGTATAAAAGGGTAGAAAGCTGCTAAATCTGGTAACTGTCTGGTAACCATCAGCAGGGTGTGGATGTTGAAATTCTAGTTGAAATTGTAACAACCCAAGCCTAGAGATCCAAGGAGATAACAACAAGCCCATTTGCAGCTAAACCAGGAAGCACAATATTCAATTCACCTCACTGGGCATGTCACTATAATCTCCCATCTTGTTTAGGAGCTGTGTGCAGGAACAAATGTCAGGACAAAAGCATTGCCCTAGTAGCAGAACTGCCATATCAGACAGTCACTACCAGAAGGCACAAGAAGTTCCATAACAAACATAATTTTGCAATATTATAAACCTATGGGAAAATTTCTTCCCAAACACAGGCTATTGCAAATTGGCTTATGATCTAAAGCATGAGGGTTTATATTCTTCATAGTCCTACCTCACTGTAAACTGTTGCCCTTTCCATCAATGATGAGGCTAGAATAGAGTAAGTCAATTAGCAGAGTCCCTCCACCTGGTTGCTGGATTCAGCATGCATTAGTTTTGGAAAATACAAAGGATATCTACAAACAGAGATGCTTGTGCATCTTCATCAGCTCTGCACATCTGGGCACATGTTCCTTTTCTGATATAAATCTAAGCAAAGAGAAGCAAAGCATTGGCTTGTATTGTTTTGAAATTGCCAACACTCTTCTTTATCTTAATCCTTAGTTGTATACTAGAATTTCCATGACTGGGATCAACTGCCATGCATATTTATATACACATGTATTTTATTAGTTCTTTTCTCTCACTGAATGATCAATGATGTTTTAAGAACTGCTTTGGTTAAGAGTATAGCTACTTTGCCTGTTGTAAAGCTGTTGAGATATTTGTTTTGGTCATCAAAATTGGCCAGCTTTACAGGTTACCTCATACAGAGCATTTTGAGGTAAGGGTAAGAACTACCCTTTATGAATCCCTTAAGGTCTTACAGTAAGTCATATCTGACATCCCATTTGTCATCCTGAAATCCTGAGAACAGAAGACAAATGGCCCTCAAAGTTGAAGGGAATCCTTCAGACAGAAATCACTTAAAAATAAGTTAATAAAGCAGAGATGCTTATGCAGAATAGTCATCAGGCTCATGGGCTGGGATTTTGCTCAGACCTCTTTAAATAACTTCCTAGATAAAAAAGAGAATTTAATTTTCCTGATAAAATTAGACCGATTAATCAGACAGCACAGCAAAGGATGTATTTCCCTTCTCTAAGGGAAAAACCAGCTAAGATAAAGAATTTATTAGCAAGAAGAGTTCTCCTTAGACTTCCTTGGGAAATGAAGGGCAAGCCAATAGTAAAATATTTTAAAGCTCATTGTGGGCTTTTGGAGCACTGGTGAAATGTGCACCATCTATCAAGATTATTAAGATGAAACTATTAACCCTCTGACAGTTTAATAACCATTCTTTATGTTATAATAACACAGGGCCCCTTTGGGATCAGAGTTCCAATTTTGGAGGCAGTGTCCATCATTTGTCAAGGAAATTGAACCTTTGTGTTGAGCAAAACAGCAACAGGACCAGCCTCCCCCACCTTTTCCTCCCTAAACTATACAACCTTGCAGCTTCAGGTCCAGGCTTCTCTATTTTTATAGGCCTTTTCCTGTAAATAGAGCCATTTGGTCTGCACGCTTCTTTGGGGATCACAAATCACTGGACTATAGGAACAAATCAGAAAAGAGGATTAATGAAGTTTGGTCTCACAAATCTGAACACTCCTGCAGTGCATGAGACTTTAGACCTTTTATAGTGTTGACATGTTAGGGTACCAGACAAATGCCAAATCCCAGCTGACTTGTATCTGTTACCCTTTTCAGTAATGCTGTAACCACGCACAGCATGCAAAACAACACCTTAGTGCAGCAGCTGGAAAAAGAACTTGCACCTCCCTTCACACACACTTTGTGTAAAAAGTACCAGGAGTGTTAATATTCATACCATGCATAGCTACTGGCACACATACCTGTGTTCCTAATCCATCAGGTTTAACATTCACACACTTCCTGGCACACACTGATGTTCTGGAGTTTATAGGAAAACACTTTTTTAATCTTTATTAGGCAGCACTGCAGCCCAGCACTTAGCATGGAGGACTAGAAGCCCCAAGCACTGTGGATGCTAGTGTAAGCAGTTACCTAGGGAGAAACCTGTCTGACGTCTTTTTCTTTCCTCATGATTTTCCAGCTGTCCACTTCCAATGACCTTACTTCCATGGACTTACTCCTACACCACATATGAGGAATCCTCACCTTTCGAATGCTAACTATCAACTCCCTAAAGGAAAAGGAGTGAGAGCTCTGTAAATGAGGACGAAAATCACAATACAACTCTGTCAAGTAATATTGGAGCAAATAACTGAGGAACCTAGGCCCAACTCATACATACGGCAGAAGTGCAAACACAGTCCATCTTATGTACATACATATAACCCTGACCAAATAACTTTCTTGAATTAGAAACAGAAGGGAAATTGGAGACAGGACAGGCTTGGAGAACAGGGCAAGAGGACCAGTGGGACAGTCTACGATGGGATACCTGACAGGACAACAAGGCCTGCAAACATCCTCACATGCTACCGCCATTGAACTGTAGCCCAGGAAGGGGGCAGGGGTAAAGATCCAGGGAGTGGGAGGGCTGGCAAGTAACTGTCTGCATACATGAAACTTTCACCAAGTACCTTATTTGCTGCAGATTTGCTCAATTCTAAACAACAAGAATCAAGAGCAGTTCTTGGTTCTGCCAGTACTCCCCAAAACCTTGCTATCATATAACCAAGAGGAAAACCATTCGTCAAGAAAGTAACTAATCCTGACATAATGAGAACATTCCACAGAAATCTCTCTTACAATCTCACTCATGTCTTTTATAGCTATTCCACACCCACATTATATTCTATATTTTTTGCATTATCCTTGTGCGTATCAAGGTTCGTAATGTAGCCAAGAATTCTGCTTCCCCAAGAAGTGGCGATGCACAATTGCTCAAGCAAGGAGTCTTTTGTAGAAATATCATTGTAGCCATGTCAAAGGTTTTAGCTAGATTGAATTCCAAGGTGTTCATGTATAAAGCGAAGTGCTTTGTTGTCAGCATGGTTTCCTTATCCAATTCATCCTCTGCCCAGCATTTCTAATACAACACTTTGAAGGGACAACAGCTCAGATTCTGCTTGGATTTGGATCTGAGGTTTACCTGACCTCACAATAAAGACAGCATTCAGTTCTGAAAGCTGTGCCATATACCTTGTTTCCCCCAAATGTACAGATGCTCAGATCTGGCTTTTGGGTCGGGCCCACCTCGAGCTGCACATACTTCTGTGGTGATGAATTTCAGTGCTGTAAAGAACTGACCATATCACCAGGCTAAGGTTAATTAGTCAGGAGGAGCACTTTAGATTATGCTGGTTTAGTTTTAAAGACTATTTCAAACAGAGGCTGAGAACTGAGACAACAACAAAAAAGCCCCAAAACAAAACAAACCAGAACAAAAACACCTGCAGTTTTTCTCAGAGACTATACTCCAGTGTTTTGATCATAGCTTTGTTTTTCTCTTACCTCTTCAGATTTCATTTTCTGTGTCACATTGTACCAGGGAGCAGGCTGGTTTATTTGTCCATTCAGTGTTCCATAAAGGTCTGTTCTTGAAACACTTTCTGTCCTATTTTGCAAACCAGCTGTTCCTAGACAGAGAGGTCTTCAGCTGGTGTAAGAAAATATTACCATGCACTGAAGTCAGTGTAGCAATGGACAAAGTAAGAATGCCCCCTGTATTTTTTAATACATTAGCAACCTCTAGGTGTTTTCCCAATATCAGTCACTAAGATCTACTAGCAAGCTATCAGAAAAGCTGGGGCTAGCAGTCAGGAAAAGAGGTGACAAAACAAGTAGTGAGAAACAAAAGAAATCACACCCACGGACTGAACACTCCTAAACGCAGAAAATGGGGGGGGGGGGGCACACACGCAGGGAAGGAGGGATGAAATCAGACAGTATCCTAAAAACAGCGGCCCCAATAAACAGAGGTGATTATGTTCACTGTCTGCTGGAGACCCCTAATCAACATAGCTCTCAATACTATTTTTTTTTTCTCCTGTAGATTTTGCTGACTTGGTGTATGCTTAAATTCAGAAATTATACAAACTTTTATAAGCATTTGTGCATACCAGCATTTCTAATGTGTACTTTTGGCCCTATGCCTAATTTGATGTAGTTCACATCTGTAACCTTGTTACTTTTTGAGAATTGAACTCTGACCTCCATCTATTCCTTCCCCAATGAAGCTCAATTTTCTGTCCTACCCTACACTTGGCAAAATTGCCTTCGTGTTACTGACTGACAGTACCACCAGATGTCTTTGGGTGACCTCAGTACCCTTCTGCAACTGTCAACTCTTCCCAAGTTTCTAATTTAAAACATCTCCCCCAAATCTCATCAGTGTTTTGTGTCAGCAGTCTAGGAATAAAAGGAACTCATTTGCATAACCTTTCCCTTCTACAAGTATCTGAGTGCCTAATAAGACACTGAAGATCGTCCTTATGTCATCTTCTGTCCCCACATATAGTCAAGGTCAAGCTGGGCTTTCCCACTGAACTAGAACCATTTCAGAGAAAGCTACTGGTTTCCTCCCCTCCCTTCCACTCCTGGGAGTTAAGTGCAGCTCCCCAAAAACCTCACTATGTCCCTAGCTCACCTCATAATTTCTATTCAGAGTTCCTTAGGACCTCTGCAAATGTAGGGGCTTTTCACTGTAATTATTGAAATCATTCACAGAAAAATACTGTATCCCAAACTTGATGTCATGTGGGAAGTCTTCTACATCACCTAACTGGTTTCCTCAATATTTTCATATTTAATTTGAATATTAATTTTGTGAGCTTTTGAAGACTGCTGTATTTTGATCTGAATCACTAGGCTTCAGTCAAAGAACACCAACATAAAACACGTGCCATTGCATCCTACATTGGATGATGATGCTAAAAACCCCCTCTCTGGGCAGTCCTATGCTTCCTTAACATCAAAAGCGAAGCAATCTGATGCAGTCACTGCCTCTTTCTCACACCAGCCTTTTCTCCTCTTCCAGTCCCTGAGAATGTTTGGTGGTTTTCCCCCAGGATTAGACTAAGGAAGGAAAGAAAGTTTTCTAGTATTTAAATTTTGACGGTGCTAGTGGTTTTTGTAATTCTTATCTTCAGCGTGCTCTCCAAGAGTTCATGCTTTGTGCTATTCTGATAAACAAACTCACTCTCAGTTAAGCTGCATGAGAACTCTGAGGAACTTGGGCATTTATTTCAAATTTCTTTCTATTCAAAGCTTCTAAAAACCTCTTTTAACTTCAGACATGCATTTAAGTCGCACAAAACTCAATGGCTCTTAAGAACATATGTACTTTGTTGAATACAAAAGGATTTGAAGGCATGATTAATTATTCTGATGAAATTGGAGCTGGAAAGAACATATTATGTTACTTTAATCTGCAGTCCTCCAAGTGCATTTGTAATTAGCAGAGTGTACATTTTCCATGAGAGGCACAGAAAAAGCTGCAGAACCCCTTAACATTTGCTATCATAGTGTCTTTTAAACTGTCACGGAGTATGAAATATCCTTGAAACAGAAATCTAGAAATGGCTTTTAGAATGGAAAAAAATGTATTTTGCAGATTACAGAACATTAGGGCAAGAAGTAGCATACACTTACTAAAGACCCAATGGGTCAGAGCACAACTAATCCATTTTCGTTATTACTTAAGTGCTGGCAATGGCTATAGTCAAGAGTCACAAAGTGATACCACGTGAAGTGGCACCAAGTGCTTCCTTGGTCACTTACAACTTACTGCAAATTTATGTTCTCTTTCTAGGACTAGACTGTGCTGAAAACCTGGCATTTCCATAATCAAGGGCTTAAGTTTTGTCTACTTAATGGGTTCTTACCAACCCCTGGAATGTTATATTTCCAAATTAACAGTTTATTCTCACAGTATCACTGTGAGAAAAAGACAAACATCTTCCCTGTCTCTTCAGTCAATGGGTGACTAAAGCACTGATGTTCAGACAGAAAATCCACAGATGAAGTTGCAGCTAGATTGGCTGAGTCCCAAATCTGTGCTCTGTGGACTAGGCCAACCTTCTTCTTAGACTGACAACTGGTATTAGGCAGTAAGATAGTCTTACAGTGATAAATAACCTTTTCAGTGTTCCAACAGAAGGTTACTGCTTATGACTTGGCTGTAGAGGAAAAGAAGGAGAACTAGCATCTAGAAAGCAGAACAGCGGTCAAGACACCAGCAGGAGTGAGGTAGCCAGGAATGAAGCGCAAGCAGAAGGGCACCATGGACAGGAATGAGAACATGTGCAATGGTCAAGAGCATTAAGCTTTGGTCAGAAGGACTGAAACTGAAGGCTAACATATAATTTCGTCCAGGGAGGAGCAGGCCAGAAGAGAATATCCCAGGGGTCACAGAGACAGCTTTTGTCAAGCTGACTTGCCCCTTCTTGCACCTGTGCTAGACTAAGCCAAATATGCTGCTAACAGCACCAGGCCTGCAGCAAGCAAGGTAAGTGTACCTTTCCCTCTGTCACGATCAAGTATTCAATTGTGGTAACACACATGTCTTTGTACAAACCCACTGAAACCCCAATCCAGGAGGGCTGTCTGGAGTATCTACAGTACTTTTATGCTGTATCATGGTCCAGGAAATCTGCTATCAGATTACTAACAAACCCGAGTTTAATCACACCACTGACAAGGCAATGCCACACAGAAATCTTGCTGTTATACTAACTCATGTCTTGCATTTTCCTTGAAAAACAAAACAAACAAAAAACTCACACCCACACACCTAGCCTCAGGAACAATAATTCTAAGTTGGCCTGTTGGCCTCTGGATTATGCATATCCTGCCTCTCCCCAGCTGTTTGAGTAAGCATTTGAAATAGAAATATTGCAACTGTTGAGAATTTCTGTCATGCTTTTGTGAAATGTGTGTAATACATTTAATCTTACTTTCCTTTTTAGACAATTTCAAAGTTTAACTTCTTTCAAAAGATATTCACTGGTCAAAGGGGGACAAGCACCTAGAAGATGTGGCATTTGTACATGCATGCGAGTGAACAAAACATGCATCTTCTTGAGCTAGGTAAATTGAGTATCAAGAATTTGTATAGGTCCATCTGGACTGTGCAAATGATATTCTAACACATACACACACTTCACAAGAAAATTACCTACTCTTTTCATAAGTCTTCACAAGAAACTGGAACGTTACTGACTGGTGAACATTTGAAGCCTGATGAGAAAAGAGTTAAAATGAAACACACCTTTAAATCAAACATCCCTTAAAAGAAAATTCACACAAAGAAAGAAGCCTCACAGAAACACAGGAAATAAGAGAGAGCGAGGAGGTCACCAGTTTTTCTGACAAAACTTTGGGTTGTTGGGAGGTCTGCTCAAGATGAGAGAAGACAAACCACAACCTGCCTGGACACAGATGAATTTCCAAAGGTAGGCTGTGGTAAAAAATGAGGGGCATTGCTTTACTTGATTTGTTTTAGACTTTTTTCTTAAGACTATATTCTCTTGTGCTTTGAACTAAGGTATGATGTTCTATTATGAATTCAGAGCATCCATTTGATTTCTAAAGCTTTAATCTACACATCAAAAGACTGGAAACAGAAATGTGTCATAGAGGTGAAACAATCCTTGGACTGGTACGAGAACTATCAAGACTAAACTCTGAATTAGAAGCAGATAAGATGCTGTTTTTGGAAAGGCAGAGGGGTGCATTAAATCTGTTTGGAGCCCCTCAAAGACTCCAAAAAGCTATAAGATTTAGCATACCATGTTTCTTCTTGCCGAGGAATGCAACCTGAGACATAAAGTACATGAGAAAAGAAAATCTCTAATGAGCTTTACTATGACACTACTTAAAACAAGTGAAAGGGATACATGGAAGGAAAGAAAACTTTTTTTTATTTAATTTTAACATAAGTAGATGTAGCATGTTCTTTTTTTCACTTCTTTACCCAAGTCTTTCATGACTATTGTTAACACATGATCTCTTCTGGCTGTTGTAAATACAGACTTTTACCACCACACACTATAAATAACATGAAGGTAACTGTATAAAGTGAAGATAACTGAGTAACATCCAAGCAACCCTTGCCCACGGTGTGGAGAATCTCACACTCCTCTAGTACCCCAGTTTTCAGAAGTGCACAGCTTCCCAGCACATTCTCCAGTGCATTCTAGGCTGAGAGAGTACATCCACAAGAAATTGTGTTCTCTAGACTGAAAGGTAATCACAAAGAGTGAGGAGAAAAAGAACCACCCTTCAGTAACCAGCAGCTATAAGCTGGAAAGCTTCCTGGAATGCCGCAACATAGTCAAAAGTCCACCTGAATCAGAGGATTAAGCAGATTTGGCAATACCTTTTTTTGCCCTCACACTCCCTGCTTTACTACAGGGAGTCAGCATAGCCTTTTCCTAGTATCTCTCTGGCTTCCTCCTACAGACTAAAAGATATTGTATATATGGATCCTGGGATGTGGGAAAAAAAAAATCCACCCCTTTTCTAAAAAAACCTCAGAAGTTTACTGTATATAGTTCATAAAGAAGAATAAAAGAGGCAATTTGAATAGAAGAGGCAGAGATCTGGAATTAGCAGTCTAAAAAGACAACTGTCAAAATTAGCCTAATTTTATAAAGTAGTGCTTTGCAGCAAACTCCAAAGCATTTAATTTCCTGTGGAAACTTTCAGATAGCCTAAGGGCATTCTTTGACCAGCTGTACAATATATCAGCTAAATGTCCCCTGAGCGAATAGATTCCCACAGCAGAGGCACCTGCAGGATGCGTAACAGCACATATCTCTTTCACGTATTTGTTCTAGGCAACCATGCAGTTCCACCGGCTCATCATTTACGCTCACAATGGACAGCTGGCATCATCTAAATGAAACCTTAAACTTGCTTGTGCTGTCATTAAATAAATAAAAAACCCACCCCAAACCAAGAACAATAAAAACAACAAATAAGGAAAGGAATATCTTCAAAAGTTCTTCCAGATTTTGAAATGTTTAATTGAACTTTCAACTGCCAACCAATCAAAATATGCTGCTTTTCATGTACGATGAGCACTAAGGAAGCTAAAAATAAACCTTTGCAATCCCCCAGAATACTGGTAGATCAGCTTGCCAAATCAGGGATTTTGGAGAAGGAAGTATAATTATTGCAAGTGTCTGCTTCATTAACAGACCACGATCCAACAGAAAAGTTAACCATATGTTGCACTTTACTAGGGGAATGGAGAGAACAAAACAGAAAGCCTTGTAGTTAAGCCTTCTAACAACATATGCATCTGCCAAGTCCTGCAGGGTAAAATCCTACCCTTGCTTATGTTAGTGGAAACATTTCTACTGATTTTTAGATGTGGCCCTGGACTTGTCACAACCCAAGTCACAGGCTCCTGTTTAAGCTCACCCAATTATGATGGTTCAGACTCCATGGATCCTCATTCTTTTAAAGGTCTGTTGGCCTGTAAGGCTTCACATCGATGCAATAATTTTTGTCGTCCTTACTGGCAGATATGTTGGGCACAGAAATTCTGTTTATTCACAAACCAGCTTTGTGATTCAACTGCCTCTAGCGCCTCAAAAGCTGAGCACATTCTTTCCCAACTCATGGTCACTGTGTTTTACCTCATCAGGCTGCAGTGAGGCTACTGCTTTACCAGGGAAGTGGAGTCAGGTGCTAAGACCAAACCAGCAAGGGCCCAGGCCCACAGTAGCCACACAAGAAGAGCAGAGCAGGTCCAGCTACTGTTACCAGGATCAGCTGAGTCGAGTTATTAACGGGCAAGTCTGTAGCAATGAAGCAAGCCCAAGGTCAAGCTGGAAAGTCAAGTCAACAAGGCAAGGTTGGGATAAGCAAAGTACATGGCTGGACACCGACATACCTATAATGTAGGTCAGGCAAGGGCAAGAGCCCAAGTTAAATGCAGCTCCCAGGCAAGGTACAGGAGGCCCCTTACAATGTGTCTCCCAACTCTTTGCACCTGAGCATAGCTCAGTTACTTTCCCTTCATAAAGCTCAAGAAATAGCCACAGTCGGGTAGGACTACCACAACACATGAACACCATTCCTTGTCTTAGGTTTCCCACAGTTCTTGCAAATTTGCAATTTGGAGTGCTTTGGGGTACACATCTTCCACATTGCACTTCTTAGTTTCTCTCTCCAATTCCCTCAGAGCTTATAGCCAGCTGGCCCCAATCCCTGCTTGCCGAGAGGAGTTCTCAATCAGCAAGCTCCTGATCAGCCCCCTTCAGTGGTCAACATACTCCATAATGCTCAACTACCAACCCTCCAGAGCAGACAAAGTCCTCTGGGCAGGTCTTTGGAGAGAGGGCCCCTTGGCTTAATCAACTTTTTTATTAAGCCTGAACTTACTACCCTGAATGTTCAGTGTGAACTGGAGATAAAAAGATGGCTGGGAAGTCTGCTAGAGATTTTGTAAGTCTGAGGCAGGTATGTTATGAAATTCTTTAGTAACACATATACATGACAAATTAATAATTTGGAGACTTATGTACAAATAGAATGTGAGAAGTCCAACTAGTTCCATTGTCATCACTTCCAGGGCTCACTTTAAAATAAGAAAATTTGCAGCGAGAGGGATCTCAGTCAGCAGTTCTGACTTATCTTGAGTCATTCCCTTTCTGTCAGACAACTACTATCTGACAAATTTCAACTCTAAGCCTTCTGGAGGGGTTTTGGTGTTGTAGAATAGTTCTCAACTGAGAAGCATCAGAGACTTCTTTAGGAGCTCTCCAAGGACAAGTCTTCATTTCTGTAGTAAATTAGGTCTCCTGTATGCAAGATACTCATTTGTATCCTACATACTCTTTTGAGTGTTCAAAAAAATAAGAATGGCCAAATTTTGAACTACAGAATATGCAACTTGAGTAACTTTCACATTAATGATAGGTTCTAATAAGGGTCATTTACAATTTTCAGTGCAAACATTAGTTTATCTATCATGACTATGCATAATTTTGCTGCTCTATTTTGAAATAGCTACCATATGAGGATACGTCAATCTGCCACTCCACTAAATTCCTTCTTTGCCTTTGCGCCAATAAAAAGAATAAAACTTTTCTCCAAGATACTGTGATAGAAGAAATCCATATGAATACAAAGCATTGTACAGGCTTAACTGATTACACAAGCAATGCAGCTTTCATACAGTGGTGACACTATCTTTCTCTTTGATGGAGAGTGACAGTGAAACAGGAAGAGATTTAGAAGAGTTGACCAAAGTTATGTATTCATTTTGAGAAATAAGGAGGAGAAAATGACCTCTGAAGCCATGAATTCCATACATGCTTTTACAAGTTTGTCTTTCACACAACTGTGATGTTATTTCATGTGTTATATTCATCTGATTTGGATATTGATCTTCAAAGACATGGACTCAAGCTTCTTAATGCTGGAGTGGATGATAAGCAATGGGGAACTTATCCAGTGGATTTACTGCTTTGATGTTGCTGTTGTTCAGAGTGTTGTTCAGAACTTTGTCTCTGCTCAGCATTACAGATCACACCTATTTCAAAACCCCATCACAATACATGACCTCCCTTAGAACTATTTCTTAGGTATTCATTCAGACATTTAATATTCTTACTGTATGACTAGTGGCCCAAATCATGGAATGACTTAACTGGATGACTGTGCAAGAGAAAGCATCCTTAAATAGGTGGCCTGACAAAATGCACAATCACGTCCATAGTGAACACAGGACACAGTCAAACTAGTTCTTGTCCAGGTGTTTTGAGTGTGTTTATTTTTCTTACCTTTTTGCTATAACACTTTAAATGCAAAAGTGAATCAAACAGGAAAGTGAATCTACAATTTTATTCAAAGGAACATTTGTGAATGTTTCTTGCTGTATTCCCCTTGCTTTGCTCATTATTATTTGATAGCTCTTCACTAGGCCACTTTTAGTGATCTGAGCTTGACTTGAATCTAGAACTTGGAGCTAAACACTGTTTTGTTCTCCAGGACCGATCCCTTGAACCTCATATTTACCCCTCTGACCTAAAGCACATCAAAAACGATGGGGAAGGGGGAATGAGGGAAACAGGACTGAGTCTAGCATTTAAGCATAACTGCTGAAGGCAAGCTTAGTGGTGTGATGCTCTCAGGAAAAGAAAGGAAACGTCACCTTTTTTTTTTTTTTTTTTAAACTTCTGACAAGTTTTTTTTTTAAGCACCTTTGGAATTGATGAGAAGCACATATTGGAAATCTTTAACAGCCTAGTGATAGCTATACTTCTTTCCTCTGAATTTTCAATAGAGTATGGAATCCAAATCTATTTTGTGTCTTGAATAAAAACCTTTTCAGTATTATTCAGTATGCTGAGATCAGTGGAAATCTTTGTGCCTTCTTTCTTGCACCTATTATGACTACATTTGTAGTGGGTAAACAGACTTGTGGTTGCACATAACCAGCACTTCTCAGTCAGTTAATCCAGATGTTATTTCTTGATATTGTGAAGAATTGCTAATTATTATTATCTTTCCCTTTGGTGCTATTAACAAAAGGTTTAAACTGTTTTAAACTTCTGGACTAGTCAATCTCTTTTAAAAACCATTTATTTAATCCTGGAAACACAGGGAACATTACCAGTGATAAAGTCCTGCTGTTAAAATAAATATTGTATTCCAGTTTGCATCTGTACTTATTTTTAATGCAAACTGCTAAGGACTTGTTCAACAGTGGGAGTCTATTTATCTGCACAATGCATACTCTTGTTTACACATTATCACTTGTTAAGTGTTATGTCTGAATATAAACAGACAAAAGGATAAGCTGGACTGAAACTGCATGGATCTAACAGGGGAACACTTTTGACAGAACAGACTACAGATTGTAGTTTTTTAACACATCATTTTATGAATTGCCAAGTGATGACAATAGTCAGAATCTTAATAAGGTTTATAACAGGTCTGCTGCACTCTGCTTTTAATAAATATGGTGCAATTGTTTGCATAAATAATACATAATCCTAGACAGGTTAATTCTCACAATAATTCAGTTAGGCCAGAAGAGAGAGAGAAGAACTGGAGCTTCCTTCAAGTAAGAGAGGAACCACTGTAAATAAAGAACACATTGTAGCAGGAATCGCTAAATCCATATCAACCCTTTCTTGGTCATCACATTTTTGGGATGGGATTTTGTAGCATCTTTACTATTGACATGCTGCTTTTGAAATCCATATTCACCTTGTTTGACTCAACCAGCATTTCACCCATATTCAACAACATACTTTTGAATTTCCTTGGAGGCAACTTATACCTGGATGCAGGCACAGCACCATCAAATCTTTCATCCCTGTGATACTGATACATTCCACTGGCACCTTTAATTGGGTGATTGTGATGACTTCCAGTAAGGTGTAATTCCTCATTTTATACAAATTTTACAGCTAAAATTCTGGCTTAAGATTGAAGATCTGATCTTAAGCTCAAAGGAAGAAATTTAATTGATGACAGTTCTTCTGCAGCTGGAAAACAGATACTTTAATGCATATATAGTAATCACTTTTCATTGTATATCCTGCTAAAATTATTGCTGTGTTATTTGTGCAGTCCAGCAAACTAAAAACATAGGATTAAATACTCTGTTAGGCTTTGCTGATCATACGGTAAGTACCGATTGTCCATTTTCTTGCAGGATATTTTCATCACCACTAAAACCAAATCCAAGTCTGAAATGAGGAGTAGTGAAATTTCCTTTTGAATTAGCTAACACTATTTCAAATTTTACATCAAGTATAGATTTTTTTACTTTTTATGTGTAGCTTTTTTGTTTATATTGCAGTAAGTCCAAAAAGAAGTCTTCTGTTTGCCAACAGGATTTTTTAGTTGCCCAGGGAAAAATATATATATATACACTCTTCTAATCTTGCTCTGAGCAAGAACTATGTAGCCCAGTTTTGTATGATACAGTAAATATATCTTGAAAGAAGCATCTGAATGAATTTGTGTAAATGGCCAACCTCACCATGAACTGCAACGTGACAAGGCTGTGATCTTCAAATCTTGTACTTCCCTTCCTTCAAGCGCTGCTTGCCTGAGCTCCTTGTCATGGCTGAAGTGATAGATAGAGCTGGCAAACAAGATCAGAATAATTTCTGTATCAGCTATCCCATTTAACATAGAAAGAGACTCTCTTACATGACAAAAAAAGAAACGTGTATCAAATTTATGTCCCTCATGTACTAGTTCAGTCAATGACTTCTAGTGGACTCTTTCTGTCTATATGTGGAAGGCATTTACTATTTTAAGCAATTCTTAGAGGAGGCTTGAGTCTGCTAAACAGCAGATCTTTTGCTTTCTGCCTTAAAAAAACCCCACCACACTTTGTTGAAAATAATCAATATTTCTTTTTTTGGTCAGTTCTCCCAGAGGCTTTATTAATAAGTGGATTTATTTCTGTGTAGAAATCCTATGTTAACCATTACATCGTGTTAAGCATGTAAGTGCCTATTAAAAACAACTACCACCATCCTGCAGTCATTGGCACATCCATTACAGTTTTCAGCTGTGTTAATACAGCATTATAGAACATTACCGTAGAGCAGAACGTTTCTGTATAAGGGAGCAGATGGGAGCTCAGTGCCACGTATTTTCTGTTCTCAAGTGGATTTTTAAAATCGATCTGCTCTCTCTGGGGGAAATCCACAAATGACCTGTATAAATGCAAAGCCTGTAGCCAACAAGACTCTGTGCCAAGAACAGAGCCTGGAGGGGCTGATCTTCCCTCCTCAACTTTCAAGCTACCTGCAGATGAGATAGCTCCTTTCAGTCGTCCAACATTGAGGCTGGAGCCTTGGCGGGTGCTCTGCAGACCTCCTGCGTCAGCACTCCTCACCACCTAATGAGCTGAACCTTACACCCTGTAACTCTTCTCTCTCCTGTATTGGGTAGACTAGCTTTAGTTGTCAGGGGAGAGAAATTATGAAGATCTGCTAGCTGCTACACTCCCAGACTGCCTTAGGTATTTTCACCATTTTCATTTTCTTCCCTCATAAGCAGATCTAATCCTAATCTCTTCTAATGCTGATCTCTCCAGAGAACAAAGGGTGGGGAAAGATCTAGCAAAGTCTTCACCTCCCCTAATAACCACTATCTCCCTAACTTTAGCAACATATGAACCAGTGATGCTGAGGTGAAAAACTTGTCATTCTTCTTGATTCATCCCGCATTCCTAGATTCTTTGCCAGTTTTATTAATTGAACAGATTTTTTGATTCAGATTAATTTGGAGAGATGTTTGCTTTACTGTTTCTTCTGCCTTGATTAGCATTTGAGAGACATTTGATGATAAAGTGTTGTTATTTCCATCACACAACATTCAAAATCTGATGTTTTCTAGATCATCAGTCAGATGGGAATTAACTTCAGAGTATATTGTAATAGACAATGTATTGTAATATCTAACGTTAACATGATATGGCTGTATATACAAGATCCCTTTCAAGCACAGATCCACATACCTCTCCTGATGCCAGTGAAATGACCTGAATTTAACCAGACCAAAATTTGGCCTTTACCAGACACCTGGTTAAGGCAGCAAGAGCCAAGGCTCTTTCCAGACTGCCATTTCCAGTATGGAAAGTGGTGCCAGGCCAGCACCTCTCACCTCCCTGTTGCTGTGCCTCATGTGTGCAACAGGGCACCGCCACGTCTCTGCCTTCCATGGCTCCCTGTGTGCAGGGAGAGCTGGTCTGCTCACCTGTGACCAAAGCAGCACCCTGCCCCAGGGACACAAAGGACTGAAACAGGCAGTGGCACAGAACTCTGCAGGTAGAAGCCCCAGTTCCCAAAGAACAGCCCAGCTGTGCACAAGGGGTGTGCCAGGGTATAGGTCTGAGGACCTTGCACAGCCTGTGAATCCACACCAAACAGAGCTTGCGTAGCTCTTACCCTCTTGCAGAATGTAGCTGTGAACATTTCAAGTACTGCTGCTGTCTGCAACACTCTTGAACAGCATCCCAGGATGGCAGTGAAACTCATCTGCTTTGTGTTTCATTCTCTGCTTTAAGAATTGCCAGTGGACTTCACACCTGCTTTTTCCCTATAAATATTTTACCTCCAGGAAAGCCAAGTTGTTTGTTTTTCTTGACTATAACAGTGTTGTTCTACTATCACGTTGAGCAAAAATACATAGTTACAGAAACCTGTTTTAGATGATCACAGCAATATAAATATGATTGATTCAGAAAAGCTATGCAAGGAATACTAGTGCAATGCTTTGCTGAATGATACAAGTGTGCTCTATCAGTTGTTTGTATCTTTTATGCTTTTAAAAAACACTACACATAAAAATAAGTCGGTGCAAACACATAAAGCATTAAAGCAGTTACCATAGCAGAGAACAATGAAAAAGCAAAAAAGCAATTATCAGGTTGCTTGTTTTGTCATGTGTCTGAGAAATGTTTAATGCCACCACATCTCAAAATTACAAGTAGCAAAACCCTACACCAAATGAAAACACCAGAAATATCGAGCATCAGTTCCAATAACTGCTGCTGCTGTGCAAACATATATATACTGAAGCACACAAATTATTTAAGCAACATTACCTTTGAGTTCAAAATGTTTGCATTTCTCACTGCAGGCACACCACAAGACCATTGTCATGTAATATCCCACACCTACCAATTCCTTCTTACCAGTTGATCAGTTTCTTGAACCCATGTTACGTAGGCAGCCTTCTTTTTGAGGGTGCTACTCATTTCTGCCTTATGATTCTGTGTTTCTGCTTATGACACAAGGAGCAAAAAATCTTCCACCATGAACTGTAGCTACTCCAGACTGGATGAACACAGTACTTCCCTCTTCTACACGTCAAAATTTTGTTTATTTTATTGCTCAACGTGTATGCTGGTGGTAGTTTAAGATATCATTTTAGTCCTAAAGTTGCTTCTACAGTTGAAAACTATTACATCGGTACTAAAAATTCATGAAACATCAGCTACAGAATTGACTACAATAAATGCAGAAGCCAATGGCACTTTAAAATTACCTTCATGAATTATCTATATATGTCTTGTGATTTTTATTTTTTCAATATGCAGATTCTCTAAATCTATTATGCTACACATTTGGGACTGGAAAGTTGATATGCATATTTTAACTCAGCCAAAGCACTTTGGCAAACCAAAAGAGAATTCATAGTAATTGGCTTCCAAGCGTCCAAAGTCACTGGGCTCAGTTGGCAGGGAAGCTGTGCCCGCATATTTCTCTATTCCCCTGCCTCTACCTCTTTTCCACACTCACTAGGTAGTCTCCAGAGGAAAACAAAGACAGTCAAGAAAGGGCAAGCACTAAAACACTGCAGTTACAAATTACTCCTCCAATCCTACTTCTTCTGCTTTCTGTAAACTACTGGGGAATGGGACACAGGCTGGATAGTAGGAGTCGTCAAAAATCAGGACTGAGGGGAAAGAGATGGAGAAAGACAGCAAGTCCAAATATGTAACAATAGAATCAAGAAATAATTGAAGAAGAATCAAGAAATTGTTAAGAGCATGGAGGTTTTCCATATACTTATCTCATTTATTATAGATTAATCATTCTGAGGAAAACGCACCAGGAAAAAAACCCACGCAGCAGTGATCACCTTTAAAATTGGCAACATGTGAAAGCACACAGAATTACCAAGTTTGTACAAAATCTTGTTAAAAATAAGTCCATGAACAAGCCAAAGTCAACCACAATTTAGTAGTCACTGTATTTATAAGTAATCTAGGGAATTCTTCAAGTTTCTCATTTACCAGTGAGAAAAAAAGGAAATCTACCAAATGAAATACCAGCATAAATGAATGTCATGGTCCTTTCATTACTCCTTTTCCTGAGCTTATACAGAGAACAGGCAGACCATCTCTTCCATGTATATACTGGGGAAAAAATGGAAAAGGAGCATCTGACAGAAAGTGCTACCAAAAGATAGAAACTACTGGTAACAGACCCGTTCATTTGGGGAGTGCCTGAGGATGGCATTGTAGGCTTAGGTGAATATTTACATACATAGGTATTAAAAAATAATGCAACTGTTGAGGGTCTGGTGAGTAATATTTTTAAAGGACTTAAAATTCACCAGGTTATGCACCCACAACCTTCACCAGAAGCATTTTTCCAAATGCTGCAGACTACATACGTATCCATTCTTGTCATCTTAAGTTTTAGGTTTCCTCTACCTTGATCCCAAGTGAGCATTTTCAAAAGAACAATCTAAATATCTAATGATTAATTCCTGGCCTTTCTTTGACAGGAATAAAGGCAACATGATGGAAAAAACCCCCACAAACCTGACCCCCAACAGCCAATGCCATTAGTTGCACCACTAGCTAATGGAAGGGACAAACCTGAAACACTCCTGAAGATTGATAGGGCTAACCACAAACACACTTATCTACAAAAAAATTCAGAAGACCTGAAGAATCACATATCTCCTTAGAATCATCTGCAGAACAATTCTCTTGTTCTCTTGTTGTCCAAGAACACATTGCTTCCCAGTCCCCAGGAGACTCAGCCATTGAACACAGCGAAAAGGAGAAAAAAAAACCCCAAAACATTAGGCAGTGTTGTATAAAACAATTAATGGAATTTCAGAGTTTTTTGCCTAACAACCCTATATATATTTCCACGGTCTTAAGAAATATTTTTAGACAGCACTTGAAGTTATATGTTTTATTGAAATAGCTTGCCTGGTTCCTAAATAGAAAGGACTCTGACAATGTAAAATTAGCCTTTGCTTGATCTTAAACAGTCAAAGCACTCTGTGAAAACATGGCAATGAAGCCATTGCTCGCAAGCATAATATATTCCTGGAAGCTTAAGTTTGCAAGATCAGGAACCAGTTCTTTGAAAAAGTCCCTACTGCTTTCCTTAAAAAAAAAAAAAAAAAAAAGGTGATAAAATCAAGTCAGTAATAATCTCTTTTAAGTTAAAGGGAAAAAAATCCCAAACCTAAAACATTTTGAAAGAGTAACTGCTATATATAATTAGAAATGGATGTTAGATATAGCTCTAGGCCTTGCCACTCACCACTAACCTTGGCCAAATCACCTCATTCCTTTCTTCCACAATTTGTTTAAGTAGGAAATAACAATAAAGATTCTCCCTTCACAATAGCTTAGTCAAAAGGTTTACAAAGTGTTTAGAGATCTCAGGGGATAAGTCAGCACATAAAAGCATAATATTTTTATTGCAACAGACAGGTAGACTTTATCACCTGCTGGGTAAGTTGGAGTGCAGAGGATTAAAGAAAGTGCATCAAAAGAAAAGTCTTCAAGTCAGTAAGCTGCAGTCTATGTAAATATATCAAGCTACAGTCTCCTCACACCTCAGCTACTTAATAAAAGGTATGGAACCAAGCCACCACTCTGAGCTGAATGCCTGAATTCCTCGTGGACAAGATAAGGAGATAGGAAACCTCTGAAGCATGTAAATTTCATTGTTTTAAAGTGTAAGCTGTTTTAAAGTGTAAGGTCTTTTAACCCTGCATAGTCATGCCAGACATTTAAAGCACTCTGTCAACACCTGAATGGCAGACAGATATTGCCTAATTTTCTTGTTTTACTTCAATTTGTCTTGAGCCAAGGAACAGCTCCCCTCCATGAGTCATCTAAACGGTGGTGAAGAAAGGGGAGAAAAACCTAAGATTCCACACTTCAGTAATGGGAGAAACTGGAAATCACAGTGGGCAGCCTTGTGAATCAGCCTTGAACAACAAGACGCGGATTTAGAATAATGAGACTGACTTAACTTTTGCCAGAATTGAGCATGCAAAGGCACCCAGCTTTCAGATTTAACTGGGAGTGGAGGAGTCCATGATCCCGTTACCAGCAACCTGATTCCCCAGGTACACTGGAGTCCTCTCCAAGGCAGGGGAAAGTCCTCTTCTCCCCCACTCTCACACAATATCTTCAGAGAAACTCCCAAAGTTTGGGGCAATCTTTACTCTTTCTCAACAAAACTTGTTAATTATGAAAGCTATTGGAAGACATTCTTACACAAGTTGCAGCTCGATTCTGGGGACTTACCTGACAGGACTCCAGAAATGACAGAAGATTTGTTTCCCTGACCAATTTTACCTGGATACCTCTCTGGGCTTTACCTAAAGCAGCTTCTAACCCTCTCATAGATTATAAGTACAGGAGCAGGAGTTCATCCAGAAATAGGAATTTGTTGCTGACAGCCAAAAATACTGTGTAATAAGCAGAATTCTTTCCTCATCTGCACCAGTATTACACAACTCAAGTAATAAGTTCAGTGAAACAGGTTCTGATTTACAGCGATTGGGAACAGAACCGGGAAAACATATTTACAGGATACCCCACAGACCACTAAGTGCAGCTAACAGAGCAGCTTGGCTGTACAAAAGCAAAGCAGGGATAAATCATAATCAGGTTCTGGATCTCAATAGAAAAACATCCTGCTTCACTCCATGACTTCCTATAAGGTGCAGATGTAGATGAATTCCACTGATACTCACCAACTCCAATCTGCTGCTCCATGTAAAGGTAATGCCAATTCTTTGAGGGTTATTGCATTATTAGGGTTTTTTTTTTCAGATTAGCTCCTTATGTCTCCCTATTTTTCAGCAGCTACTACCTTAGCAGTTCAGCCACTACTGCTAAGACAAAGTGGTTGTTGAGTAGAGGGACTGAAGAAGAAATAGGTATACTGCTTACCAAAATGCAATCAATTCTGATGAATCAATGATACCAAAATTAAATATTGAGTTGTTACTAGAAAGTCTTGCTTCAGAATGGCAGATCAAGTGACGATTACACTTTTTAGGTTCATTCTATGGATAAGCAGACCATTTTAACTTGTGCCAGAAGTGAGTATATAAAGGCACTTACTTGCCAGAATTAACTCAGAGTGGAATGTAAGTGAAACCTGACTGAAATCCCCTCCTAAATGCATTACGGTCCCCAGAAAGGAAGGAAAGGGGCTAGAAAGGGAAAACAATGTATGTTTCCAGGCACACCATAAGCTGTTGAAAACAATAATGCTTCTCTGATACCACTGCATCCTGGAAGGATTTCTATCATTCAGTCAAATAGGAATCAAACACTCACCAGTTCAGTGCTCCAATAGGCAAAATTGTAATATATAAAAATGCAGTAAACCTACAGATGAATGCAGAGAAAGAAGCAGCTGCTTAACAAGATAACTAAAGGGTCCCAAAACATCGAGAAAGTCTTTTGGACAGAGTAGCTGGGGCATAGCTTCACCAGTCTTGCCTCCCAGCTGATCCAGTCCCATCCACCAGCTGATCATCAGTTTCTTGTAATTGTGAGAGGCAGAGGTTACTGATTCAGTTGTCACATTCTCAGAACGCACATCTTTCTTTCCAGTAAGTGTGGGGTATGTGAATACTTAAAAATAGGTAGCAGAATGACATACCATTGCATATGGCCTTTATTCAAGCAACTTCTCCCTCCGCAGATGAAACATAATAGAAACAGCAGTATCTTTTGTCCTACAGGATGCTAAGTTTCACTTAAAACAAAGCCAGAGCTCTTAAATAGCAAAGCTACTTTTGGAAAGCTAGTCTTCTGTATCTTTTAAGTATTATTTAAAAAAAAAAAAAAAAAAGCAGCTAGCATCTTATTGTAGGGAAATTATAGATATACAACTTATATACAAATGTGAGAGTGCAGGCAGGGTCAGCAGAAAACAATGTTGGGAAGCTTTCTGAAATGAGACAGAGAAGATTTTGCAACAGAGGAGAAATTCACAAAACAGAACCCAGAAATACTATCAGGAGCCTCAGCACTATATGCTCCCTACCAATTATTCACTGCCACAGGTGATGAAAGCCACACAACCTGCTTTCTCTGCCAAGTAAAAGAGTCCAAGAGGTCAAGGAGCACCCCAAAAGAGACTGAAGCAATACTCTCCAGCTCCCAAAATATGATCAGTGACCTCACTAGTTGTTCCCACTGATAAGGCCCAAGTACTCAGCGCGAACACAGCATCTTTAAATCTTTTTTTGCTGGTATAGTATAAATGTCTCAGCCCTCTTCTTTGCTTGTGTCCTAAAGATGAACCTGACCAGGATAATTGACTCTCAATCTTCCTGATATAGCTACTGAAAATAACTTCATCTAATGTAATCTCTTTATTACTACTGTAAAACACTTCCCTCTTTCTTCAGGTCACAGGCAGAAGGGTAAGCTGTTTGAATGCCTAAGGTGGTCCTAGGAACACAAAACTCCAGCAAACATTATTAGAGCTTCATATATAATCAGCACTGTTCTCAGCTGCAAGGAAATCTGATTTACATCAGCCTACCACTGCAGCAAAGCCATGAAAGGTCCTGCAGAGATGCATAGCTCCAATAAATTCAGAAGCCATTTCAGAAATTAAACTGAGGGTCACATTCTGCTCCTGGTTATGCTGGAGTAATGGCCCTGCAATCAACGGAGTTATTCTTGATTTATATCATACCTGGTAGCACAATCTGGCCATCAGCCTCCAGAACCAGGCTCCATTCTCTAGAGAACTTTGAAATATTTCTAAGCTTGTTATTTTTAAACTTGCAGTTACAAACAACAGAATACAGGCTTTTGGAAGCAAAATAGTTCCTCCTCCCTAATGAAGGTGTTAAAAGCAGATCTCCCTGTGTGGTTCTCAAGAACATCCAAAAGCATGCTGAAAATAAAGAAACAAAAGCAAAATCTAAGGAAGTTTGAAGGGCCATAAACCACCACTTTTCAGATAATTAGCCAACCTCAATCACTGAAGTTAGGAGGAAAAAAAAAAAAACCCCCCCCCCCCCCCAAAAACCAACGCCCCAAAAACCCCAAACAAAACCAAACCAAAACCCACCCACTTTCTACATCAGTTTATCACCAACACTTTGGAGTGTCTATGAAGTATCCAGGGTCAAAGGAGTGTAAGGAGACAGAATACAGGAGTATCTGAAATGCTGATCTATTCTTGTATGTTAATTCCTACACTCATTTTATATTCTGAAGTAACAAAGGAGAGTTGCTTACAGAAATACCAAGACTCATCTCTTCTCTAACAGCAACACTGTTGGTTGCCGTCTGTCTGTTTATTACAATAGCTAGCACCTTACAAATACATTAGTTAGATTCAGGTAAATCACTAGGCATGGCTATTTAAAAAAAACCAAACACACACAAAGAAAAAAAAAACCTGTCTAAGCTATACTTCCTTGTGGAATATGCAAAACAAAAGAAGAAAAACAGATTGCTGTCTGGAGAGCAGTGGCATAGAGAGGTGGAGTTGTTATGTCAGCATCCTAGCCTGACCTCTTGTTTTCCAGGAAGAGTGAGACAGGTATGTGTTCTCCACCGGTCCTGGGAACTGAAACAATCTCACAGGGTCTGCCTGCAGCAAAACAAGATGAAAGTTGCATTAAGATTGACTCGGGCCATTTTGACTATTTAACTGATATGACCACTTCTCATTTCTTAGCCAGAGCCAAACTAAAAGAGCCATTACAGGTTGCTCTGGTTACATCCATCCTTTCATTGGAAAGACAAACCTCCTTGTCTTCAGCCACTGCAATCTGCTAAATTCTATCCTGAGGGGTTACCCATCTTTAGACATTTAGGGCTTACGACTGTAAATTCCATCTTCTAACCATAGATAAAACAATCCCAAAGTCAAAAAAGCAGACAAACACCACCACCTCCTCTGAAGTCAGAGCTCGTCCAACACACAAGGGGAAAGCAAGCCACAGAAAGAGTGACTCATTTCGTGTTGACTTTTCTAGTGCAGTGCATATCTACAGGTGATGTTGGACTGTATCTAATATTGATTTGTGCCGGATATTTTGATCTTACCCCATTAGTCAGTGGAACAAATGCCTACGTTTCTATCAGAGACTGCAGAGCAAGAGACCTCCATTTGCATGTGAAATTTAAAGCAGTGCTGTGTTACAAATCATGGTGCAATTAAAATGATTCATCGTAAGTGAACATCGGGATTTCATTGCAGAAGACTGCAAAGAAAAAAATAGAAGTACTTACACGCAGGCACTAGAAAATTGCTGTGCTAGGACACACACGCTTCAGACAGGAATGTGTTTTAATCAATATTTAATATTAACATTTTTATGGTAAATACATATTATGAAAATGTAGGCCTAGTGCTGAGAAGAGATATACAAATCCCACTAGATACTACAGCAGGGGTTCAATCAGAAGGGGACAAATCTCAAATTAAATGTCTTTATTCCTATAATAAGACATTAGTAGATGCTATATAAAGCAAAAAAAAAAAAAAAAATTTATTCAAAATACAGACTGTGTATAGACTGAAAAAGCAAAGACCTAGGTATACTCTAAAAGAAATGAGAAGAATTTATCCTAAAGACATCCCCACAACAACAACAACAAAAAGCCCAAACCAAACAAAAAAGCGATGACGAAGCGAAGCACAGGACAATAAAGCCATAAAGCAACACCAATTATAACAGCTCTAGCCTGCGATTATTGTTGAAGAAAGATCAGGCAGGAGAACCATGTCCTGACAATGAAACTTTCATGGGGGATATACCCCAAAAGACTAAATGACAAACTTGGGCTTTAGTGACCGGCTTTATGCACCAGTACAGACTGAGACTGACTGCTTTGCAGTTGTTCTGCATTTACTGACATGTATATGGAGGCAACGCCTAAGCCCTACAGAACAAGGTTTCTTTTCAGGTGCTGTGGAAAGGAGGAGGTGCAATTTCTTGGAAGCCCTCCATCGTAACAGAACACTGCAAAGGCAGGGATGAGAGCCTAATGGATCCCTTGTCATAAGGGTGAAAAGAGTAGAAATTATTAAACTACAGACTAATTTTAATGAGGAAACAGACTATTAGAGATTTTTTTCACTTCCGCAAAACAGATATGTGAATGGGGAGAGACGGATACTTTAGCTAACATTCAGTAGAATCTGTCTTCCCACTTCTATGTTCCCAATTCCAAGGGGATTACCACAAAAATATCAGTAACTGAGCATGCCCAGATGTGCTGGCTGGTAAAAACAAAAACATTTTAGAACCAAGCTACTGTGCTAGTAATTGGTCATTAACAAAACATGAAGAGAGAAAGTGGATACAGACTGAAAATGAAAACAATACAAAAGAAGAAAAATATATGAAAACAGAAGTAGAGACTCTCCAAAGAAAACCTAACAGGAAAACTACCTGTTTGGGTAGAAATCTTCCCTCATTCCAGCAACCAGGTTTCAAGAACCATCTGGCATCTACAAACAGGAACCTCTCCAGCCACAGAGTTTCAAGGACAAAGAAGCACCATCACGATGCCAAAACTGTCTTTTATTATTGTAATAATGGCCAATGTCTTAATCCATCTAAGGTAATCAGGTATGAACACATGACCTCATATTGATCCACACAAGGCAAAATTTATGTTTATTGGCTACCTGGCTGACAAGCTCTTTCTTCTGACCTTTTTGTTCATGGAAAGGTACAACTGTCTCTCACATTCAGTATTGCTTCATCCTGCATCTGCCACATAGCCTGCAGATAAATTAATTTAAGATGCCTAAACCAGTTGCTTATAGCTACCAAGCTACTACTTACAATCTTATGCCTTCTCTTCCCACTGAAAGAGTTAGGATTAAATGGGGGGAAGTCATTAATGCTAAATAAGTTTCTCTTTACCACGGTGGAGATTTGCAGCCACATGGAACCCTTTCAAACAAATCTGTCAGAGTGCAATAGGCACAGGTTTTATTTCCCTCCAGAAAGTAAGTACTTGCTGTACTTACAGCCATCTCTCTTACGTTCCTTGCAGAAGCAATTTCCCCATTCTGCCTTTCAAAACAGTATAGGGAGCTTGTGTCAGCATTGGGGTGACATTGTCCTACATGCTTGAGACAAGCAGCTTTTCTGCAGTTTCTGCTTTGAGCAGCAATGTGCAGTCTTACAATACGCTGAGACTTTGTACAGGAAAAGTGAGGGAGCATGGAAAACCAGTGGATGTCAATGGGGAGAAAGGGTTAAATAAGAGTGGCAGGGAGCACAAGGTTTAGGAAAGGAGCAATAATTTGGGAGACAACACTTTAAGTGTTGGTGAGGGGTGTAGCCACATGAGTTTGAAGGAGAAGAAGGTAAATTTTCCACAGGTGACTGTAAGAGAAGACAAGGTCACGGACAGGGGGGTTACAGACAAGAGAAGGAAGAGTACTGAGAAGACTGCTAGGCTGTGTGGGGCAAAAAGCCCGTGGTAATTCCTCTAACTCTGGCTCCTGCCCTTGGGCATCTCTTTCAGAGCAGAGCTGTAGCCAGCAGGGGAAGAGGGAAGGACATCATGTTGCTCCCTTCTCACAGGCTCCAGGAGGCAATTACAGGTACTTGGTATTCCAATTAGTATTAAAGTGAATCTAGTTCAGTGCAAGTGAGGCTACTATCTCCCGATTTGGATTTAGTCCAACGTTTCTAAGACAGAAAGCAGATGGTTTTTAGCTTAATGCTCTGACAAAAGCAGAACCTTTAAAACAATGCTGTGTAAGAGTCCTGTAAGACATTTGTTTATAAGCACTTTCCTAAATAGCACCACTTATTATTTGAAGAAAACAGCATTTGTGGACTGTTCTCACCTTTCAAAGATAGGGCATAGGCTGCAGTCAAGATTCTTCTTCTTATTGTTTCATTATTTCTGCAGACATAGGACAGAACATTGACTAGCAGACTATGAAGCATCATAAATAAAGATATGCTAACGCTGACAAAAAAAGAGAAACAGAATATGTTTACTGAAGCAGTGGCCATCCTTGTAAAATGGTTTACTTGCTAGTGCACAAAATTCATTAGTGTAGAAGTTTTTTCATTCACCACTAAAAATTAGCAAGAACTTATTGTTCTGATGAATGGAATGAAAATCGGAGTACCAAAAGACAAAGGGAAAAGCTTTTCTTTTCAAAACTGCCAAACCCCCACATTTATACACCAAAGTAGATGACTGAAGTCAACATAATTGTTTTCTTGATTCAGCCATTTCTAGATCACACATTATGTGTTTGATTTTCCAAAAGGCAAAGCACATATGTTTAA